>NW_006800086.1:0-81036 GCF_000485575.1 Poecilia formosa
CTCTGCCAGGAGGTTGACTTGTTTTGAGTTGCTAACGTCACCTCAGACTTGGTCTCTGTCTAGTCACGTTTGTACAAGAGCAACGAAGATCCACAACAATGAATTTTTGTGTTTTTGGACAGCTGACACCAAATGGACATGTCAGTCTATTATGCACAATGCTTTGTTTGGCGAAAACCACAGACAACATATGAGCATTAGCAGAGCGCTAGTAGAGGACTTGCAATTGGTTTCATTAACTGAGTTGTGCTTGTATAGATATCTCACAACTTCTCCAACTACCATATAAATCTCTTTTCTTGGGAACCGAATGCTACAGGCAGACAGGGAAGAAGAGGAAGAAGAAGAAGGAAGAGGAGGAGGAAGAAGAAGAAAATAGTCTGAAATCCTTTTTTTAAACCTGACGTTTCTGGACGTCAGACCCGACCAAGGTTCACAATGTGGTTTCAATATTTCTCCCATCTCTTCTAACAACAGTCGTCTCTTTCTCTCTCTCCCCTTCTTTGTCCCTCTTTCAATCTTTCTTGCCCTTTAATCCTCGTATTTTATCTCCAACCTCTCCTTCTTTCCTTCTCTCTTTCTTTCTTCCAGACGCTGTGGTCGAAGAGGCAAGGTCACACGCTCCACTCTTGGCAATCAGCGGTGTGTGGAGCTTTTGCAGGTGCAGAGGATTATATGTAGCTTTGGGAACCGAGCAGAAGGGGCTCTGTGATGGGGGGGACATGGGAGAAAGGAATAGATAAGTCGATGGTGGACAGTTTAATAAAGAAAGACCAGCAGACAGATACAGGTTTCCCCAGAGCCACCTGCTCATCAGATCAGTGATATAAAGGAGCGAGGAGAGAATCGGACCGAACTTTATCCGTCTTCTTGCTAAAAAAACAAAAAACAGAAGGAGTCCTAAACTTCCAGGGACCCCGCATTGTTTCCTCAACAGAGGGGTCACATTATCACAGATCTCCAGCACCGGAGCCAGTGGACATCACACCACGGCAGATTTTATGAGTCTGTCTCCGCCTGAATGAGTATCAGGGGAAACGCAGACAACCGGAGGGAAAAGGCAGGAGGGATGAGAGGGGGCCGGGTTTGGGTCTGCGCCCCGGCAGCTGCGCGACCTTCGAAGCACTGGAGCCTGAAGTGGTTTCAGGAAGAGAAAAAGAGAGAGAGAGAGAGAGAGAAAGAGGGGGTCAGAAGCAGAAAAGGAGTGAAACAGGGTTAGCTAAAAATAGAATGTGTAAGCAAAGAGCACTGAGTTCAAATTAAAAATTTACAACTTCCTCCAACAAAGAAGAGCAACAGATAAAGATTAAAGTCTCGGGTAAAACAGTTTCCGTTTCTTTTTCCTTTTTTCTAATCGGGAAGGTCCAAACTCAGAGATACGGGTCGAAGCGGGATGTAAACTGTCTTATTTTTGCAGATTTTCACAGATGCTAAATTGAGTGAAACATAATTACGCAGGAAGAAGACAAAATCTCTCACGACTTTTCAGTGACTCTAGGGTGATTCTCGTTATTGTAGAAGAAAGGTCCAGAAAGAAGAACTGGCACTTTGTAAAAGTTATTTAAAAAATAAAACTCATCTTTTAAAGATTGAAAACAAATCAAACCCTAATCATCTGTAACACGGCTTAGCTGATATTGATTCATCTATTGGAAATCGCTAAATGTTGCTTCTCTTCCTTCCATCTTCTGCTCAGCCCTCCCGTCACTTGTAGGAAGCGTTGAGTTATCCATATCATCATGGCTACTTCTCTGGGACTGTAACATGTGCCAAGGCAAATTTACCTCAGTTAGACCAAGAGTAATGGAAAGGTCTAGATGGCGGCGCTGATCGGTGAACCTTGCCTGGAACATTTTGCATTGGCTCAGTTTTTGAAATAAGAATCACTGACCAGCTAACCTTGGTTTTATCTGTTCAGGATCATCAGAATTTATTCCTTGGATCACTTTAGTTGAACCTGAGCATTTCCACTGCACTGTTCAAGCTGAAAAACAGCAGTTGTTGCTAGTTTTGAATGACAGTAATGGCAAACGAAAATAGAAATCCCTTATAGACAGGATGGTTTGGCAGCCATCCAGTGACATCACTGGAAAGTTTTAAGAAATCAGCCAAGAAGTTGTGAAGCATAATAATAACATAAATGTTGCTAATACAATCAGCGGTGACTTATTTGATTACTTTAGCAACATTTTCAATGTTTCAAGTGAGAAATACTCCATTCAATAGAGCTTCAGTCTTCAATAAAAGGTTTAGGGGTTGAATAAAGTGCAAGTAAGCGATTACATTACTCTGACCTAAGAAATCCACAGAGTGAGTGAAACATAGCAGCTTAGCGTAAGCCTCCAGGACTTGAGCTCTGACTGAAAGAATGTGTCACATCATCCGTCATTGCTCCCAGTCAACACTTTCTACCATGACGAAAACGTAAAACCCGCAACGTAAATCCACATTTCACGACCGGGGCCGTCCACCGAGCCGCTGTCGAACGTCTGCGTCTTTCAGCCCATAACTCTTCCTCGGCTGGACCGGGCCAGACAGGACGGGAAGATTGAGGTTAGCCGCTCGGGGGACGTCGCCGAGCTGCAGGAGGAGGAGAGGAAAAGACAGTTAGGGGAGGACACGGCACCCAGAGGAGCCGAGACGCGGCGCTGCGCCGCCCCACCTGGAAACTGCACACAGGGAGAGGAAGCTTCAGGGTGATGAAACGAGACTTTGGTCTACTGGAGGAGAATCGGTTTCGTTCGAACATCTGGGAGCTTAAATATCTGAAATGTTCTTAAAACGTTGAGGTGTGATGAAAGAGCGGCATTGGACAGCAGGCCCGGGACAGGATTTGTGTTCACGTCTTTATCGTACTCCCACGTAGAAGACGTCCATCAATCAGTCCATTAGTGTGTACATCACCTATCCATCTGTCTGTCTGTGTCCTAGATATGTCTTAGGTCTCCTCCCACCAGGCAATTGCCAGAAAACCTCCAAAGGGATCAACGTAGAGCGGCTGATCCTACCTTCCGTGTCTCGGTTACATTGTAGACAGACTGATAAATCTAAAGCTCCGGTTTCTGATGCGACTCTTTCTTCATCGCAACAGACCAGAGTCTGTCCCACAAAACTGCAAACTAGACCCCTGTTCTCCCTACCCATCCTATCATCACTTGTTAACAACTCACCGAGACACTTAAATCCCTCAACTTGAGGCAGAGACTGTCCTCCCGTTCGCAGGGATTACTCCACCGTGTTGCCGCTGGGAACCATGGCATCAGAGGAGCTAACTCTCCTCCCGACAGCTTCACGCTCGGTTCTGAACCGGTCCAGTTCCCTCCCCCGCACCCCGTAACCTTCATGATTTGAAGACGCCAACACAACTACATCATCTGCAAAACATCAAAAAATAAGGCCCTAAGCTTCCCTCGCCACTCTACGGCTACACCTTGAGTTCCTGCCCACTACAAACTCTCTTTCGCTCGTCTGTAATCTCCCAGCCTTTTGAGATACTCACAGAGGCATTTTTAATCATCCACAAGATCTCCGCTTGTATCCTCCTCTGACTTATGGCAGACTTGAACTCGGTTTCCTCTCTTCATCCTCGTGAAAACTGACCAAGAAAAAGAATGAGGTCATCGACTGATTTCTTTCCAGCCTTCAACCCCATCGTGGGATTTTTTTCCTATCTAGCCAAATTTAGATCATTTAATAAAGCTCTCCGCGTAGAAGATTTATTTGCTTAGTGCGTTCTTTGACCGTTTTCCAAAAATATCATAAAAGATGTTACAGTAAATCTGCTTTATTCCCGTGTTTATCCGACCGAGGTAGAGAAGTGAAAAACCTTAACGTAATGACAGAGCTCCTGTTTTACGTACACCGTGTCTTGAAAAGTATTCGTGCCGCCTGAACTTTTGCAGATTTCGACACATTACAAAAAAAAAAGAAGGACATTTCAAAGTAAAGTAGTTGACGTCTCTACCAGCTTTACGCATACGGATGTTAAAATTTCCGTCCATTCTTGTTCTTGCTCACGCTCAGTCAGATTAGATGGAGAATGATGATAATACTAAAAAATCCCTAACAGAGAATGTCTATGAAAATCAGCTATGAAGCAATGGCATAGACTCTCAATTAAATTTAGATCTGGGCTTTGACTGGGCCATTTTATCAACGATTGAAGTATTTCAGTGTATCTCTGTCTTTTTTTTTTTTTTTTTCAGCCTCTAACCATTTTTTTACTCTTGGTCTGCCAAAGTGTGGGATATTATTCTACAATCTGTCCACACTGCTGGACTTCTGACTGCCATGAGTTGCATCAAGTTTGATTTAAGGGGATCAGAGTACAAATGCATGCCACACCATTCAGATTTTCATACTGTGTGTTGGTTTATTATACTATGCCTCAATGACATCCATCAAAGTTTGTCCTCGTGAAATGACAAAATGAGACGCTGTAGTTTTATGGTTTATTATCAACATCTTTTACCTATTCTCATAGCTTCTGGAGCTTCCAAGTTCAAGTATTTTGTCATTTTAAACAATCAAAACAATATAAATTGACTTCCTTTTGGCCAGATGAGCGGGAACAGCGGGAAGAAGCTATGCTAACTTGGCTTGAAGTTGGAGTGCAGCTGCTCCCAAAAAGCCGTTATGAGGATGTTTGTGTGTATTTGTGTGTGCATGTTCATGCGTAGATACAAATGTCTCTTTTTTTTATTACGCAGGTGTGAGTTCAAGTCTGTACCTGTGTGCTGGAGAGGCTGCATGTGTGTGTAGCTCAGGGGGAAGGACTGGGTCAGATGAGTTATGTTTAAGAGCAACGCAAAAACACAAAAATCTTACCAAGTATTTTATTTTATTTTTGTCTAGTTTCTGGTGCAAATATCTCACTTGAAATAAGACAAAACTAACTTACAAGGAGCTTCTCAGCAAGAAATAGCAACTTGTTTTAAGTCAAAAATCCCTTAATGTTGATAACAAAATATTAGCTTTAAGTGAAATAATCTAACGTTGGAACAAGACATTTTAATTTGTGATATGGAAATAATCTTGCACCGCTGGCAGATTATTTCACTTCTAACTAGAACTTTTTCATCAATATTAAGGAATTATTGACAAAAAAAAAACACAAAATAGAAAAAAAACACTTTATATAAAAAAAAAACTTTCAGGAAATCACTTAAGCAATGGTTACTAGATAATCAAAATTGTACTTATTATATTATTATTTCTAAATTAACAGCTCTTTACATGTTTTTTTTTATGGCTGTGACTTGTTTTATTTTTTATTTTTACTATAAATGTTCACTGTAAATCACACTACATTTAGCTGTACATTTAAATCTGTTATATGTTATAATGTGTTCTGCATGTTAATTGTAATTGTTTTGAGTCCTTCCATTAATCTGCCAGGCTACAGATGAAAACGAGCCTCTTTGGCTCATTATAGCAAATCTACGTAATGTATTAATACAATTCACAAAATCATATCAAATTCATATCATGCTGAAAAGTTACTTGTAAGTTAGTTTTTGTCTTATTTCAAGTGTATTAAGATATTTTCTCTAGAAACTAAACCAAAAACAGTTGGTAAGACTTTGTGTTCTTTCAGTGAAGGTGATGGGATGGACTTGGATGAAGATTGTTTTTTTTATTTTATTTTTTTTATGAACGTTGGAAACCAACAGGCCAAGCGTTCTGGCTCCCTTCGCCTTAAAGTGTCTGCAGTCAAGTAGATTAATTGGTTTTGTGTATTTTCTAGGTATCCGTTTGACTAAACGCGCCTGTCTTTCGTAGGCGCGGTGGCAGCCTTCGTCACCACCCCGCTCGACGTGGCGAAGACCAGGATCATGCTGGCCAAGGTACACGCTCCACACACGCAGACTCGAGCGCGCGCGGCCTCCTCCGGCAGCTGCTTTTAAACACCGCTGTCAGGTGATGCCTCGCAGGCAGGGAGCAGAGCCACGGACTGGGCCCGGAGCCCGAGCGCATTTCTCCGGTGTCAGCGGGGGCAGAGCGAGCCGAGGTAGAACCGGGACAGCGCACATCCATCACCTGCTCGGGTTGGGGGCTTCGGGGGAGAGGGGGGTATGGACAGTGTTTGGGGGGGATGGAGGGAGAGGCGTGTTTGTGTGCATGGTTAGTGTTAAGAGCGAGGACTCGTTCCCGCTACGAGGGAGTTTCCATCGCAGCGCTGCATGTCATGCAGAGGTGAAGCCAAAGCACGCTGCCCCTGCTGTTAACTCCCCCCACCTTCCTTCCTCCTCTTCCCATCCTCTGTGTGGTGATATTCCTCCTCTTCCTCACCACCTTTTTCTCTTCTGGCTCTGTCCGACTGCATGTCTGGCTTCTTTCAGGGTGTCCTGCATGCGTTTGTGAGCAGGACACCCCCATCTCTCTCTCTCACGTACACACACACACACACACACACACACACGGACTGTCCTTGGAGAAGACACCGTGTTCCATTTCCACCCCCATCCTAACTAATGAGACTGGAATCAACAAAACAATCGGACAGGCTTGGATCTCTGACGAGAAGCCGTTGGCTGGAGGTGGAACTGCACGGTACAAAAGCTTCCAGTAAACTTTATCTGACAGGCAGCTGCTGTAATCTAACCACCCGCTGAAGGCTCTGCCTGCAGCACAGGTCCAGCTATAACTTTATAAGGCCAAGACTTTAACATTTTTTATTTATTTTTTTTTTTTTGCTTTCCTCTGCAGAAAATTTTATACAGAAGGAAGCAAAGTTTGGAACTTTTTTTGGTCATCAAGGGGAAACCCTCCCCCCCAAAAAAATGATCACATCCTTTTGACTGAATTCAATAATTACTATAATATTCATGTTTTATGATGTTAAATTACCTTCTGATGTCGTTTATTAGACTATTGTTTAAAAAGGAAAATGTCGTGAAATTAGATATGGCTTTTTACAACAAACAGGGTTCTTATGTGGTCTGGACTGGAGGTCAGATTTACGGCCCGACCCGAACTCGACCCCAAATTCTGGCTTCCGTGGTGCTTTTAATACGCCTGCAATACATACAGCACACAGAAAACCCAACGAGAATGCGCAACATAAAGTTGTTATTTTAGTGTAAATACAGGAGTGGATTGTTTAACTTGCTCCACTCAAGCAGCAGCAGCAGCAGCAGGATAGGATCCTGTCAGTCACACATCCCAGATGATTTGCACTTGACTCACCCCGATGTTACAAGAAACGACAAAATGGAGCTGGAGGACGTCAAACAAAAGCTGAAAATGAGAGAAGTTACACTGCTTACTTGAATTATTTTTTTAACAAAAGCAATAAAATCTTAGGTAAAATAATGTTTAGTTGTTAGTTCTTAATTAAAGTGAAGTAGTTGGGTCGGATTGGGCTCTGACCCACTACCTCTGGGTTGGGTTAGATATAAACTTTAGTGTGGACAAATCTGGATAGATTTTTAATTTAGGTTCTTTTTTTCTATTATTTAAAAAAAAAAACTATTGAAAAAAGAAAATGAATTATAGGGACAGACGCAATGTGGCCTAAAGTATTGGGTCAGCCCTCCAAATCAATGAACTCAGTCATTCCAATCATGGCCACGGCCACATGCGTATAAATTTAAATAAGTTTGGGTCTTATTGTTCCAACATGACTGTGTGCAGGTGCAGAAGCCATTTTGGGATCGTCCAACATCAGAGTGTGACCTCACAAATACTCTGCCGTAAGAATGCGCCAAGATTGCAAACCGGTACAATACACAAAATAATTGAAGCATGGATTATTTTAAAAACGAGGTTGCACAAAGACTGTAGACATCATTTTGTAAGTCAGTTATGTTAAATTATATTTTAATAAACACAAATAAATTGAAAATGTAACTCTTATCATTTTTCACCAGCCATCTTTTTAGAAGTCAAATTACAGAATCTATTCAAAGCTCCATTTCGAAAGTGTAAATTATTATCCAGAATTTAATTTTTAAAACTGATACACTCCAGATTATTCTAAATAGTCTAAGTGGCGCTACACATCAGCTGCAGTCAACGCAGGTTCAGAGCGGAACAGAACAGAACCGGTGTGGACGGTTTGGATCGGACAAACCTCAGGAAGTCTGGGGGGGCTGGAGCTCGGTTTCCTCGCCACACCGGACAGATAGAAAGGTTCGTGTTGAACAGTTGGCAAAACAGGCAAACATCCAGGGACCCAGCTGGATGTGCGAAAGCCTCCACAGCAGGACTCTGACTACCTGGTTAGCCACAGCGCTGCTGCGGGCGGACCTCCTGCTCCGCTGCCATTCAGTTGCTCTGCTTTCCTGAGACCAGACTCCTGTCATCATCCTAACGCTCCCCACCAGCACAGCAAGGCCGGCTCAGGTCGCAGGGTGCAGGAACAACACTTCAGATAACGTAGAATTCTGAAAACGGATCATAATGAACATTTTACGTCAGACGACAAAAGTTAGCCACGTCAGGAAAATCTCCCCGACCTGGTTTGAATGAAAAATCAGGTCCGTGTCAGTAGTTAGACGGGACCTGTGGGTCCTCTGTGTGTGTGTGTGTGTGTGCGTGTGTGCGTGCGTGCGTGCGTGCCTGCGTGCCTGCGTGCGTGCGTGCGTGCGTGTGGACACCCTGTTCCTCCATTCCCTCGTTCCACCGTTCCATAGCCATAAAGGAAAAGAAAACTTGTCAGGCAGTTTCTCAGCAACCTGTCTCCAACAGAAACACGGGGAGTCTGGGTGTTTTTCCTCTTAACGCGGAGGAGAGAAGGTCCTCCTATCGATGTAACAGATCACATTTTATTGATGAACCTTTATTCTATTATGCTCTGTCTTTTTATTTATTTAAAATAGACAATATGCATTATTTAAGAAGTGCAGCAGAGGTTAATTTCCATCTTACGTCCTTTGGCAGGTCAATGGTATAAGACAAGATTACAACATTCAATCACATGATATGTGAAATCACAAAATTGTGAAGACTGTAAGATGCTTTCTTTCTAATTTTAGTTGCTACCACTGTCTAATTGTGTGTTTTTTTTACTGTGGGATCTTATGGTCTCCCCTGTTTTAATTTTGCCTTATAAAATTGTCCAGTGGAAGGGGCCAGACTATGCAAAAATTGCATCAACTACTAAAATATGAGAAAATGTTATTTTTATTTTCCCAAGACAAATATTTATATTTAGTTTAAACTCTGCAGGGGACGTATAACTTTGACTTGTTTTTCATCTATTCAGACCTTAATTCCTGTGTGACAGATTTAAGGTGTTGATGTTTTGTTTGATGTAAAGTTGGGGGTTCTTACATTATTTCTGTGTAAAATTCATAACAGTTGGTAGTTGTAAATCCTTTATTTGACCCAAGTTCTGAGAGTCCTTCTTCTACAGACAGCCTGATCCCGGCCAGTTCAACTTCTGCATCTATATTTACAGATCTTAAAGGGAACTGTTTACCTAAGATGCAAATGAATGCAAACTGACCAAATGAGAGATCTCAACCTTTACAGCTGACAGTTCTTTAGCAGCCTGCTGTGAGAGAGACGTCAGCAAAATCACTAATATACAAGCGAAAAACAGAGGACCAAATACGGAACCCTGAGGTACACCAACGTTACTAGCAGCCACTTCAGAAAAACAGCCTCTGTATGAAAACACCTTTTTTTTTTTTTGTTCAATACTCAGGTATGATTTCATCAATTGCTGATCATTTTATCTTAAATTTGTCTCCACCGCCTCTTTCACTTTGACCTCCTGCTGCTCCACTCACTCGGTTGCAGGGATGGATAAATAAAACTCTCTGTCCAGCTCGTCTGCAGAGCGTAAATAACAGCAGCAGATTGATGGATGTAGAGGAGGACCAGGAGAACTTGAGCTAGTTCTCAACAAGTTTTTTTTTTCCCCTCCCTTTTTGGACGGGGCAGTGGTGGTTGCTGGAGGTGACACCTGCGCTGACACAGCTGACCCTGACCAGAAAAAGATGTGGGGGGGAGGAGAGGAAGAGAGGGAAGAGGAGGAGGAGGGTAGCAGCTGAAGGAATCTCCGCCAAGGAAGACTAAACAGGGTGTCTGTCCAAGGAGCAGGAAGGGAGCGAGGCAATCTATCCGTCGTCACACCTCTATTTGCTCTCTGTCCTCCTGCAGGCGGGCTCAGCCACGGCGGGAGGCAACATCCCGATGGTGCTCTGCGACGTGTGGAGGAGCAAAGGCCTTCCAGGGTGAGGATGTCTGTCTTCAGTCTTCAAACAAACAAAGCGGTTTCATCCCACTCATCCTCAGGAAACCTCCCGTTTTTCGTGAATCCATTCAGCTCCTTCCCCTCCTCCCCTCCCCGGCACACAATCGAGCGCGTCAACACAAGAGAGTGGCGTCCCCTGGGGGGGAGCGGACGGGAGGGGGAGGGGGATTTACGGCGGCGGCTGAAAAATGAGATGCATAAAAGCTTTTTGCTGCAGACTCACTCTATCGTCCTATTGATTAAGGTGTTAGAAGGGCCAAGTGGACGGGTTTATTTGAGTGTTTTGATGTGTTTATGATACGCACCGGACAAAAGGGGCCAAGTCTAATGGGGCCTCAGAGGGCCGCCTGTGCTAAAACAAACCCTCAGCTGTGGTGAATAATGGGCCACTTGTGTACAAGCCACCATCAGTTAGTCAGGATGCGTCTCAGCTTAATGCTCACGGCGTTTGGGACCGCTCCCCACTCTTTGTCTCTCTCTCACTCATATACACACACACACACACACACACGCACACACACGCACACACACGCACATGTTTGCGTGGCTATCTTTTTGGGGACTTTCCATTGACTTCTATTCATTTCTACAGCCTACACCTTACCTTTACCCTTTTCCTAACCCTACACATCACATACCTAACCCTAACCAAAACCCTATATAGCCCTAAATCTGACCCCTGACCCAAAAGCAGGGTTTCCCCTTGTGGGGACCAGGCTCCTGTCCCCACAAGGAGCACATAGTCCCCACAACATAGTATATGTCAGGAAAATAGTCCCCACAAGGTATTATAAACAAACACACACAACCACACACACACACACACACACATATATATATATGCTGTACTTTCCAGAACTATTCATACAAAATTCGTTTTTTTTTTCTCCCCCCACATTTTGTCACATTATGATAAAATCTGAAAGGTGTGGCACGCATTTGGAGTTGGCCATCTTTACTTTGATGCCCCTAAATAAAATTCAGATCAACCACCTGCTTTCACAAGTTAACTATTATCATTTTTTTTCATTCATTTACATTTTAAAATGAACAAACGTTTTGAATCAAAAGGAGTAGTTGGATGAAAAAGTCTTATATAGTCTACGCCTACTCTCAAAAGTCAATTTGCTACACCATAAGCAACTATAAGCATCAATCAAATGCGCTAGAATGTCTCTAGCATGTGCTAGAATGGCCTAGTCAAAGTTCAGAGCTAGATCCAATTAAGAATCCGTGGTCAGACAGATGTTTACATGCACTCTTCATCTGATCTGTACTGAGTTTGAGCTAATCCAGACGTTTTAACATTTTAGTTGGTGGAAACAAACCAAAAGTCTTGCAAATGTACTTGTTGCAAAATGTTTTTCAAAAGTATCAATTCTTTTGTCAGATTAAACAAAAATAATAATAATAATAATTTTTATCCGACATCATTATTATGCTTGTTGGTCTATATTTAAAATTCCCCAAATATCAAATGTAAGGAGGTTTGTGGTTATAACAGGAGCGAAATATTGAAGCAGTAGTACTCTCCACTGTTTAGCTTCTTTATGGCTCATTTGCCTGAAGTCTAGCTTTTATGAAAAAAAAAATAAGTTTTTGCTTTTGTAAGCAGTAAGAACGCTGTCAAACTTCACCAGTAGTCTCAGTTTGGCTGCTCCGCTCCACTTGGAGATGTTTGGAGTTTTTCTCCACTTCCTGTCTTCTCTTTATCCAACTCATACCTGCAGAACATACAACACGTGTAACGCTCCACAACACGCCAAGCTCCCCTTTTTCCTGCTTTGTTTCTCAAAGTAAGTCCTTAGAAGACAGATGGACACATTCAATGGAATGCTGTAACAAAGGAAGAAGTGCGTGCGTGCGTGCGTGCGTGCGTGCGTGCGTGCGTGTGGCTGTGAAGTAAAAGGTTAGAAGCTGTTGTTCTCCAGGGCCAAAGGCCTGCTTGTTGCACCGGTGGATGCCTGATACAAATTGCTGGGGCTTTAAAGCTGTAATTATGGTAATAGGCCCAATTGCAGTGTAGTGAAGCTCTAAAGTGCTTCCATGTGTGCGTTAAACCCAAGAGACCCTGGCTTAGCAGGGAGCGCTGCAGCCTCCCTCCCCCTCTCCCGCCCTCCTTAAGCCTCCAACAGTAACCTGCAAAATACCCACGCTGCACCAGGAGTCAAGTCAGGGCTGCAGACTAATGGTCGGCATGACCTGAAGCGTTTTCAGATTTACTGCTTATGCAAAACGAAGGGGAGGATATGCAAATGCACCGAAGCCACCGCACACGGCCTCCTGCAGGCACCAAGTCCTAATTGTACCTTCTTTTTCTTCTTTTCTTATTAAGGTTTTAGATTTTTACTCATTCAACTTTTTTCTAATTTAAAGGCTGGAACTTTTCAGAGCAGAGCAGGTAAAAGTCAAGTGAGTTGATAACCAAATCTATGGTTTGGTTATCAACTCAATGGTTTGGTTGTCTGATATTTTCTGCATCAACTAACTAAATTTAAAAAGCCATGTCAACACAACAGCAGCCATTACTGAAATGTCGGGAGCCTGGTGTACTTCCCTGGAATGTTCTGAAAACCAAAAACATTTATTTTTTTCCCTGTTTTGTACCTCGTACTGAGCCAGGTGGTTAATCCTTTTTGGGTTGTGAGACTGTTAGAAAAAAAAACAAACTAACCTTTTGCAAGTTAGTTGTTGTGATTCTGCCATGTTTCTCTTTATAATCTTTGGTTTGGCCTAACACGGCAGCTAAATTATCAAAAAGGATATTGATGGAAGGTTAAGTGGAAGAAAAAACATGCAGGAATCAGTGTTTGTTCATCTGTTGTCCATCTCTGTTTTATTTACTCGGTGACCAATGACGCTTTTCTCGCTGACGTTCAAGGAAAGGTATTATCTTCCAGCTGTAAAGTTCCTGCGTTTGGCACTTATCACCTGCTGCAGTTATGACTTTAAGTTATTGATGAGCTCAATTCACACCTTAGTAATAAATCTAACCCCTGACCCAAAAACAGCGTTCCCCTTTGTGGGGACCAGGCTTCTGTCCCCACAACGTCGTATGTGTCAGGAAAATGGTCCCCACAAGGTAATACAAACAAACGCACGCGCGCACACACACACACACAAACAAACACAAACACCCACCCCTCAGCGAGAGATAACCCCCACGCCGCAGGCAGAAAAGACTGGCCGCCCCGAGGCGCCGCAGACTCGCGCCGCCGCGGCGAATGTTTGAGCTCTGGCTCGGCTCTGACGTCGCCCAGCGGTCCACACAGGTGGGCCCGATCCCAGACAGGAAATGGAACTCGGGTGGAGAGCTGAGACAAAACAACAGCTCGGCGTTTAAAAGTAGTTCACTCCTCGCACTCCTGCCGGGCGTTCCAGTGATCCAGATGACTAAGTGGAAACTTTTTGAGAACTCATTCCTGTGACTCACTTTAAGAAAAAAAACAAAAAAAACAAGCAAAAAAGTGTTGCATATTGTTCCATAATTGGTGTTTAGTACTCCCTCTGGTTGTGACTGTAGTCCCAGAAGATGCTAAATGTGGAGCAACAGTAAGGCGAGCCACGTTTAGGTGTTTTGAAAAAATGGAAATGCAGTGAATGTGAAGGTTTTTATTTTTTATTTTAGCACATTATCTGATCATTTTAAGGCTAAAATGGGGTACAAAAACAGTGTCTGTTACACGGGAGGTTTTACAGTGTTGAGCTTTGGCTGCATCTTGGTCTTTTTGGAGCCAGAAGTGGTTATATTTGGAGAAAAGGCGGAGGCTACAGAGGGATACTTGAAACCCAATTTAGTTTAAAAAAAACAAAAAACGAAGGCAAAAACATCTGAAATATGAAAGTATCAATTTAGTTTAAAAAAAACAAAAAACGAAGGCAAAAACATCTGAAATATGAAAGTATTTTCAGAAGACCACCCACACACTGTGGAGAAGGAGCCAATCGAGCTATTGGCACGGCGATGATTCTAAGAAACATATTTGTCTTTTCAAAAGAAAATACGTCTTAATGAAGGTCTATTTACATGATGAAGTGGGACGGGCGAAAAATGTGAAACGAATGCCAATGTCATTAAAATAAACCGTCTGAGAACAACAAATTTTAATTTGAGCGTTTAAGATTACTGTTTTTTTTTGTGAAGATTTTTTACTTTGCTGAAAAAAAAACCGCTTAATGACATCGGAGGGAAGGGGGCAAAATATTCACGATTTAACCCGATAAAATGGATGTTTCGGCATAATGACACGGCAGCCAAAGTGTAAATACAGACGGCCTGTGAAAATTAGTGAAAAAGCAGAAACATGAAGACTGAAGAACAATCCAGAAAGTCAAAGCAATTTTTTTGTTGTCGTTTTTTTTTTTTGTTACAAAACTGTAAAGCAACAGGATTGTACATTTAAATGCAAAGTCAGCAATTTATTTTAGAACCCGTACTAGGGAACTCTGGTAACTGTGGAGGAGCTGCAGAGGCCCAGCGCTCAGGTGGGAGAGTCTGTTGGCAACTATTAGTTGCAGTGGCGACTACACTGATGAAACACAAAAACCTTTTTTTGTGTTTTGTGTTGTCTGGTTTTTAGAGCAAACGTCTTAGTATACTTAAAAAACAAGACAAAACCAACTTAGAAGTAGCTTTTCAGTAAGAGGTTTGTTTAAATTGATAATTAATAATGATTAAAAAGAAAAACCACTTGATAGACATTTGTCAAGCTGTGAGTGGAAAAAAATCTTCCACTGGAAGTAGTAGTCTACTTTTAGTTTGTTAATATTAAGGAAGCTCCTATATTTAGCCAAAAAAGTAACTTGTAAGTTTCTGATAAGATTTTGTGTTTTATGATCAGTTATGTTTCTCTGGGGTAAAAAAAAAAAAGAGTTGACGTCATTGTAAAATAGTTTACATTGCACATTTTATTCCTGGTTCAGCTTAAATAAAAAAAGTAATTGCTAAGGTCAAATCTCGCCGTATTTCTTGCTTTTCAGAACTTCCTTATGAGTTGATGAAAACCGAAGTCTGTTATTGCAGCGATTCAGAGGTGATTTTGCAAAATGAAAACAGACCGAAACATAAGGACCAACACTCCCACGCAGATGATAAATGCAGACAGACTTTTTGTTTTTTATGTGCGGCTGTAAGTTTTTGTTCTTTTTTTTTTTTTTTCGCCCCCCCTGCCCCCCTAACTCTTGCGCCTGCGAGCCGAACTCAACGCACAAGGCAGCCGTCATCCGTAACATCTGGCCCGGGCCGGGGCCAGACCATGTGAGCGCGGGGGCGTTTTGGCAGACGGAAGGTGTCAGTAGGCAAATGCTCGGCAAGGGAAAGACGGAGAGAAGAGGAGGGAGAGCAAAAAGAAGAAAAAAAACGAAGAGACAACACGAGCATGTGTCGAAGAGGTGGATGACGCAGCAAAAACGAGAAGCGGAGGAGAAATCCTGAACAAGTGAGCCAGCTTGGGGAAGGGTTGGGGGTGAGGAAGGGCGTCGGATGGATGGACAGCACACCAACATGTGTGGATGTCATCTGGCCGTCGGTCAAGCACAGAGAAAGTGAGAGAAAAGGAGGAAAAAAAGATAAAAACCAGAGGGATGAGAGCTCCAACGAGGAACAAAGGTGGGGGGGCTTGTAGCCTAATTCCAAAAGCAGCTGTGTGTGTCAGGAGGAGAGTGGGAGGCTCGGTTCTTGGGATATGGGCGCTCTCTCATGGCCCGTAACATCCTCTGACCTCCATAACGTCAACAGCGACTCGTTGGGCCCCCAAGTCAGACCTTAAAAAAAAAAATAAAAAAAAAAAAAGATGAAAAAATAAAACCCCTGAAGCTTTATGCCTGACTGTTTCCCAGCACCTGAACACCAGAAAGCCATAAATTAGTCCGGTTCTGTCAAGTGTTGAAGCTAAACATGAGATGCTAAAACTGTCTGCTAGAACCTGGAACTTATTTTGTGGGACTGCTTTTGCATATAATATGTTTAATTTGGCGCTGTTTGCTCACCTTTAACATCTGTGTTGTCGTTCATTAAGTTTGTATCAGGATTATAAGCTGATTTCTATGAAAGCATAAGCATGTCGTCTGACTCAAACTTGTTAAATGCCCCCCAAAAATGTTGCACACTAATATTTAATTGGACACCGTTAGCTTTGACATGACGCATGTTTTCTGTGGTATTGTTTCGATAAGCTTCTGATGTCACTCACACAGTGTGACGTCGCCTCCGCTCCTAATAAAGATAACAAGCGACCACTCTCGGAGAGCTTGAAATCTCATTTTGGGCTTCGCTCATCCAGTTCCTGTTTTAAAGAGAAATCGGAACCGTGTCACCAGGTCGATTCTGATCGCCGCATCTCTTAAAAACATTTTGTTTTGCGCCGAACAGATTCGAAAAGTAAATGCAGTTAAAAACGTCGCAGCAGATAAACAAATGAGGAAAAAGAGAACAAATGTTAGAGCACTTGGAAATTCATGCAAAATCTTCAAATCCACCACACTCTTTTGGTGCTATCAATTTTTGCAATGTTTATTGCAGATTTTTCTCAAAAATTGTCAAAAACTTTCTTACTTGTCCTAAGCAGCTGCCTCAGTCTTAACAGAAGTGAAATTATAGTCCATAATCTGTACAGCGAGTTATAAAAAGCCACATTTACATCATAAATAAGGGCAAATATCACAAATATTTACAAATTAGTCCCACAAACATGAAATCCTTGGACTGACTGAAAAGATGTTCAACCCTGTTTCTGTACCTCATTGATATTTTAACGGTTTTTGATCAGGTTTTATCAATGCATTCTGGCACAACCGGCCCTTTAAGAGCAGAAATGATCTTGATTTGGCCCAAAACGAAAATGACTTTGACACCCCTGTGTTAGAGGTTCTTCTAGGAATAAAGCGCAAGAGCTACAGCTGTGTCCATTTCTTGACATTTCTCCAGAGAAGGTGACGTCCTGTGATTTCCGTGTGTTCCCGCAGGCTGTTTGCAGGCAGCGTCCCGAGGATGGCCTTCATCAGCGTGGGAGGCTTCATCTTCCTGGGAGCGTACGAAAAGGTCCGCCGCACTTTGCTATAGCGGGGCTTCGTGGCACCAACCCCCCCTCCCCCCTACAGCAGACCCTCGGTGTCGCCTTGCAGCCTGGGGAACGATGCCAGCTCGCTGCCCTGAGGATTCGGAGCCGACTACATTACCCAGGATGCTGCATTCCTGGTGGATAACGTGGAAAAGACTCTAGTAATATTTATGATCCTGTCCTGTAATGTTGGAATGGATTTTGGAATTAAAGACTCTCTTTTATACTTCTTGTGATTTTCCCATCACCCTCTAGACTCCGGTCCTACAACGTTTAACGTCCGTTTGTCTAATGTTTTAATCCATATCTTCTTCTCTCTGTTAAGCTCAGCCACCTGCGTAAAAGACCCACCCGGGAGACGCAGCGATATGTCACCGTTGTTACATTCCAACTAGAGCAAAGCTGACCTCATCCCACCTACGGGAGCCGTATATTTCCCCCTGAGACGCCGCCAACAATAGAGCACTTTGTTGAATTAACAAGACTGTGGGGTCGATCTGCAGGCTCGGCTGCTCCACACGAGATTCTCCATTACAGCTCCAGGTCTTACCTGTCGAGACTTTATGGTGTCTCTTTCCGTAGCTATGTGGAAAACATGGTAGGAACTTTCGATGGTGGGAAAAGCAGGATGTCCTCTGAACGTCTGTTTTAAACATATTGGGTGAATTAGCATCCAGCATCAAATTTTAGCAAGAAATCAACTGTAGCTTGACTAGATCATGAGTTCAACCCACAATGCATCAGTTCGTACCTGCTGTTGTGCATGGTGCACGGTAAGCTGCGTTAGTAAATGAATATTTGCTTAGCGAATTAGGAGACCGAAACTGTCTCTGGGATCTTTCTACATCCTTGTAAATCCGGCCCTGCCGCTGTTGTCTAATTTCTGCAGATCAGATCGCGATGTTTTGCTTTTTAAAGTCCTTTAGCCTACTTCATGCTGGCCTATTTAAGTTTTTTTTTTTTTGATTTGTTAATCAAAAAGATTGACCAGTCACAGACAGATGGGTCTGTCTATGTTTTTGTCCTCAGTCAAATTATCTTTGCTAATATTAGTTTGACAATGTGAAACCGTTAAAGGGGGGGAGGGGATACTTTCCCACAATGCCATATTGCTGCATTGATATGGCATTTTAGATTCCTACTAATATGCTGCTGCAGTGAGAAATACATCTGTGTTCTTAAGATGGTCACAAAAAGAAATTCCTGAATATTTTCCTACTTGCGGCCTGGGCCAGGCATGTGGCTTTGATTCGGTTTGCAAAGGTTTCTGAGACATCAGCTGCTGGGATCCGCAACTTGCATGCACATTTAATTTCTGCGTTTGATCTCTTATTACAGCAGAGCGTCTGTTTTCTACCTCGCTCCCCGCGAAAGTAGGTTGTTGTGACAAACGGTGGAGGGCGAGACGTGCGGAAGGTTTAAAATGAAGAACAAAGGGAGAGACTTTCCAGGTTTTGTGTGTAAACAGTTGAAACCAGAGACTTTTTTTTTTTTTTTTTTTTTTGCCCCCGCCGAAGTTAAATAAGATCAAATTTCTCTTGTTTTATGTCAGAATAAGAAAAATGGTTTTATGTTGATCATACAGTAAATGGAAATCATTTTGGTCATTCTAACTGATCTAAAACTGATTTCGTCAATCATCCATCTGGAATGCACATCCTGACTCTGAAGTCAGCCTCCCGTCAAAAGCAGATACTTACAACAGGCCGCGGCTGGAAGGGGGTACAATAAAAGAAAAGAAAAAAAGCCTGCTGTCTTTGGAGCTGCGAGGAGCCAAAAGAGATTCCTGCTTAAGATTTAGATTTAAGATTTAGATTCCTGCTTGTTCAGCTTTGTTTCATGTCGCAGCGAACGCTTCATTTGAACTGATGGTTTCTCCATAAGCACCGCGATAGGAGGGAGGAGATAAGGACGCTAAATGCTAACTCAGCTGGAAACATCTGCTCCGTGGGTTTTTAAACAGGTGAGGGGGGAAAAAAAACAGGCACGACACCGGTCATCATAGCAAAATGTGATTTTATTAGACACTTCAATGCCATGTTAGACACTTCACTGTTTTTTTTTATTATTATTATTTTTAACTTTGACATTGGTACAGACGCTTTGCTTCAATAAATTAGTCTCAGAACATGAACTGCACCTCGCTTTCTCTCTCTCTGTCTATCGTCCCTTTAGGGCCAGGGGGGGAGGGGGAGGGGGGATTCTCTAAGTGGTCTCGGAGGTAAAGTCACCTCTGGTAGGTGTAACAGGAGGACGATGTCCTCCGCCTTACCTCTGGTTCTGAAACCCAATGAAACTGCTCCGACTGAACGTGGCCCGGTGTGTTCAGGGACCGTGGGAGAAGGTGGAGGGTGCCTGAACGCATCAGTCCTAGTTTGGTTGGAACGCATTTTCACCGGCTTCCCAGCGGTTCACAGCGTTAACCCTCAAGACCTGACGCAAATCTGAGCTGCAGTGGTGGAAGTGGGTGGAGTACTGGCCTCTTTGCTCCAACAGCGGGTGTTGTGGAAGATTACAGCAGTAACGTCATAAAACGAAGCCAAATTCGTGACCAAAGCACGACCGTAGCTTTCATTGTGAATGTGCCTTATGGGCTCGACGTACAGGGGGGGCGGGCTGAACCCAACACACGGGACGCGGCAGAGTCGACAGCGACAAAAACTAAAAAAAATGGGGGGGAAAAAATGAACATTTTTGTGGCTGTCTGTGTCTACAAGCTCGAAATTTAAGCGACTGTCGCTTCACTACGCATAGGAAATAAAGGGAAAGACGCCGCCTCCCGTGTGTCGAGTAGAGATGCACAGATACTTCAGCTGGGGACTGGAATCGGCCGATTTTCATATTGGCTGATATCTCAAAATTGCCTTTGTTTTCCCGATTAACACCAGGCTTCTCTGGCAATACTCCTTGGTGTGGAAGTTGTTGCTGACAGAAGAGCAAGTTTTTTGTTGTTTGTTGTTTTTTAAATAAAAGTGTAAAAACAAGGTGTCTGCTCAATCTTGAAATGTCTTAAATTCATTGTATCTAAAATTAAGGACTTAAGATTTCTTAAATTAGTTTTAAAAAAGTAAGTTGGGTTTTAATGCATTAATCACAGGTACTTACAATTTGGTGTTGGGAGGACTATTTAATTTTGTATATTCTATGTCGTCTTTTTCTCACTTAACTTTTCTGTCCTATCCAGTTGATCGGTCAAAACTACCAATGGCTCACTGCTAACATACCCTTGCTAGCTAGCTTGTTTTTCTATTTTGCACATATCACAGGTTAGAGTAGATTATATCACCACTCTGTTGGATGAAGTTGGTACGTTTCTGTGGATAGATAGGCCTTAACTTCTATTCACGATGGTCTTAAAAACTCTTACATTTGAGTTGGTGAAACATGCAGAAACCCTGAAGAGGGCGCCAGAATTTGTTTGATAGTGGCCTCTGATCGGTGCATCTCCATTTATATTCGGGGTCATATTTGGCTTTTGCGGCTTCCGGGTGATAGCAAAGGTTCATTACATTTGTCACAATGTCACTAAGTTCAACCATCCTAAGAGACACATTAATCCTAGGAGGTTCAGAGCAGCTTTGTGGTCATCTGTAGCATAACAATATCAAACGGGTGGAAAAACATTGACGCCACATGTTCTGGTGACTCTGAAAAACGTGCTCCACCCAGAGCAGGTTCCACGTACTCCTGTTGACAGACGACCTGTTTATGAAGAGTTTAAAAAGTGCTTGAGCCGACTGACTGCCCCGCAAATGTACCGAAACGGTTTCGCATCAAAGCTCTTCCTTCATACCGCAACAACGTACATGAGTTGTGTTTCTGTAAGGCCATAGCTGGTGGCACTTTCCTCTCCAAAAAACTAAAGACGTACCGTCAAGTGCAACCAAGTGTTTTGTTTGCAATAAAGGGTGTACCTGTATTTTTCTAAAAATAAAAAATAAAAAAACAATTTAAATAAAAAATAAAAATCACAGGTTGAATCTTTGATCATGCAATAAGGCACTGCAGCTGGACGTTGGTAGAAGCTGAAAAAGGTTGTTTTCTTTTTCCCCCCTAACAATAAAAATATCACTTCTTTCTTTGCCATGCACATATATTCAAACACTCTTTTGAAAAAGTTATATAATATATAAGAAAACTCTTATGTACAGTCAAAAGTCCCACTGTATATTTCTCTTTTTCCCCCCCTACTGCACATAATTACACTGTACAAGATTCCCTATGTTTGCATGCTTCAAATGCAAGTCACATTTTCTTTTTTTTTGTTTTGTTTTTTGTTTTGGCGCTAGAGTTCTTTCTTTAAACCGGTCACCTCCCAAATGAAGGTTTTAAACTATGTACAGCCGTTACGCTCGGGCGGGACGCCACCCGCACAAGCTCCATCTTCAAACTCCGGACTCTCTCCCTATTGGTCCTCCCCGGAATCGCCGTGTCGGTCCTCGGATCCGGGAGGCTCGGGATCGTTCCCCTCGATGTGAGGTAGCAGTTTATTTCCCAGTGCAAAGAAAGATTTTTTTTTTTTTCCTTTTTTTTTATTTAAAAAGTCCACATTTTGGGGCTTAATTCAGTGTCTGCTAGTCGCTGGCTCTCCTCAGGGGGGCGCTCTCATTCTGAGCGGCTCTGAGGGCGTGTCCGTTAGGCAGCAGAGTCTGCCTGAGCTCAGGCTCGCAGTCGGTGTCCGTGCGCGGGCGGCTCGTCCCGCCGGGCAGCTTCACCGGCTCGTGGAAGGAGTCGTCCTGCGACGGCGGGCCCGCCGACGTGTGTCCCGCTCTGCCCGCTGCGAGACAAAGACACACGGGAGGGAAAACGTCACGTCAGCGACATCGACAGAGGTACCACGAAGTAGAAAAAAATGATTTGTAATTTTGTTTAGCCTATTAACTTAACATTTCGAAGAGACACTAAATAACTCAAGAGCATCTGCAAACGCCACAGTTGCAATTTTTAATTGGATTTAGGATGACAGGACTTTGACTAGGCCACTCTAACACATAAATATGGTTTAATCTAAAGCTCCAAAGCCATTAGTGGCTTTCTAGACTTTCTACAATGGCTAAACTTGATAAATATGTTTTTGAATACTAAATACTGTAAAAAATAGTTTTACAGTTCTTTATGGAGTAACTGAATTAGGTTTTCACAGCAGAGTGATGCTGCTGTCTTTCTAGTCATCAGGTTGGAAACTATACACCGTAGACGGAAGTATATCCATCTTCTTTTTTTTTTTGCTTTAAACAAAAAGTTGAGGTTTTTCTTCATTTTACAATACAAAGTAAAAGGGCGGTTCTTTAAAAATGACAGCGAATTTCCTGCAGTGGATTGTATGTCGTCTCTTCCACATACTTATCAAGGGTTGTGGCAGGGCTTGTGCATAAACCAATCATTCAGCTTCAGGAAACTAAGGGAGTGGAATGTGAGCACAGAGCTGCGCTGACATGCGGAGGTGAGAATCGGCAGTCGAAAAGCCAATTCCAATCACATGACTCCTCGGATAAATCCCAGCGCAGGCCTGCACACGCAGCCGCAGGAGTCTGGCGGCGTGGAGAGGTTTTTATTTCAGTTTTTTTTTTTGTTTTTTTCTCTCTCTCTCTCTCTCACATGTCCTGAGGGACTCTGGTCATGCAATAATAACTCACAACCAGATGCAAATTGACAAGGACTCCTGAGTTTCTCTTCAGTTCTCTGTGAGCTCACCTGATGTAAGCGATATTCCTGTGAGAGAGTAAAGCTTCAGGAATTCAGCTAAATTTATGGCTTACTGTTGGCATTTTTTTTTCCTCCAAGCAATGAGAAGAAGAAGAAAAAAAAACATTCCAGATCTGCACACGAACCTTTTCGCTCGTCGTGACTCCTCTCTATCGTGTCGTGATTTTTGGGCACAGCGGATTCTTGCGTGTCCTTTCGGTTTCCGCGGGGAGTGCCGTTGCAGAGCGGAGCGGATGCGTGCGACCCCGTGTCCCTCGGTTCCCCCAGGTTACACTGAGAGTAGCGCGGGGGCCCCAGCTGCTGCTGCTGCTGCCGGTACTCGGCGCCCCGAGCGAGGCCGTATCCGTGGGTCAGGTAGCCGGCGTCATTGGAGTAGCTGTTGCCGGTCTCCATGCAGTCTGTGCACACCACCGCTCCGTCGAAACCTGCAGCCGAGGAGGAGGGAGATAAATCATTTGAGGGCAGTAAATTGTGCTAAGAGTGTCCGTTGGGAGTTATTTACGACTCTGAGCAGGCTTTCAGAGAGACCGGAGGCTACTGGCAGAACAAATATTTGGAGAAGCGAGGCAGCAGTGGGCGGACTGATGGGTACCTGAGGCGTCCACGACGTGCCCGTTGGGCTGCGGTCCGCCTCCGGCTTCCACGCGGATGCACATGTCCTGGCGCTCGGACAGCGTGCCCTGAGACGACAGGTAGCTGGGGACGTCCGGAGGGACGATCGTCTCGTCTGGAGCGAGGAAACGGAGACGTCAGAAGCTGAAATCGATCAGGATCCTCTCTCTGGTTCTCGGTCCTGAACTCACCCGTGTTGGTCACGCTGCACTCCTCGCTCTTCTTCCTCGTCTGATAGATGATGCAGACCCACACCAGCGACGTGACCACGATGCTCGTCACCACGGCGATGACGATGATGCCGATGATGGCATTTCCGCCCGCCTGCTGGGCGCACACGCCCCTGTGCTGCGTCACCGCCAGCTGGCTGTGGGCGCGCTCCGTGCCCAGCGTGTTGGACATGAGGCAGGTGTAGCGTCCAGCGTCCTCCGGCGAGGCGGCGCCTATGACCAGCAGCTGGTTGCCCGGGGTGAAGTAGTGCCGGTCGGAGGGTCGCAGCGGCTGGTCGTCGCGCAGCCAGGTGATGCGCGGGGGAGGACTGCCGAGGGCCTTGCACTGCAGCGCCACCGTGTCGCCCACCGCCACGCTGCGGTCCTCCATTTCCTGGGCCAAGTGGGGAGTCTCTGGAGAACGAGGAAGGAGGAAAGGAGTTGGAATCTGATGCACTTTTTTTTTTTTTTTTTTCTCTCTCCAGTTACCAAATTATATCCGACTCAGCACAGCAGGATTCATTTTAAGATTTTAAGTTTCCTTGGCGGAGGGTGCCACTGTCACAGACGACAAGATATTAGTTTGAAAGCAACCCAGGAAGCGTCAATATTTAGTCACTCAGCAACAAGAACATTGACTTAAACTCCAATTTGTGGCCCTTTGGACATTTCACTGTGGCTCTCGTTGACTTAACTAAAAATCGTGAAGAATAAATAAATGACTGTAAACACCTACAATTCCTCACATCTATTTTTCCTGTCATTAGGTTGGAGTCTGCACCAGCATCAACCACAGATACTTTATTTTCTGATATTTTGTTGTGGAACTGAGACATTCATAGGTGTATGAACAACACTTTTTGTTGTTATATTCTAACATATTTCAATTTCTTATTTACTTGTGTGTGATTTTCTTTTTAAAACAAATGTGGCAAAACATTTTGAAAAATTATCCCACATTTTTCTCTCATACTTTCCACTATGTAACTTAATAATCTGCAGTAAACTGAATAATTGGCACCCCAACTTAATCATCGGCACACCACATCTGGTTTTTCTATATTTATATCAGCATTGTGTAAATTAAAATGTATATATATTTTTATATATATATATATATATATTTTTTTTTTTTTGCAAGATTTTGTTTACTTTACAGCTCTAAAGTTGAGTTTTCTCAAAAGGTCATGTAGCGTTTTGCAGCTCTAAAAAGGTTTTCCGTAGCTTCGCTGGGGGTAAAATGGCTCTTTGGGTTGTAAAGCTTTCAGACTCCTGCTCCAGAATGACCCCATGTCTGCTTAAATACCTGGTCAACGCCAAGAGCTCAGCTGATTTAAACAAACGCCACCATTTCCAGTAAAACACTGGCCAGGACTGTGCACCGTTAAAAGTCAGGTTAACATTCTAAGTTTTCTGCTCCATATCGTTACAGTAGAATAGTGGCAGGATCCCAGAGAAAAGCCCTGTCTCATTCAACAACGGTCCTCCTCCGTCTCATCGACTGTGGCATCAGTTAACGTTTTATCACAACACACTAACAAGATTTCCTCTGCGGGAGAATCCTCTGCAGAACAATGCAGCCAGTGTGTCTTTGAGTGACTTTTGCATTCTGGAGAATGAACTGCATTGAATTCGGTGCAAGAGAGAGAGAGAGAGAAAGAGAGAGAGACAGTGTGTGTGTGCGCGTGTGTTTGTGTGTGAGAGGGTCAGCCTCTCAGACTCGACACTTCCCCTCACGGTGGGACACACAGATTAAGAGATCTCACTTAACCCACTTCAGCCTCCCCCATTTTTCTTCTATCTATACTTTCTCCATCTCCATCAATCCCCCCTCCTCTCTTTTCTTTTTTTCCCCCTCTAGTCCTCCCCTGCCCATACTTCCCTGTTCCAGTTCTCCTTTGCCTCACCCTCTTCTCCTCCCCCCATCTCTCTTTTCCAGACAGGGGCCCCTCGACTGCAGCCACCATCCCCCTGCACCAACCCAAACATCACAGATTCGGCACACAGGCTCTGTTGATTCAGTGTTTTGCGTTGCCGGGTAGATTAGCAGAGAAGGTGCTAACCTACATCTAAAAGTTTGAGAATAATAATGTTTGTTTTTTCTTTTTTGCTTCAGGGGGCAGATGCATTGCTCAACTAAACACAAAGATGTTGTGTGTGTGCTGCGCTGCTCACAGGAGTGAAGTCTGTTTTGTTTGCTGAGTAAAACAACCAATAAACTGGGAGCAGTGAGGCCTGCAGTGAGGTAGTCCCTCCCACTGAGAGGAGAGAAGGGGGTGGGAATGCCTAACAAACGCCCCTCTGTGAGAACCCCCTCCTTCCACCCCTCCACCGTCCACACTCTGACCCCTATCCGCGACCTCTGTCCCCTGACCCACAGCTCGGCCGCAGCTGCCGAGAAAAGAAAAATAAAAAAGCTGCTCCTCATTCTGACCAATTCCCAATCGAGCACCCTGGTTATTTCCACACGTCGCCGTGGGAACCTCTTACCCAGGACGATGAGGGTGGCGTTGGCCGACACGGTGCCCGCCGTGTTCTTGGCCGTGCAGCTGTACACGCCCATGTCCTCGGGTTTCACGTCCGTGATGAAGAACACGTCGTCGTCGGGCATGACGTGCATCCGGCGCTCCCGGGCGGCGGGGAAGTCCGTGCCGCCGTCTTTCTGCCAGGCGATCTGGGGCGCCGGGTGGCCCTCGGCGGCGCACTCCAGCCTGGCGGTGTGGCCCGTGCGGATGGTGCTGTCCCGGGGAGTCTTCAGGAAAGACGGCAGGACTGTGGAGACAAGGCGTAATCAATGCCGTTTTGTAGGTTTTTGTTCCGAGGTCTACTCTGAGCAAGAACTTTTACTTCAGAATTTAATGGCAGATGTTAAAGATTATCGAGCGATTCGCTTCTTTTTCCAGATGTTCTTGGACTTTGTACCCAAAATCTTTCAGCGAAATTCTACAGGAAACTGTTTTTCTCCAAGATATTTGTACTAGAAATGCGCCGAACACTGATTTATGGTGTATTAGTGTAATAAGAACAGCATTCAAAATATTTCTGTCTAGCCTTCCTCCGGGGAGCTGTCATTAATTATTCATGTAAGAAGCAGAGGCGACATGAGACCAGTCATTGTAAAAGAGGATTATTTTACAACCAAGTGATGACGGAGATAACATTTTAAAGTGTCTTTAATACTAAACCACAAATACTAAAAGAGCATGATTAGCCCAGCTAGCGTAGCAACCTTCTACCTTGTAGAGACTGTGGCTCATTTTATTGAGTTAATTCTGCATTTAAAACACGTTAAAAGTTGGAAAGAATAACTTTTATTATTAACTCTTATCTGCTAAAAGTCTTGCTCTCACTTGCTTTTTGCCAGCCTAAGTGAACTGTGGAGGCATTTGGAAATGTAATCTAGTAATACTCCTTTGTTTTGCTTCTGCTGACTTTATCTTAAACTCCTCACTTATACTGACGTACTTTTAGGGTTTCTTCACACCTGATTAAAAAAGGCAACACTTGGAGCATTTTCAGCTAGTGCGGTTCGCTTTCTCACTGCAACGAAAGACCTATTCACCTCCCTGCCTGGGGTGGCGCTGCACCAACAACTACTTGAGAAAAGGACAGCAACGCCTCTGAAAAAGACGTGGGCGCAACTTCTTTCTTTACAAAACGTAAACAAAGATGGAGTAGCGACAGATTATAGCGGTTGCAGAAGATCATGAGCCATTTCTCCCGATAGTGTTTCAGACTCACAAAATTGTTTTGGTTGTCTTTAACCAGACAGAAAAATAAACAAGCTACGTGTTCAGCGCATTTCTGGTTTGTACACAAAGACAACTAGTAAAAATAAATACTAGTGCAGCAATTCTGTAAATCTCCATTTTCAGAAAGATGGTCAGAAACCTTCTATTGAAATACAGCCAAATTTACTGATTAGCAAGTTCATGCTAGAGTAGATGGTGGCCAAGGAAGAGACAATTAATTTGAGCGAAAGCTTGCCAAACACAGACTAAAAGTATTCTACAGTTTTTCTGTGTTCTAGAAATCATGATCAAGCCTGCAGCGACGACGTACCGTTGACGACAACTTGAGCCTTGCTGGAGTAGGTGGAGCCAAAGTGGTTGGTGATGATGCACTGGTAGCGGCCCTCGTCGGCAAAGGTGGCACGCCGCAGGTGCAGGATGGTGGTGTACTCCATCACGCCTCCTGCGATGGCCGGCGTGTCGGCCGTGTCGCCCTGAGTGCGCACATGCGCGAAGTTCTCCATCTCGCCGTGGCGGAGCAGCTCCTGGTCTTTGCGCCAGGCAAACGTTATGGGGGAAGAGCTGCTGCTCGCTGCCGTGCAGGTGAGACGCACGTCGCTGCCGAGCACCGTCACCGTGTTCTCCGGCTGGACTGTGATCTGAGGCTTGGGAAGGTCGTCTGGATGGAGGCGGTCGTGCAAAAAGCAGGTCAGGAAACATATGGCAGCATGTGGGAATGACCAAAAAAGCAGCGCGCTTGCAAAACCTGACTTACCACACACAAAGCTGTTCTGTGGCGCTTCGAATATGCTGGTTCCCTGCAGGCTCACTGGGTGGGCACAGGTGGCGTTTACACCCACCTGCAGGCCATGGATGTGCAGCCAGAAGGGCAACCACTGGAGCTGGCAGTCACAGAGGAAACTGTTGCTCTGGATGAGACTAGAGGAAAGCAGAACACACTGAATCACCTTCAAGATTATCTACGTTTGAAAACCGTGTCATTTTCCTTCCATTTCATAACTGTACATGACTTTCCATTGGCAGGGTCTCCTACAGTGTATTATAAGCCTGGCGGGCTGCCAGGCTTTACTTGCTAAGCTTTGCTTGTTCTATTTATTTTAGGGGTTTTTAAGACTTGCTGTTGTTGCTTAGGTATTGTTGGTCATGTCTTCCAATAGCAGGTAATTACCTAGTGATATTTTCAAATTTATTCTCAACTTTTTACAAGTTTTAACTCAAAAACACGGAAAGTTGCAGGATGAGCCCACCAGGCTTAGCTAGTTTTATGGGAGAAACACTGCATTGGTGTATCATCAAATCTTGATAAAACATCATGAATTTTGTTGTAACGTGCAAAAAAAAAAAAAAGGAAAAAAAAAGCTCAATTTGGGTGAATTGTATATAATATGAAATTGTGTAAAAAAAAATGCTGCCACTCACAGGCTTTTGAGGTTCCTCATCCTGCTGAACGCATCAGGCTGGATAGAACGGATGGCGTTGTCACCCAAGTTCCTGTCGATGCAGAAGAAATTGGCAAAATCAGCTGTGTGACGGTTTTATGCTAAGATGGAAATATTGAGGTTTTTTCATATGTAGGTTAGCTCTGTCATTCGTTTAACAAAATCCTTTAGAAAAAAAAAAAAGAAAAAGTCTGACAGGGATTCTGTTTTTACAGCAGAGCTCAGCATATGCTCAATAGCTTGAGCCGAGGGAAGGAGGGGAAAAAAAAAACATCCAGGCAGAGATTGAGCTAGACTAACGAGACAGAGGCAGCTGGCCGCTCTGTCTTCTCCTTTTACAAAGACCCTATTAAATTGCTAGCAACCTCGCCTCTGCCAGCTACTTTTAGGCAGTCTCTGCTCCCCTGCCCTCCCTCTGCAGGTCTTTATGCCCAGTCGTTCTGCTGTGGGGTACTCACAGGTGTTCCAAGGTCTCCAGGCCGGCGAAGGCTTTCTTGGCCACCGATTTGATCTTGTTTCCAAACAGAGTCCTGCCGTCGCAGAACGCGCAGGGTGTCGATTGATGGAGGGAGGGGAAGAAGAGGTGGGAAGAGAGAGAGAGAGAGAGAGAGAGAGACGCACAATTAGTGAGGGTGGGTCTGATGAGAGGAAAAAGGATTGGGGGTGCTGGAAATGTGAACTGGGTAAAGATTGGACAGGAGGAAGGGTGAGCGAGATTAAACGGGTTGCTTTTCAAAGACGACTTCTATCTGGGCGGTACTGTTTTGTTGGCGAAACCATCTATTAAATCGATAAATTGATTCTATCAATTAATTGGGTTTTCTGTTTATAAAGATAGAATTTTCGGAAAACTCCCAGGAAAGATGAATGAAACAAAAGCACACTTAAACCCCCCCCCAA
Source organism: Poecilia formosa (assembly GCF_000485575.1). Lineage (NCBI taxonomy): Eukaryota > Metazoa > Chordata > Actinopteri > Cyprinodontiformes > Poeciliidae > Poecilia > Poecilia formosa. Next base: position 29,881 of record NW_006800086.1, read on the forward strand.
AAAAAACCATATATATATAAGAGAGAGAGAGAAATATGTTCTGTCATTTCCTAGAAGATGGAAATAAAAAACATCTTATATGTATTTGATTTAGTAGCACACGTGGAACAAATCTGGTTTTTGCTTTTGTTTGTTTGCATGAAAAGATCAGAATTGAGCTTTTCAGACTGCCATGGAAAAGTTGGATATGCGCCGTATATATGGGAAAAAAATTAAAAACGGATTTGGGTGACATTTGCCTGTTGTGTGAAGTGAATGTAACATAATACTAACGTATCTTAAAATTCAAGAAACTTCTTCCAGTTTTAACTAAATAGTGACCCCTAGAGGCCAGGTGTTGAACTAAAATATTCATTAAATCCATAATGTAAACGTATCTTGCTTAAAATAAAAATAAAAATAAAAAAATAAAAAAAACAATGTTGAGCATTGTGCAAAACGAAAAACAGAAAATGTAGCCCTCACCGCTAATGAACAATTATTATTTTTTTTAGCCAAAAAAGTGAGGGAAAAAAACCTGGCTAAAATGGTTTGAAAAAACTGGCAAGCCCTACCATCTATCCTTTTTCGTTCCACTACTAAGATAGTGAGAAGTTTGTGGCTATAATAAGACAAAATGTGGAAAGGATCAAGGAGGAGGAAGGCATTTGCAAAGCACCATGTGCTGAACACTTTGAAGTCCTCTTCTTGTTCCCCTTCTACATTTTCTTTTTTTCCCATGGCTCGCTTTGACAGCTTTGGGACACAGAGGACTGCTTCCGCCGACGGTACGACAAAAAAAACAAACAAAAAAAGGGGGCAGGGTCAGAGGGCGGGGCAGGCGAGGCGTTTGATGTTTGATGACTGAATACGGCCCTCGATTTCACCCTCTCTCGGCTCCCAACAACAGACAGTGGGAATGAGGGGAGCAGAGGACCGGAGGCACAGAGCAGAAATAGAAATGAGCCTATTGGGGGAGCGAACCCCCGCCAGCTGGAAGAAAAGCCCTTTCTCTCCACGTTTCTTGGGCTCTTTCTTTCGGCCGTGCTCACACTGGGAACCATCTTGGCTGGACGTCGTCTTTTCATCCTGCAGGTTGATGATTGCTTGCCTAGCGCCACAAAGGCTTCTCTCTCGCTCCAATTTCACAAATCGCTAACTTGATATAGAACAGCTCGGTTATAGGCAAAGAAACTCGTACAACTTTCACACATAACTAGTCAGATGCACCTGAACGTTATGGCTGACTGACCTCCTCGGCATGCGTTCGACGTCTACAGCGTCCTTTCGACAATCTGATTATTCAACATCTCTTTGTTAAAAACAGATTCGCACCCAGAAGTTGCAGAACATCATCCCCCGAGGATTAGAGCTCCACAGGGAAGTCGCTAGCACTGCAGCCAAACATCAGTCAGCGGCCTTGTCCTGAGATTATCCTGTTCCGCCATTATTAGACCAAGGAGCTAATTACCAGAGGATACTCTGAAAGGAAGCTCTGGAGCATCATGATCCAAATTATGGAGGATTACACTCCTGAAGTCCTGAACAAACCAGGAACCACTATCATCACTTGGATATCTCGTTTGTTTCCAGGTTTTGGTGATAGAATAAGGGTGTTTTCACACCTGATTGTTTGGTAGACTCAGTTTGATTGGGGACCAAAGTTGTTACATTTTCAGCTGGTTCTGCTTTCACACCGAATTGAGTCAAACGATCCAACCATCTACCCTCCTCCGTCTGTGGTGGCACTGCACCAGAACTACTGAACAAAACAAAACAAAAACCTCCAAAGAAGACATGAGCCAAATTACTTCTTCACAAATTGTAAACAAAAATAAGACTAGCGCCAAATTTTGGCGGTGGTAAGAGTTCTGTTTTGTCTTTGGTAAAAGCCATTTCTCCCGCTAGCATTTGTTTTGGTTGTATTTACCCAGAATGCCTTGCACTCTACACTTGTGTACTTCCTGCTTTTTTTTCTCTGGTCTGCTTCCGTCCAGATATGCATTCATATGTGTTCAACCGAACCGAGAGCTAGGTCTTTAGGCGAACCAGAGTCTGATTGTGATTCACACCTCCCCAAACAAACCAGACATTGTTGGCAAACAAACCAGAGTTCAGTTAAAGAGGACCAAACAGGGGTGGTGTGAATGCACCCTAACGTACGAGGGTTTTCCGGTTCTAAAAAGCGTAGTTGTAGTTGGAAGTGTAGAGTAAGTAAGGACTTGGATAGACACTTGAATGGATAGAATGTTTCTGTTCAAATCCTAAGTAAGGATTTGAACAGAAACATTTTTTCTGTTCTCCTGTTTTCAAAGAACAGCAGAGAGAGTCTAAGGACAAGGGAGTGAAATGGAGGGGGTGGGAATGAATGTGGGGAAGATACTCACAGCTTGTTGAGCTTGTCCAATCCAGCGAAAGCCCCATTGGTGTCCTCTATTGTGCCAGAGATGTCGTTATGGTCCAACTCCCTGCAGAGAGAAGGAGAGAAGAGAGGGAGGGGTAAGAAGGACCAAAAGGAATTGGACAGGGATGGGGGTCTGTCTACAGGGAAGAGTTTCCCAGCCCTGAAAGTTATGGGTTGCCCGCTCACCCACGCTCCGACCCTCCTCCTCCCCCCAATCTGCACCTGGCCTGAAGAGCCCCTCTGCTGCTCTGCTCTGCCAACTGAGCAAATTCTTTCCTTCAAGAGGGATGGAGAAGTGCATGTAAGGACGCAAGCCCCCAATGCAAGGGAGCGTATGTTTAATTCATGATGGCATGGAGGGGACTGGCGAGAGCACAATGCCTCGTCGGAGGCGGGCAATTGGGAGTAATGGTGGCAGGTAGGGTACATCCAAGACTCTTAATGGCGGTAGGGGGCCACGCTTGGCCATGGTCAGGCAGATAGACAATGGAATCAATAGAGAAGAGGGACTTCTATTACAGCACACTGGGAGCTTGTGAATGCATCTGTGAGGTGCAACAAACTCTCAGATGAAGTCATCGCTGAGGAGAAACCACGACTTGCCCCTTCCACATGAAGATCAAACACATCAAACTCGGAGAACTCCTCTGAATCGACAAAGGCCTTCCTCCGATCTTGAGAAACCCCTTTGAGGCTGATGGTCAGCTGCACCTCCTTCTCCCTTTACTATCCAAGCATCTTTTATTCCTCCTTCTTCCCCCCTCCGTTTCTTTTCAGCCTCCACTGGCTGCTGCCTTTGGTATGGGGCTCGACTAGGCCTGCCAATTTCCAACACTTTCTGGCTGGCTGGATCTGAATCGCCATTGCCTTGTTAAAGCAAAGCCAGGAGTGGGTGGGTGAGTGAGTGAGCCGCCGTGGGGCTGAGGGACCGGCGGAAAAAGGGGGTGGGCCCCAATGAGCCAGCGACCCCCGTGGCTGAATTAGAGGGCTGGCTGGCTTGTTTAGAGCTTTCACACCCCGATGTGGGCTCCAGCCCCATGCCAGCACAACCAGCGGCACATACCCAATTAAAGCTCCCCCAGCTCTTTTTCAGAGCCCTGCCTATGCCTGTCCTCCCCTGCACTGATTAGATTAGGCCTGCCTCAAGAGACGAAGAGGGCAGAGGTTTGGACAAGGACAGGAGAGTCTTCAAAAACATCCTGCAAAACTAAAAATGGAACAGAAAAGTATTCATTCCTTTGGTATTTTCTCCCACTTTCTCATGTTACAAGTGCAAACCTGTATTTCATTGGGAGGTTTTTGCATAACACCTCTTTTTGCTGCATCAGCTCGTTTGGGGTATGTTTCCACTAGCTTTGCACGGCTAAGTACTGATATTTTTGCCCACTCATCTTTGCAAAATAGCTGTAAACATCAATTCACTTGTCTGCATAGAACTGTATTTAGGGGCATTGCATTAAAAAAAGTTGTAGATTTTACACATGTAACCATTTTTCTTACACTTCTGAATAGTAGGTCTATAACAGGGGTCTGACACCTAAGTGGCTTTTTAAACTCTAACTTTGGTAAATTAGTAAATTACTAAGTATTGAGTAACTTTTAGAACTGTATAGGCAATAAATATATGCCTTTGCAGTTTATCTTACATATTGAATGTTTATGCGAAATATTTTTTCCCCTTAGGTTGCAAAGTACAAGGAGGTTTTTTTTGTTTGTTTTTTTTTTTTTTAGTATCTATTTGAAATTTGAAGGTTCTCTGAAAAAAATGCAATCATTTACTTTTATAGAAACATTTGACGATTTGTAAAAACTGGTTATTTTGCTTTGAACAGTCAAATATGCAAATCAAATGCAAAAATGGCTCAGTGTTGTAAAGACTGCTGACCTCTGCTTGTTCTATGACGCAACGCCCTCGTAAAATATATTAAGATTTGTGGCTGTAATGTGGAAAAGTATATGGGTAGGAATGCTTTGGCAAAGCACATTAAGTGTTTTTCATGAGATAACACACAGGGATAATAGCACAAACAGAAAATTACACAAAAAAAAACCAACAACAACAGACAAATAAAAGGAAAATATGGGTGATTAAGCACCAGAAATAAAAACATGGGAAAAGAGCCTAGAGCTCATCAAAACTGCTCGTCTCTTCCCTGTGTGACCAGTAAACAAGCCCCCAGTGTGTCACAGAGAGAGAGAGAGAGAGAGAGGAAGAGAGAGAGAGAGAGACCAGTGTTTGGCAGATCAGCCTGCTGTGAGAGAGCTCATCTATGGAGATCTGGCTCTGCTTTTTGTGTTGTATGTGTGTTTTCTTTTTTTTTTCTTTTTTTCCTAGCTTGGAAAGCAGCAGAGCCAAGTAAACTGTAGTTAAGAACCAAGACCCAAAAGGCTTTGAAGGATTTATCCATCGACTTTTTCTCTCTTTGCTTCTCCCCCTTTATTTTATTTTGGCACCTTGTGTAAAAGGTGGAAGAAAAAGTCTTTATCCTCAAGTTCTAGACGCATGGAGGCATATCAACAAAGCAGCGCTTTCAAGTCCAGGCTTGTCCAGACACCAAACCGGAGAAAACGAGGAAAAGAAAGGCAGGAAAAAGCAACAAATAGCAACAGAGAATAAAAGAAAACGGCATGAATATACATGAATGCTAATCGGTCCCTCCAGGATGTCGCAGTGTTGTTTTGTGAGTATTGTGGTCGATATTTGTGGCACCTTTTTCAAAAAATTGCAGTTTGTTTTTTTTTTACTTTATTTTTGTCGTAACATCGTCTTCCAAAAAAGTTGAAATTGCTGCACATAACCTTCCTGAAAAAGGCAGGATTTTTCTCAATGTTAAAAGCGCAAAAAACGTTTACAATACAAATAAAATCAAGTCCTGAGGAGGATTCAAAGTGCAAAAGAAGAACTTCATATTGGTCATCCAAGGCAACATGAAGTGATTAGACAGTTTAAGCAACAAAACAAAAGAAAAACAAAAAGCAAATGTTACAGTTTAGCATCACACCTGCCTCAACTTGCAGGTTCATCTCTCAAAAGACGCCATGAAAGAGGAAGTTAAATTGAAAGAGGACTAAGGGGGATTAGTCAAAATTCAGCCGAGTTGCAGTGGATGGTCAGAAAACGTTAAAGTGATTGGTCAGATTTGCAGTAAGGTTGTGCAGACTGTTGGACAATGCAAGTCTGCACAAAATTAACAAATCATGAGTGAATTTGCATTAATATTTGCGATCACAACTTCCTGGAGCGACTGACTAATAGGACGGTTTGTAAAGGGAATACTTGGGCATAAATATCAAATATCACACAGGCAACACCGATATTTAACAGCTCAGCTTTCACTGCTCCCAAGTGGAACGTCTAACCTTATCTCTTCATCAGGGGCGAGAGAGAGAGGAAGGGAGGGGGGTTATTTTGGGTTTGGTAATATCGGCTCGGGGTGGTGCACTTACAGGACTCGTAGAGCCTTGAGGCCCCTGAAGGCTCCCTCATTGATGTGGCTGATGGAGTTGCGGCCCAGCCGCAGTGTGTGTAGATCCCCCAGCACGGCCAGACTCCCCTCGTCCAGACGGGTCAAGTTGTTGTACGACAGATTCCTGGACAGAAGAAGACGCAGACAGAAAAAGATGGGACAGCAGACACAGACAGACAGGGGGAAGGAAAAAAAAAAAAAAAGAAGTTTGCTGTGAGGTCTGGAAGGAGATGACAGGTTTACAGAACACAAAGACAGCTTGCAACATCATTAGACTTAAATTTCACGGCTGATTTGAAAGCGCTTTCCAAGCCTGTGATGTCTGTTTTTCCGTGGTGTAACAAGCTGCTAGCAGAATGGATTCAGCAGACATGGAAGCAAAGCTGAGATCCAAATCATTAAGCAGGGAGGAAACTGTCCTGGTTGGGACGTTACGCGTCTATAATCTACATTTACACACCAACAAGAGAATGTGGTAAACCCCAGAAAATAAAACCCAATCCTAAAAACGGTACAGTTAATGTGCTATTTGTTTACTCTGAAGCCTGCAGAAAACACACACACACACACACACACACACACACACACACTCCCATGAGATAAGAACGCTGAATGAATCAAAGTTGTTTCTGTTGTTTTTGGAAAAACTGGATCCGATTTCTGTGTATTTCAGAAACAGACGCACCATTAAGCCGTTTCCTGGCTGACACAGTTTTCATATGAGAACATGAACTAAAAAAAAACTCAGTTGGAGATTATTTATTAGGATATTTAAACAGATTCTTCTTCTTCAGTCCTTTTAATGTAAATAGTCTTAACCGTACCTGACTCGCATTTGTTTTTATGATATTCTGGATACATATGTACAGAAAAAAAACAAAAGTGCCAGTTAGGACTTTTGTAAAAAAAAAAAAAAGTTTGCAGCATTTTTCAAAATGGCAGCTTTGCAACGATATTAAATCTCTTTAAACAACTGTTGCCCAAATAGAAAGTATTGTGCTCGCTTGAATTTTCCAGGCAATTAATTGATTTCTCATTCCGACAGGCTTACTGGTGCATCTCTTCTGTTTTTTTTTTTTTATTTTATTTTTTTTACATTTTGTCTGTTGCTAAACGTTGCATCTTAATTATCATGAATCCTCCAGCAGCAACTGTCCAACAGTCCCTCAAAGACATTATTGTGCATTTTATTGCCCTCTCTGTGGCCCTCTGTGTGCCGCTCTCTGTGGCCAGCCCTCAGGTCTGCATGACCAGCCATGTGTGCAGAGATTCCCCCCACTGATGACCGGCTCAGCCAGGCGCAGTGGGAATGCAATAACAGCCTCCTCATAAAGACGAGTCACTCGCCTCTATCAGCTGCGAGGCTCATCGCAGCTCTATAGATAATAAAACCCGTGCGAGCTGGGGCGGGGAGAGCAGAGCACCGGAAGCAATCTGCCATTCATAAGATGTGCACACAGGAAGCAGCGCCGAGATACACAGAGCAAACTCGAATGCACGCCGTCCACCACTTTATCCCCTCAGACCGCTCGGCGTAAACAAGCCGCGGCGCCACGGACGGCTGAGGCTACCTCACGGTTCGCGATGCCCCGAGCCGAGCGAAGCACTTTAGAGCGGCGTTACGACGCTCGTGTCAACAGCGCAGGGGAGAGAGAGAGAGAGAGAGAAAGAGAGAGAGAGAGAGAGAGAGAGAGAAAGAGAGAGAGAGACCTGCGGATAATAACTCGGGAGACAAAGGCTGGAGAGGCGATCCTCGAGCGTAATTACCACAACACAAACAACAGGGGATTACACGGCCCTTTGCCGAAACCTCAAGCTTCGGAGACGAGCACAAAAACTCTTGTCGAAGGGCTTGTGTCCCATTGAGCCCGGCTCTAATTATGGGATAAACAGGCTTATCCTGAGAACGGCGTGGCGTATAGAGTGTTAAAGGAAAATGTTATCTAACCCTGGGTGAAGACCTTGACGGTGAGAGTTGGGTTACTGAAAAAAGAAAAAAAAAGAAAAAGAAAAAAACCACTAAAGCACAACTCAATCTGTCCTCCAGGTATCCAGGATATATATATTTTTCTGGGATTGTCTTTTTCAAAAGGTTCAGGCTCATTAACCTGCGAGGACTTACAGTTCCCTCAGCCTCTGGCAGAACTTCCAGCCGTCAGGGTTGATGCGGGCTATGGAGTTGTTGCTGAGGAAGAGCTGCGTGAGGGAGCTCAGGCCGTACAGGGAGCCGCTGTTCACCTCCGTCAGGTTGTTGTACTCCAGGTGCCTGCAGGAAGTACATTTTAGGAGAAAACAAAAAACAACAGCAGTGAGCATGTCCTCTGCAGCAGGTCCGAGCATTCCTTGTCGAGGAAATGCAAATTTGTTTAACTCACAGGACTTTCATTTTGGACAGGTTCCAGAAGGCGCCGTCAGTCAGTTTGCTGATGCTGTTCCTCTGCAGTTTCAGCACCTCCAGACTGGACAGACCCTGGAAGGTCAGACCCTCGATCTGAAGGATCCGGTTCCTGTTCAGCTCCCTGCAGGGTGGACGGACAGACACGGCACCTCTAGTACATCACACACAGTAAACATTTTAAATCAGAGAAACAGCCTGGAGTTAGGCGATTAATTACTGGTTTTTGAAGATTTCATTTTGGGGGGGAAAAAAATCAGAATTTGTTATTTTCCTTTTCTTCCAATGAACTCCTCGTGTTTTTGTATTTCAGAGCGATGTCAGAAAAAGGACAGCCATTGTGTTTGACACGCCTGTTTTACAACTTCTATTTATAACGTCGCTGAATTCAGGTCAACTCTACGTCCTTATTAAAGCTGTAATATTAGTAAAATGAAGTAGTAATTTTATGAGAGCTCCTACACAAAAAAACAACAAAAAGTTCAACTGAGGGACGTTGAGCATCTTGTTAAGTTAGTATGAGTTTTACAGATAATACTTAATAGAAATACTTCATCTTTTGACACCACGATTGTGTGAACAAATGTCTATTTCGAAGAAAAAATCACACAGAACGGGCTGGTTATGTCAGATTTCAATAACAAGAAGCTTTTTTTCATTAAAATAACTTTTTTTTCTCCTAATTTTAAGACGTTTTTCCTGGTAAAATTGTCTCTTAATTCTGCTAATTTTTTTATTTTACTCTTATAATTAAACAAATATTTTCGTAGCCTCGCCCTAATACTCTGTTGTATAACTCACAGAAGGGATGATTGAAATAAAAACTCTGAAAATATTTTCTGTCATTTGAAATTTAGTTTTTTAGTAAAAAACAGTACACAAAATAAAAAAAAAAAAAACAGAAAATCAGATTTTATTTCTAAGCCATATCGCTCAGCCCTATAACAACCTTATTTTTCTCATTTTTTCTCTGTCTTTATTCTGAACAGGCATTCAACACAACCAGCTTGAACCACTGAATCCTCCTGGTGACATCGAGAGACAAGACTTACTTCTGAACTTAGCTGTAATAAATAAAATTAACAAAAAAACACAGCATCAGATGCAGAAACTACACGCGGTCTCCTCTTGTATGCAACATTAAACTGTGCAGGTGCTGCGTTTGAAGGCTTTAAAAGCCCCCAGCGTTTCCGGAGACAAACATCCATGCAGGTTCTTTTATGTCTCGCATGCATCACCGCCAGCATCTGGAGATACAGTGTCACCTGGACCACCTGTCCAACAAAAGGCACCTGAGGAACCCCGGGGTGGGACTCCCATTACACGAGCGGCTCCGTCTCCAGAGTGAAGGCGTTGAGCAACGAAATGGGGTCGTTACGCTGGAGGGAAGTCGGACGAAGATAATGGACCACGGCGCTGGGATTGAGCTAACCACTTTGGGGATATGGAGGAAGGCAGTAAATCACTAATAATACAACTCTGGTGTTTACCTTGTCAGGCCTTATCCACTCCTGGAGGTATAGCTCACACTAACAGCGTTCTAAATGTTAAACACACAGCGCTCAATCAACAGACACCAGGAAGCCACTCCTCGACCCAAACTCTTAAATCCTCTCGGTTCTCTCAAGTCTCCCAAAGATACACAAGGGAAGCGCCATTCGTTTCCCGGCCTGACTGTGGAGGTGAACCGGTCACGCAGATTTAAACACCTTTCAACGCACAAACCGTGATTTAAAAAAAAGAGAGAAAAAGAGAGAGAGAGAGAGAGAGAGAGAGAGAGAGAGAGAGAGAGCGGTACTCACAGCTGGGTGAGTCTCGGGAGCTGGAAGGCTCGGATCGGGATCTGGCTGATGCGGTTTCGGCTCAGTCTCAGGACCTGCAGCGTTGAACCCAGGTGATCCAGCGCTCCGAGTTGCAGCGTGCTGATCTTGTTGTTGCTCAGGTATCTGAAAAGAGAACAAAGATTTACAACAAGCCATGGCGGCCAGCAGTCTCTTGCATTCTGATAAAAACGCACACAAAAAAAAAACAGAACCGTCGGCCTCACGCGGTACTTACAGGTCTCTGATTTGAAGTCCGGAGGGAAAGCCGTCCCCCCGCAGGTCGGTAATGTCGTTATTGCTCAGGTCCAACGTTTCCACGGAAACCAGCTCTGTGGTTCGGCTGCCATTGATAGTGCGGATCTTGTTATGATGTCTGAAAAAAAAACAAAAAGGAAAACCTTTACAATCGGGTGTGTTATGAAAATTACTTTGCTTAACCCACGGCGAACAAATCAGTCAAGGCACTCCAATCCGCTCCAAGTTCCTTAAGCCCACTTAAGGCACGGCGAGAGCAGGGTACACAGAACCAAGTGGCCACAAACCGAGTCCTTTAAGAGCTCCCAAGCAGAAGCCGGCCTTCTGTAAACAACTCCAAGGACACAGAAGAGGCGGCCACCGAACGTGTGATGAAATGTACTGATGGCAGCACGTTTTTGGACGCAGGGAAGTACGAGGACATGGTCTGGCCTTTTAAAGCGGACCCCAACAAATGTAAGCTGGCAACTGAGATGGCAGGAAAACTAAAGCGAAGGACCACAGTGGAGATTAGCGACACGGAAACGTTCCGCCTGGCTTGCCGTATGTTTGGTCACGCCGCATGTGTCTGATGGAGACGTGTTTCAGCCATGTTTGGGGGTTTTGTAAGGAACGATGGGGCTCATGTCTGCGTTCCAACAACTCAAATTTAAGAATTTTTAAAAACCATTACGAACGGAATTTGAGGCCAATATCAAGAGAAATGTAGAAACTTTGTCCAGCCAAGTGGTGATGAATTTGCAGTTACTGAAGATGGATGCATAAAGCTAGCTAGCTAGCTACCATTGTACGTCACCAGTGAATAAACTCTGGCCTCAGTTACTTGCGCGGTCTTGTAGCATGAGAGTCCCGCAAGTTGAGTTATTCAAAATGGAGTGTTTTTGTTGTTAGTTTGCGCTTTTGATTTATGAAACTCCTAACTGACTGTTCTTCCTGTCTGAGACCATTAATTAATATTTTTGGAAGGGCAATTTTCTGTTTACAGAGACTTCATGATTTTATTTTCTGTTTATATTGTATTTAGGTTTTTACATCCGTTTAACTTTGTTTTTGGCTGATTTGCTTACGTGTCATGGCTATTTAAAAAGTCTTCTGTTTCCAGTGTCACGTGTTGTTTAAAAATTACAGTGACACTATCATTATATTAGTCGGAAATCATCTCAAGATGACAATATTATTGTTTATTGCTAAAATTTCAGTGACAATTTATCGTCAGGCAAGATTTGTTATTTTGACAGGCCTAGAATCAAATGCAAATAGACAGCATTGAATATCTAACCAATTCCCATCATATATAGAGATATAAGTAATTACATAGTAAGGAAATATCTACTTGCAAACTTCATAATGATGATGGCTGGTGTGTGTAAGTTTGTGTGTGTCAAAATGCAACAGAGAGCAGGTGCTCCTTAAGGAAAACTCATAAAAACAAAGCTAGTCCCTACTTCCTCTCTGGCTCTCTACCAGCAGATGTACACACACCATCAGCCACACACACTTTCTGGTGTGCGTGAGTGTGTGTGTGTGGGGGTGTGTGTGTGTGGGGCCACATCATAGTGGCCCACCTGAATAAACAGTGGCAGAAATGGTTAAGAAAGAGCACCCATGTGCAAACACACATACACACACACGCACACGCATGCACACACATACACACAGGGGACAGAGCTATGGACAGTGGCTACAGTGAGCCAATGCCGCAAAAAAAGGAGGGAAGGACTGGCGAAGAAGAAAAGGAGGAGGGGGGAGGCGCTGAGGGGTGAGGTGGGGTCAACAGCTGGTGACCTCTTGCTGGGAAAAACAGATCGGTCTCAAACTCTCATCTCTCTCTCTCTCTCTCTCTCCACATTCATTCCCAAAGCCGGGTTCCCAGCTGTGTGTTAGAGACAGATAGCGTTTGAAGTCCACGTCGCTACAATGGTGGCGTTTAAAAAACAAAACAAAAGAAAACGGTTCTCATACGGCCGCTGACGTCTGCGATAAAGAGGAAGCCCGGTTACCTCTCGTTCTCCTTTGATGTCCGAGGCTCTCACTCGCCCCGATTTCGCTTAATTCCAAATCTCATTATTACCCTCTGACCGCCTGATTAGCATTCGGCCGGCTCATTCTGACACTCCTTTTGATGTGCGGAGAGAGCGTTACACTAGCAGCGCCGCCCTCCCGCTCTCCAGCCGCACCTTTGAGGTCCGCCGTTTGGGCAGTAACGTTCGGTTTGATGTCGGCGCTCTGGACAAAAGGAGAATTATTTGAAAATCAGATCATCCGTTTGATTTTTATCCCAAGCTGTTCTAAAGCGCCTCTTTGAAGCCGACTGCAGACAAAGAGAAAGTTTGTGCTGCTCCGCTGTCACTTTGACACTGTGTTTTTAAAACTTTTTGTTGCTTCTCTCCCTTTCCCTCCCCATCTCCCCCTGTGCCACCCTGCTGTGGCATTCTGGGAGTCTGCGGGACCTCAATAGGCCTGCCAAACGCATTGTGGGAACTGAGAGCCTGGCATCTGGTGTGTAGATGGCTCGGCGTTAGTTCCTCGGTCGAGTCGAGCAAGCTTGTTTATTTTATGGATCTGTGCCCGGACAAGGTACGGGGTTGTTTACTAGCCTCGAGGTGTACCAGGGTTCTTAAAAGATCCGGTTTGGAAAAATTTCACGCTGTTCCAAATGTTCACTCTGAAGTTGGGGTGGGTGATATTTGTAAGTAATGTGTTACTATAGTGCTAACGATGAAAACTACTTCTTCTTTTTTATGTCTCAGACCCACCATGCTTTCTGTCAAAGCTGCCAAATCAGGACACAAAAATGAAAAAGGTATTTATATAAAGTTTTAACACTATGAATATAAATTTTACATGAATTAAGTGCTATTGATAATTATGTTACTAAAAAGGTTTGGAGGTTGGAGGAATGATGACTTATGCAATTTTATTTTATTTTTTAAAGAAAGAAATCATTCTTGTTTTCAATCTTAGTCATCAAACTTTGGAAGAACAAAAGTGAAACAGCTAATTTTCCCTTCCTGAAACGGTAAGAAAGAGCCTCCCGTAAACATTCAGACTATCAAACTCTGGGCGCCTGGGAGGCCGTCACACCGTCGGACCATCAGACGTTAGCGACCGCATATGTGCCGCTCTCTGTCTTTTTGGAGAGTTTGCCGTTGCATGAATTTGTCTGAAGGCGGGATGTTCTGTTCGTTTTGTCACATGAGTGTCAGCCACCGTCTCACTCAGACTTGCAGTCAGACGACATTCCAGACAACCTCCGGCCAGCGGCAAAAAAAAAAAAAAAAAAAAAAGATACCGGCACACAAACGTTCTCTCTTTCTCTCTCTCTCTCTCCAGCTGGCTCGGTCGGTGCCGAGCTCGTTTGCGCTGGGTCTGCTTTCAGAAATAAACGGCTGACCCTGGTTTCACTTCATTCCTCCGCCTCTCTGCGCTCTCCTCTGGACTACCTCACCGCTTCCCCTAATCTCGCCTCTTTCGACATGTAATGATGTCACCCTTGATCTGACACCGTTCAAATCCCTCATCCCCCTCGCTGCCTCCACGTTTTCTCCTGCCTTCCTCCTCCCCCTCGCTTGCTGTTGCCCGTTTTACTGTAAGCCGTGTGACTGACAGCTGCAGCTGCGCAGCGCGTCGGCGGGCCCTTCGCTTCAGCTGCGTAGCTTTGTAAAAATCTGACCCTCCCTCCGGCCTCCACTCCCATCAGGACAGCAGCCTTTCCTCCCCAGCAACAGGCTTCGAGTCAGGCCAAAAAAAGACAGACCCCGGCCCTTTTGGACGAGCTTCCACTTTCCACTCTTCGCGGGGGAAGTAAAAGGTGAACTCACTCCGGTCTGTTTTGGATCAGAAGCAAAAGGATCGACAGAAAACTAAACAACAACAGAAAAACAAAACAAGAGAGACACCTTTTTATTGAGTTATTACAGTCGGCGTTGCCTAATCTAACTCAAACTCCCCCCTTCTTCTAAACCAACTACGGCTCACAGAAATATTCTGACCACATCGGTGCATCATGATGAATTCTGAGAAGCAGGCAGATGACACACAAGGGAGAGGCGAGTGTGTGACTCCCACAAAAGCTCGGCGCGGAAAAACGATACGCCGATGATCAAACATGACACGGAGCAGCAGCTGTGCGCTTTACTAGCGAGCGGGCAGCCGGCGCGCTGCAAACGTGTGAACGAAGCTAACGGCTAGCAGTGAATGAGCTCGAGTGAAATCTCTGCTGAGATTGTAGTGAAAATGATTTTGTTGTTGCCGTTGTTGAAAGAAGACAGCTGACGTGTGGCATTCTAAAACATGTGTTAGAGGCTAGCATAGTTAGCATTAATAGCTTTCTTAGCCACACCTTAACTCTATAGTTATCATAATGGATGCCTGCATTTCCAAATCTGGCATGTTTTATGATCGGTATGTTAAGCTCAAACGGATAAAATAACTTTTCGCTTATACTTTATAGTTGCACAATGTAGCATTTACAAACAATCTGGTTTTTTTATACTTTGTCATGACAGCATAATATGAGACAGCTGATCTGTGAAAAACTAACTCAAGCTCTTTTTCTTTCTGAAGAAATACAAAGGTCTGTCAGAAACCACCAGTCAGAGCCTTAGTGCCGTCAGTCAGCTCTCTTGCTATGCTGTAGCTAGTCCTCCACGACGCAGCCTGACATGACTGCTAGTTAGCATGAGCCAGCGCGTACACAAGCATAATTAACTGCACTAAACACTCCTCTTGGCCCTGATTGGTTGTTTCTAGCAGAGCGTTGCAATCTTCAGGCAGGCATAGCAGCACAGGGAGGCGGTGGAAGAGCTTGATTTTTTTTCACAGATGTTATGTCTCATACCATAACAGCATATTGACAGTTTAAACAAATATGAGGAAAATACTTTTTTTTATATATATATAAAAGTTCCATACAGCAGCTTTAAGCCTTTCTGTTATCTGCTGAAAGTCTCGTTCTCTGCCTGAATGAACATGAGACATGTCATAAAAATGACTGTTTCCATACATCTACACTTCTTTTGAGTGAAACAAAAAAAAACTTTGACTTCTTCACCCAGTTAAAGCATCTCACCAAAGAAGATTAACGTTTATGCAACCTAGTAGAGCTCAAATAAGACAAATTCACATAAAGAAATGATCTCATGGTGCCCAGCAGACGCTCACCAGTCAGATCCAGTCATGCATTAAACTACCCCATATTGGTAACCCACTGATTTTCAGTAAGTCATTATAGTTTATCATTTTCAGATTTTCAAAGCTTGACTCTAAACGTCTGCCTAAGTTTTTAAGATTTAAACACACAGGCGGTTTGTCTCAGTGACCATTTTAAGCCTCGCAGAATCTGCTAGCTTTAGCTAAATCCCGCCCCGCAACATGTACGAATCCAAACTATAAACATGAAGCACCACTGCAAGTTTCCTCAAACTTTACTTGTTGTTACCTGACCACATCACGAATCTTTCAACTGTTTTGGATGAGAGACAGAAAGAGAGAGAGAGAAAAAGAATAAAGTCAATCTGCTGATGGACTGCTGAGCTCACATTTGTGACACACAAGCGTACACACACCCTTCCCAAATACGGCTGTAAATCTCCAGCAAGATGCCAGTGCAGGCAGCCTCCCCCCCTCCAGCAGGCACGGTTTCACAACCGGGAGTCAAATCCATATACGAGCCGACACTCCAAACAGCCAGCGCAGCTCGCTGTAGACAGGACCACATAGCCGGCTAATGAGAGCCATCGCTCGCTATAAACCGTTTGTCGCTCTCTCAAGACATGACTGTATTGATGGCAATGGGGCTCAAAAGAAAAAAAAAGAGGGAGGGGGGGGGATTTGATCTGCTTTGGCGCAGCCGGGTTGTATTAATAACAATCTTCACATTAAATCAACATGACTTCTGAGGACTGGAAGTGTCTCTAGTCTGACTTATGAATGCAGTGGAGGAAAACATACTGCTGCAGAAAGTAGGGCAGTACTCACAGGTAGAGGGATACAACGTTGGAAGCGGCCCGTCCTAAATCTGGTATGGACGTCAGCTCATTGTGATCCAAGCGCCTGTAAGGGACAAACAGTAGGTCAGGAAAAAATAAAAATAAAAACAGGAAGCGTTTAAGCTAAAACAAACCCATTAGATCCACAGAAACATTTGAGTTATCAAGAGCTGAATTTGTAACAAGACTCCAATAAAAAACCCCTCGCTTTTCTCGAGATCACACGGACGCTTTTGAGCCTTTGTGAGTTCGCTGAATTCGATCTGGACATAAATCAAAGCATTTCAAATACTACTTGTCACGTCTGCCGCAGAGCAAGCGGCAGGTCATCCTTGTAAAAACCCAAAAATAACACGGGAGTAAAACAGATGTCCAGGAGCGTATGACTGGTGGTCCGGCCTGCCAGAGATGTCACCAGTGCGTGTATTATCTGGCCAATGTGTGTGTGTGTGTGTGTGTGTGTGTGTGTGTGTGTGTGTGTGTGTGTGCGTGCTGCGCGCTGGCGCTGAGTGACACAAAGCCAAGCCCCTCTCCTCGCCATATAAAATATTTACAAGGCCAGTGCTGGCCACAGTATCGGGTGGTGGAGGGGAAGGCTTAATATAGAAAACCACCACTTAATTCTTAATTGGACTTAGTTCAAGGCGACACACAGGAGGATGCTGCTGGGAAGCACGCTGACATTGGTCCGCATCGAGTCGTTTACAGCGCAAAAGTCTCAATTTTTCACACTCTGTCACCTTATAGCCACTGGCTTCGACGTTATATTGAACAGAATGCTGTTCAGTATAAGAATCTGAAAAGTATGGAGTGCATTTGTGTTTAATCCCTTTTATCTGTGAAACCCGACAAATCTGGCCTTTACTGAGGAGGAGGAAGTTTCCAATTTGTCCACAAGACAAGCAGAGGACACAATCTTTAGTTGGTGAAACAAGGTGGTGGCAGCATTATGCTGTGGGAATGTTTTCTTTTCTGCTGAGGTTGGAGCTGATAAAGAAAGATGGTTGGTGTGCTTGCTACAAACACACAGAGTAAAACCCATCACTGGCATTTTCTGGATTGTCTAGAACGTTTGAGGCAAGATTTGAAGACAAGCTCAGGCTGAAATGAAAGAATAACTGGATTTTGAAGGAGATGTATAAGAATCTAGAAGTAAAATGTGCATTTGGAAAAGGCTAGAAGCAAGATGGGCGTTTTTATTTTCCAAAAACCAAACAGCTGCCTTTCCTCAAAGTCAGATTATTGTGGAATTAGCCAGACTGTGTCACTGAATATGAATAGTTTGGTGAATAACGAACGCCCTCGTTAACACGTTTGTTAACGTTTGTTATCTTTTGTGCACTCTTCTCTCCAGCTTTGCTCTCAGTACGTTCCACTTCCTAAGCGAAATCATCTCGAGCCATAAAAAGTCCAGTTTGAAGTTTGCCAAAAAGCTGCTAACAAAGCTAACAAGGTAGAAGAAGCTGCCTTGATCAGATGAACTCAAAATGTTAATTTTTCTGATTTTTAATTGCAGAAAATGTTCACCTTGCATCCTTTTCCTTCCGCTTTGAAAGCTATGTAGTACTTTATGTTGGGCTACACATTAAACATGTTGAAGCTGTGAGAAAACTGGAAAAACGTCAAGGGACATAAATGTGACAAAAGCACTAATTTGAGTAATTCGGCTCAATACTTACAGTTCACGTAAGTTAGGAAGATTGGCAAAGGCTTCGGCGCTGAGGGAGGCCAGCTTATTGTGTCCAAGATTTCTGAAACATGGGTGAAAAAAGAGAGAGGTTTTAATACAAAAAGCAGACCACAGCTACATGCGGTATCACATTTTAGCTTAGCAGCTGTTTAAAGCTTTTCTGTCAAACCTATCTTTTCTGGCAAAAGGACTCTGATCAGCTGCAGCAATTACAATTACATCTCCCTATTTGACAAGCAGCGTCATCCGTACGTGTGGAAACACTGCAGTACATAAATCCGGTTGGCCTTCAAGGGAAGGTTTTGGATCGATACTGTCGATGCAGAGTGCCTTTCTCCTGGCTCACTTTCCAAACATGACCCGCGGGCCATCCATCTGCAGCAGTCAATTTGCACTTTAGGCTAACAGCGTATTTAATAGCTGGCACTTGACTTGTAAGGAGGCTTATTAGAGAACAATTTGTCCGCTGATACGGCGAGACTGTCAAACAACAGGTGAAAAAGGCTGCGTTTGACATCCCGACACCTCATGAAGGATGAAACTCTGGTTTAATTCAATTTCTTCTGACCGTTGCACGTTGCCAGGGCTTCTGCAGGTTTCACCGATTCAAGTTTAAGACCTTTTCAAGACCATTGTACAAACATGCAAATTTCGTCCAGCCAACTGGACATAAATTTGGACTTGTACGTGATGGACGCAAAACAGCTAGCTAGCTGGATAACAACAGTAAGTTAGCAGCTAGTTACCAGTATCTTCAACCACCTCAAGTCACGTGACACAATGAAGATGATTGTGTGTAACTCAAGCTATTGCCTGACAGAAAAAGTCCCATGAGAAATCCAACTTCTTCCAGCTAACTTGTAAAAAAGTTAACAAACTAGCTAGCAAGTGTATGTTAGCAGCTAGTAGTAACCGATAAGCTCAACTGCCTGGAGTCGCACAACGCAGTGAAGATGTCTGCATGCGACTCAAAAAAAAAGTTCCAAGAGAAAAGAAAATACATGAGATTAAATAGTCCTGCCAAGACAAATCCTTGTGATTAATATATTAAAATCCAACTTACTTTGTTAATGAATTTAAGACATTTTAAGGTTTTAATGTTAGATACATAAGTTTAAGATTTAAGAGTGCGTGGACACCCTGGATATGAGATATAAGAAAATCAGGTGCTGTCACCCAGGTGAGGTGGGGGTTGCCAAGGCGACCGCAGATCCTGCATGGTGAGCAGAACAAGGCTGAAGCCTGAACTTGCAAAGTAAAGTTAACATTGTATATGCAGACTGCGTGTTGGCAGAGAGCAGCCCACAGTGAGAGCGGTGTTTGTTTGTGTGTGGCAGTGGGGTTAAGCCGGGTGAGACAAAAGCAGCCCACAGCCGTGTGCCGCTTTCCCTCCGCACAGACGTGACAGACGACAGGAGAGAGTTTCGGAGAGACGGCAGAGAGACCGGGGACACTTTTACCTGATGCAACACATTCCTCGGTCTCTTGTGTCAGCGTGGCCTCAAAAGACCGCAGCAGGAGGCGGAAACGAAGGCAGAAGCTGTTACTTTGTGCCAGACATTTTAGAGAAAGTCGAAGGCGATATTAAGGAAGCTAATGTGTTGCGGGTGGGTTAATAGCAGGGTGCGTGTTGGTTTTTAAAAACAATCTGTCTCAATCATCCTCTGATTTGACAGATTTGCCTTTGTAATCGTCTGTGCTCGCTTGCAGATAATGACAGCTTCTTTGCCCAGTTTTGTTTTGTGTGTGTGAGACGAGATAATAGCAGAGCATGCGTCTGCCCTCGAGGCACGGTACGCAGAAACGCCTGCGTCCCGACGATCGTGTGCTGAGGAACCTCCTATTGTGGGTTAGTTGGCCAAATTGTCATTCCCCCCATCTGCAATAGGGGCCAATTACAGCAGAGCCTAAAAATCTGTGTTCACACAAACGGCCTCTGCCTGGAGGTCCGTATAATCAGCCAACGCGTAAACACGCTCGCGCTTTCACAGGGTAAACTACGGAGAGTGATTCATACGCTCCAGGAACAGACAAAAATTTTCTCAACCCAATTTTTGACTAAGAAATGTCGCAAAGCTTCTCGTCTAACGTATCAACTCTCTCACGACTGAAGTTTGAAACAAAAACAAGTGCGCAACAAACAAAAGGGTGACTCACAGAAACAAAAAGAGAAGCATGTTTGAGAGCTAAACCTGTCATGCAGGTGCCAAAGGCCACGGCAACAAACGAAACTAGTCTTTTGTGTCGGTACACAGGCATGCGTGTGCCTTTCTCTGAGCCACCTGTGGTGTTTACACAACATAGGCTTTTTTCCCCTCCACTTGTTTCAGACAGATTTATTCTCTTACCTATCAGATCAGATAAGTTTCACAGTGTTTTAACACCTACTGTGGCAGGAGATGGTGATAAGACCGGCTTTCCTGCCTCAACGACTCCCCCCCTTAACTCCCCCTTTCTCCCTCTTGAGGAAAAAAGAGGGAGGGTAAGTTAATGCTTTCCAGAAAGTGACCTTAAACCCTTGGAGGCCGTTTTGTGGAAGAAACTGCTGTGACGGAATCAGAGCTACTGGCTGATTAGCAAGTGGAGATAGATGTCGACAAAAACAAACTAAATAACAAACTAAATCTCAGGAAAAATAATTGCTACATTATCCTTTCGGATTCTAAGGTTTATCCACCAGGAATCTCTGCCACGTAATCGAAAAATGCCGCGTTGAATTTCGCGGTACCGCTTTTTTATTAAGCAAGACTAACTGGATCTGACCTGGAACCAAAATCTGTTTTTCCCCACTGTTTTCAAGACTTTTGTACCGTCTGCCGGTATGATCTATTATTATTTTTGAACAAACTGTTGGCAATCAATCAGCCAAAAGTCAACATAACTTGTCTCCCGTCAGCAGAAGGTCCAGAGATCTGATATAAGAAGAGTAAAGGCTCATCCGGGATAAAGGAGCCCCATTCCCAATCTCGTCGATCAAATCCCACTCAGCTCGCTGAACTCAACTCCAGGAGAAAAAAATAATTGCCTTCACTACACCACAAATCCAATCACATTTCTAAATATCCTGTCAAATTTGGGCAATTTGTCTGTGAATCCATTCTTGGCTTTTCCAACCCTGTTGGCCTCAGCAATATTCTCGCACTCATCTCTGGGGACCCCAAGGTGTTCCTACACTATGAATATATAGTCCATCTAGCAAGTTCTGGGTTTCTCCTCACAGTAGGAGATATCTAGAAAGCATCAGAGGAACTTGTCTGCCCTTTTCAGACGCCAGAACTTTCTCTATTGACTCCTTTCAGAGTGGAAGAGCAGCAGATCTAGTCTTAGTTACCAGACAATTCCTTTGCGAGTCTCTAAAGGCGCAAAGGCAAAGTTTTATGTCAGCGTCAAACTTTGCCTTTGCAGCTTCTGTGTCGCATATTAGTAAATTGCTTGTCGGGAAACTGTATTCACATCAAACTGTTTTGCACGCAACACCAAACTGATTAAGTCGAGAGTTGGCACAACGGTCAACGAGAGTACGTTGGATGCCCTGGTGGAGAAGAAAGAGGACTAGACGCCAAACTGGCTCAGCAAACTTGCTAGTATCAGTTTGTTTTGTGGGAGACAAAGCAATTTGTCCCGAGAAAAGTGGGCAATCAGAACACTTTATGAATCCCAGTCATCCGCTGAATCCCCCCAGAAGTACACCCGAGAATGTTGGAGCCTTAAGGCTACCTTATGGTTTACTGCAGACAGCATGCTAATCTGCCAGTCTCTCCACTGTGAACAAGGCATTACAGGGTAACGTTGAGAGGGTTGTAGTGCATTACGTTAACATACGCGTCAACTGGGACCTTTAAACACACATTGATGCGTCGCAATAAGGTGAATTGAACGAGTGAGGAAGGGATGACAGCGCAACTTCGCCACTGGTATGAGTTTAGAGGAATGTAACTGGACCAGATCCCTCATTACTGGAGGGGAGGCCACAGTTCATCCCATTGTACTCCCATTGGGACACAACTTGTACACCTCTGGGCCGAAGCCCTGCTACATTGGTTGAAAGTTAACATTTAACACCAGGCACCATTCTTCAATCCCGACCAAGTTGAAATAAACTTCTACTAAAGTCAAATTACGAAGCTCATAAAACCCACATCCTGCTGAGTGACTTTCTTTGGAAGAAAAGCAGATCTCAGCCTGCAGCAGACGTTTCAACACTGGACCATTCTGCTGATGTCACAACGAAAACTCATTAAGAGGCTTGAAGAGAAAAAAGAAATAGCTGTGGTCCGGCTGCTGCGGTCATACAGTAGGAGTACCAGTGGTGATGTCACAACATATGACACCATGCTTGTAAGTCAGCGGACAGTCTGTTTGCAGGAGGACGTGGGGAGTGAGGGAGCGGGGACACTCGCACATAACAGGCATGCATCACCATTATCTCTCCCGTTTCTTCAGCAGATAAGCGGGGAGTGAACTTTGCTCGCTGAAAGTGTGAAGTGATGTCAGTGATGAGTCGAATGCGGGTCCCCGCTGCGAGACAAAAGCCCTTTAATGTGCTCCATTTCGGAGCACCATAAAGCTGGTCAAAGAATAACCTGCGCGTCAGAGAGCCAGACGCACACAAACGCACCGCTCTTCCCGTCATTAAGGGGTCGCTTTATGGCTCAGCAACTGCAGTGAGAGTGTACACAAAGCTAACACCCGCTCCAATTTACACACAAGTCGTGCAGCGAGGGAGCGGAGGGAGGATGGTCTCTTATCAGCTTAGATGAGCATATGCCAGCCGAAAACATTTGCTATAATAAAGATAAATCTGATGAGCTAAATTTTGGTCAAAACACTAATAGGCGTAAAAATCCTGGAAAAGCAATAAGAGATCATATTTAACAAACACATTCCCCACCCCAACAATACACCAAACAACGAAGCAGAGAGAGGCTTTGAAAATCAGTCGGCCTGGAAGGTTTGGCTCCGATTCTGAAGGTGGCCCACATCTTGGAGCCACGTGTTCTTCCTTGCTGCTGCTTTGGGGGAATATGGGGGAGCAGGAGATGGGAGGAGACAGCACTCCAAACAAACAGGCACGAGACAGAAGAAACCCTGCGCTTAGCCCCGAGGCGCAGCGTGAACCCGTGGCCAGACCCACCAAGCCCGGCTTGGATGCTAAAGAGGTCCACAAAGACTTGCTAAGTCCCCGCTGCACGCATGCTAGCCCCACAGGCACACCGGCCCTGCACTAAACCCCGGGTTCAGATGAGATGACAATGTAATTTGTTACAAATGGCGCCAGACGTTATGAGCAGAGGGAAATGAGTGTCTCCAATTAATCTGAAAGAATAACATAAACACGCTATGTCTCTTTAGCTAGGCTATTGGTACAGTACTACAAGCGAGGCTGACCTTCTGCTCTTATCTTCAAAGTGCGGAAAAAGATTGTTTTGTCCAATTTCTCCCACCCCCGCAATGTTGTTTGTTTTACTCACAGAGCAATAATTACCAGGGATGGTAATAATTTCAAGTGCAGATTGCTAGACGCTGAGGTTTTACAGCTCTTTTGGAAAACATAAATGGTGGAAACACAGTTCCTGCAAATCTGTCACTTCAAAATCTCGTTCCTTCCCAGTATCCAATTCCCAGTTTTATCCCCGATAGTTTTTTCCAACATTCTGGACACCTGAGAATTAAACATTTACTTTGGGTTTTTCGGTACCTATCATAAATAATAAAATTGAAATAACCAGCTCTATTACTAGAGCTCAAATATTTGGAAAATCTGGACTGCGTTATGGATAACCCTACATCAAAAACATCTGTCAAATTACAATTTGTGCTCTGTAATATTTGTGTTTGTAAAATGTCCAAAAGGAACCGTGTCAACACTTATTTTGTTACCAACACACATCAGATCCAGTTCAGCAACCCGTCCAATTTTAAACACTGATTTGACAGGATCTAGAGCCCCAAATAATTAAAACAAATGCTGAAATGTAGAGCAGAGAGTTGGGTAAAAGAACATGTTTCAATGCAATAAAAAGATTTTCTTCACATATCCTATAGTTTACGTGCAAATGATGACACACAAAACTCACCAGACAGTACAAGAAATGCGTTTTAGAAGAACAAGGAAGGCTTTTCTTCAATTTTATAGGGAAAACTAAAAAGGATGAGTTCATGTGTTCCTTTTTTAGATGCTTTCAGACAAGTTGCATTTGAGTGGTTACAGGTCTGTAGAATCAGGTCGAGTGGCTGCTGAAACTCAACTCAGCTTTTCAAGACGACGTTTACAGGGCCTGCTGATTTCCTCAATGTGGAAAACGGCAAAGGAATCATGGAATTTAACAAACATAATGGAATCCATGATTAACCAAGGAATCCCACAGCAGTCGCTGATATCGGCGAGTAGTAAAGGATAACCAACTTCTGTAGATGCACATAATGTTTCAGTGTCTTTCAAAGAATTATAGGTAAATGCTTAAAAAAAAAAACTGTGAATGTTCTGCTGAAATTCAGCATTTTGACGTATTTGTTAAACTTGAACTACAGTAAATGTGGACCTTTTTTATCCGGTTGATAAATAAGGTTAGAATGGGAAAAAGTAGAATTTTACTAGATCAGTAAAATCAAGAAAACTCAAACATTTTTCCATATTTAATTAATTCTTATCTCAAACTTGAAAGTGACGTCCACTAACTCCAGACTTTAATACTACGTAGGAACCCTTCAGGAAAGCTAAAAAAATAAATAAAATAAAAGGATCCAGGGTCCAAAATAAAAGTATTTGGTCCAATTCTTTCCCCAGCCTTTGAAGCCATGTGTGTTTTCCAGTCAGAAGTCGATCTACTTTACGTGGTACCTCTCGCTCTCCCTCCAAGTCACGCTGTCGTCCTCCACCTCCCCCCCTCCAATCTCCTCCAGATTTCCAAACTCTTACCAGATGTTGAGACTTCACAGATGATTCATTGATCAACTTCCCTTTGTAGACACTGACTTTGAGAGAGAGAAAGAAAAAAAAAAAATCCCTGAAAGACTTGGCACTGTATGCTGTCCTCACAAAAGTGCCATCTATTCTGCGGAGCGAATTCCTCCAGAATGACTTGTGGCAGCAGCTGTTTGATTATCATCAAAGCCGGAGCGAGGCCAAGGGCTCATCCCGTATCTGCGTGTATTTGTCAGACTTTATCTCACTCTATCAGACTTTTTCAAAGAGTGGGTCATCCTCGGCTGTTTCTTTCTAAGTTGTTCGCAGCCAACTTGTTGCACGAGTTGTCTCACATAGTCAAAGGAAAACCAATGGAGAAAAAAAAAGAAACTGTCTGCCTTTTTGTGTGTGTGTGTGCGCGTGCGTGCGTGTGTGTGTGTGTTTTAAACATTCCTAATGGAAACTCCTGATGCCTTTTACTGACAGCAAGATAAGAGAGGGGAAAGTGAAGAGCAGCTGATAACAATCAGAGCCAGCGATAATAAACTCTCCCAAAGCCTCGAGTTGGGACTTTAAAATATCCGCCAGAGGACATGCGAGTCATAAGGCTAGCAAAACTATAATAAACAAACCGGGTATAATCACTCCCCAAACCACAAAATTACAAGGCTGTGGAGTGAGAAATGCCCCAGAAACCACAAGGGGCTCAGCCTTGCTGAGTGCTGCTGCTGTTGCTGCATCTCTGCCCAAACCGCTGAAATGTTCGTGGAGTTTTTTGTTGTTTTGTTTTTTTTCTTTCCTTTTCGAACATGACGCGCCGCGCACGAGTCCGCCCCCGTCCGTCACGCTCAAAAGCTTGCGTATTTACATATTTTCCATACCGAGCAGTGGGTTGGAATAAGGTATAAACAAAAAAAAACCCACGCTAGGACGATGTACCGTCTCTTGACAGCATGTGGCGTTAAAACCAGACTGGCCTGTAACGTTTCATTTCCTCTGGCTTCACCCATGCATGTTACGACGTGGGTGACGGTGGCTGAGGTTTCTGACCGCTGACATAACTTTTCCCAACAAGTGGAACCAGCCCGAAGGCAGCGGCAGACCTTCACAATGACAAAACACTTTCCCCCACCTCCACCTCGCATACCTTGACACCTAATCCCCCCTTGACGCCGCACCCCCTGCGCCTCCTACCACCATGGCCGTCATGAAACCACCGATTCCATTTCCTGAGGGTAGCAAGCGGCCAGAGCCAGCTGCTTGGAGGTGGTGGCGCTCACCACTAGTAAGGTTTTCCACAGTGTGGTTGAAGGCGACAGTTTAGGGCTCGCTTGCAACACATCGGTGTGGCTGGCGGGCACGCGCCAAGATAAGATTTAAAGAGCATGAACAAAAATACAACAGTATTTACACCAGAAATTTAAATAAAAGCACATCACCTCATTTAGTGCTCGCAGATTTAAAGCGGAGAAGCAACAAGTGCTAAAATTATAACATCACCTTTAAGAGTTATTTTTATTTCAATAGACAAATTGGAGGAATAAGAAACATTAGAGACATTTGATAAATTAAGAATTTCATCTCTTTTTGCTTTTCTGCTCTTTACAAACTGGCAGACTAACAACTTTGCATTAGGTGGTTAGCTGGTCAAAGTGGCTGTAGACGTGGGTCAGTTACCATTACAAAAGGTAGGCCAAGGGTTTCAGACCCACTATTTCAACCCGTTCGTCCTTTAATTTGTTGACAGAGAAAGTAAAGTTTTCTACAGCCACCTGGCGTTTAGACTAATGCAACAGAACAAAGCTGCAACTTCTCCATCCACTGTAATACAGACAAATTTTGACAAAAAGTAAAAGTAATAACTTTGACTAATTTAAAAATGTAATAATCAATGTCATATTCTAGCAGCAGTAGGAATAATTGTTGCTTTTATTTTGGATGTAAAGGAATTAGATCTTGTTCATTTGTGTTCATTTTTTGTTTGTAAATTCTGGTGTAAATACTAAGGTTTGTATTAAATTAAGAAAAAAAAAGAGATAATGCAATAACTGTTGAATACAGTCCCATCCAACTGGCTTAAATACATTATTCGGCAGATAATATTTAATTACAAGCCACATGAATCATATCATTTTATCAAATTTCCATCCAAACAGTCCAATATCGAACGATTGCATTGATGTCTTGTCCAGCTCAATTAAATACCACAGTACAGATCGTCAAGCTTATCCAGTTGTGAGAATATTCAAAAAAAATTAAAAAACTACTTTGTAAAGTAACAAAAAGGTTTAGCAGCTTTAAATGGCCACAGAAAACTCTGGCTACTTCTTCTGCTCTCTCAATAATAGAGCCGAATGAGGGACAAGACTGAAAAGTTTTTCAAAGTTTAAGAAATCAAAGGGTACATTGATAAGTGGCTTGCCAGAGGAAAATCTTACTTCCTCTAACACTTTACAAGCAGAGAACAACTGCGTGTTCTTCAAGGTCAGAACACGTGGATGAAAATGCATCCAGACTGCATTAAACTCTGTAGCCTTTCATGAGGACTTTCCTGCGCCAGACACAGTGACAGACACCCGGTATCTGCTTCATCTCCCCCTCAACGCAGCAAATCCGGGCCAAAATCAGCAACACTCACGCTTTTATTTACTCACAGAATCCCATTACGCCAGTGGCACTGTGGGTAAAAATGCTTTTTGCACACATTACACTGGCTGCAAATAAAATAAAACACCACTCCTGAGAGGAAGTACGCGGCCGCGCGAGAGACTGCTTGCTTTGTGTTTTGTTGGGCTATTCATCAATCACGAAGACGAAGACAAACTTCTGAGGCTGATGGTCAATTTGCTAAATGTAAAGGAGCGCTAATGAAAAACAGCAACACATGTGGTTGATGAAGATAATATGCAAAAGCACAAGGGTGTGTTTAAGCAGTGTAAAAGATCTGTGATTGAAGACAGAGCCGGACAAATCGCCGATGATGTAATAGTAGACGGTTAGCATTGTTACTATGTGAGGCTACTTAAAGTAACAGTGAATAAAAAGGTCCGTATGGTGGTGTTCCCCAACGCCTCGGCCCCCCTAGGTCCCTTGCTGGCTCAGCCAGCCCTGCAGCGGATGTGCCAACGTGTTTGCTTGCCTGAATTCTCATCAAGGCCCTTTGTTCGTGGAGGACCGTTACAATCAGGGTCCTGAGGGGTGATTATTTTGACAGCTGGAAAGCATTACTGTTTTGTTTTCTTCCACCAACAGTTGCGGCCTTATTTGTGCCAGTGATGGATGAGCTGCAGGCTAAAACCTGCCCTCTGGCAACCCATCTTCTCCACACAAATACTCATCAAAAGCTACTTTTTCCTCTCTTTTTTTTTTTGTCTTTCTGAATCGATTGAGTTAGGTTAGAAAAATAAGGAGGCGGTTACATTTCTAAGAACGATTCATAATGATACACATTTAACCTGCAGAGGAGTCAGAAACGGGGAAGTAGTCAGAACATGAATCATGTTTAAAACAACTTGAACCAGGTTTATTTTGATTTTCAATACCCACTAAAGAACTGCAGACAAGTTTTAAAAGAGAGTTTATTCATCTGTTATAGACAGTTATTTCACTTTAAATTTTGTTTGTTTAAATTATTATACCCAAAGTTAAAGGGCAATGCTGACACAGTCACTCCACCACACTATCAGGTAAGGAAAATGATTATTTTGCGAGATTTATTCCCTCCTTCTTGAACAGTCCCAACCATCTTAAAATAGCGAAAACAGGAGGTTCATTTAAAGTTTTGAATTATTTTTGAATGATGAATACCTCAGTCACACATAGTTGATAAACAGATAGTTCTAATAGATAAAGAAAAGGCCTGGGTGAGACTGTAGAGTGTCACAGTTTCAATGTATTAACCCAAAATACCAGGTCAAACAGGGGGGTTCGTTACCACATTTTGTTTTCTTGTCAGTCTAGAAAATGTCTTTAAGTCAGACTCTCTTGCAAATGGTATCTTTGTTCTTAGATTCTGGCAACAGCCCTTTGCTCAATCTTGACAAGCAGAAAGTGAGGAAAAGTGAAATCGATACCATTCTTCCTAGCAGCCATAGAGCTACGGCTAACCTCTCCTCTGGGGCTCACAGAGATAAACGATTCCACAGTGGGGTCCTCCGTTCTCATGGCTGACTGTGGAAACTGGTAAAAGAAGTTCATATGAAACTTAGAATCAGACACAGAAACAAGAGAACTGCACTTAATCACGACCTTCTTGTAGGAGTAACTAATAACCTGCATCAAAAGTCCAGCCATCTTGCTACTGCTAGGCATGGCAGACACAAAATGTCAAAAAATCTTTCTGAAGAGAGTTAAAAATGAACAACTATCAGTTTAAAATCGTTGGCCGATTTTCAAAACCCGAGAGACGTCACATACGGCGATAAAGGTATGATAGATTTGGTCGAACAGCGTGTGGCGCACCACACAAAATCCGGTTTTCACTCGCCAACATTCAGATGTCAGACGGAAAAATCTCACAAAACTTCACAAGACCAAAAGTGAGTTCAGGGTAAACAAAGATGGCGGACTGGGAAGAAGCAATGGCGATATTTTATGGGTTAAAAAAAAAACAAAACAATACAAAGTCATTTTGCATTCTGCGTATTTTGGGGTTTCCCTCCATGTTTCCGTCACCTCGCTTTCTGATTGGCTACACGTCACATTCAACAGGCCGTGTTCTTGTTTCTCCTCCGGGAACACTACACATGCTGTAATGTCAGGCCAAGACAATCCAACATCCCCCGATTCTGAACGGACCAGATCACTCTTAACACATCACACACTTAAAGAGTGTCTCTTAAGATTATCTTAAGAGCCATCCCGATAATTTGGGTTATCCTTAAGACTGTCGGAAGGTCAAAATCTGGACAAAACTCTGCATAAAAATGTTGCCGTGTGAAGTAGGCATTAGATAAAGCACTTCAGGCACCTGGCAATGGGTCAAAAAGACTCTACTGGGGTTTCTTTGGGTTTGAAGGAACCATATAATAACTGTTTTATGCACCGACTCCAGAACAATAGCATTTTCTCCCTTTGAGCAGCCTGCCAACATGAAGTTACTATCTCCCTTCTAGCTCAAATGTGCAACCCTAGGTGTTTC
Source organism: Poecilia formosa (assembly GCF_000485575.1). Taxonomy (NCBI): domain Eukaryota; kingdom Metazoa; phylum Chordata; class Actinopteri; order Cyprinodontiformes; family Poeciliidae; genus Poecilia; species Poecilia formosa. The sequence continues at coordinate 59,931 of NW_006800086.1, forward strand.
AAGAGATAATCCACAGCCATAAAGCCATTCCCTTTGAAAACAAAAAGGCTGCGGCCGCTTAAATCTTGACTGATAAGGCTTGGAGGAGATAACACAGAAGAAGGCTCGGAGCGACGCTTGGACTCACAGCAGCTGTTTTCAAGCAGAACATTTGTCCCACAGTAAGACAGCCGCCGTCCACCATCCGAGTCTGAGCGCATGCATGATAAACTGCAGTTTACGGGGCGCAAGCTCCATTATTCACCTTTGGAGAGAGCTTCTTTTTTAAAAAAATAACAAAAAAAAGAAAGTTGCATTCCTCACTTCACAGGGGGAAAGATAAACTGCTGCGAGCGGGAACCTATAGGAGCCGGAGCAGCGCTCGGGTCCTTTGGTCTTGAACCTCAGGTTTCCGGCAACGAACGGGAACCAAACACAAGCAGATGTTGGAAAACCCTGGAACAAGACGCCTAATTGTCACCCATGATTATCGACCGACTGCTGGAGAAGACGCCGCGCTTCGTGCTTCAGGGGGAGGATAGAGAGCGGTGTTGTCTTTGGACGAGTTGTCTCCGTCAGCAGGATGGTAGCTGAAGCACCCAAACACACTGGAGGATGGCTAGTAAAAATGTCCCAAAGCAGCTAATGTTCCTTAACGAGCTGACAGACAAGGTATCGACTGTTGTCAGTGGTACCCTGGCCGGGAAGCTGATTTATTTACTACAAATTCAATTTGTGAGCTATGGCTTCCAAGGCAGAAAAGGAAATGTGGATAATACTCATCATTAATCTCAGGGGAATAATGACGAGGGTTTATTTGTTATGACATGTTTGTTTGCTCAACAAAAGCAAACATGTTTGCTCATTCTAGCTCTAGGAACAGATATATGTTAGACTTTGGAAAAGGCAGTAAGTTTAGCAGGTCAATTGATTTCAAATGAAAATATACTGCAGAAGTGTTATACATAAAAAAAAAAAAACTTTGACGCTTTTAAACAGGTACAACAGACAAATGAATGTTAACAGCAATCTGAAATTTTAAGTGTAAATAACACCTTTTTATATACATAAAGTTTAATGTCGTTATAAAGCTGACACTAAACTGCTCCAAATAAGCCCAACGAAATAGGCAAAAACCAGAAAGTAGTAAATTATCCTGCGCCAAATGTGTGTAATTAAGTCATAATCAACACTAGAGCTGTCCTTAGCTGTGTAATTATGTCATATTCAGCACCAGAGAGCCACATATAACTGTTCTTTTCTTTCTGGAAGATATCGTTTTCCAGTTTTCTCTGAGGCATGGCCCCTAAAAGAAGGAAAGAGATGCAGCAGTTTATTTAATAAAAGTAGCAGACTAGTTCTAGTCATCCCAGACTTATACCTGCTATAGCAGCTGCACTCACAGAGCCGGCCCAAAATGTTCTGGGGGCTTCAACAGAATCTGACTCGGGGGGCTTACGACTGCTATCACTCACTCCTGCCCAATGGATGTCTCTATTATATCATCCATCTTTATACGTTTGTTTCTTTTACATCAAGCAAAAATAATACAGTTTAGAAAATCAAAGCATTTTGCGTTGTGCTTAGAAATTTAGTCGAGAATGAGTGATGATAAATAATGATAATTTTAATTTAATTGTACTTTTTACATCTAAATTATGTGACCATTCAGGGGCTCTTAGGGGTCCATTACTGCGGAGAACCTGCTGGTGTGATTAGGGTACATTTAAAACTATTGTAAGGCTTAAGATTTAAATTTAAGATGCAAATGAACTGTAAAAAAAACCAACCAAAGTTAATTTTCTTACTCAATGCTTTAAAATGAACATAGTAACTTGAAAGTAACGTGAAAATGTAAGCATGTCAAGTAATCTTTGTAAGTTTTAGGCTTCTTCAGTATGCAAGTCAATTCATTTTTCCACTTAAGTTTACTAACTTAACACCTATACAGTGAGAATTACGTTTGTATTTCCGGCTACAGGTTTCAGCTAACTATTGCAATGTGTGTTCTTCAAACTAGTTTAAAAAAAAATTACAAGTAGCAAATAAGGTATCACAAATATTTTAATTTTAATTCCATAGACAAACGAGAAGGAAAAGCCAGTTTACGAAACAGATTTGTTCAGAGGAGTTTTGTTGCATCACCGTAACCCATACCCCACCAGCCAGAGCTGAAACAAATGGGGGCACATAAGTATATTCACTAAAAACTGCTAATGGAAGGCGTTGAAACTCAGTGTGTGGGCCCAGAGCAGCTGCTTAGTTTGCTTATGCCTTTGACCGGCTGGGTATGGACGCAAGCAAGAAATTCTTTCTCCAGCTCAGATTTCTAGACGGAAAAGTCCCTTCCCTAACGTGTCCTCTGCTTTCCATCAAAAGAAAATCTTTATCTAGTTGCGAAGTTTTTTTCCCCCCCTTTATAAACCCGCTTACCCCGTTATGGACTGGTCAATAAATAGTTTAGGGGGCACTTACAAGGAAACGGTCCAAACTGGAAGGTCCACAGGCGGGACTATCAGCTCCAGGCCACTGCAGTCCACCGATTCCCCGCTGCAGGTACAGTTCTGAGGGCAAGGTGCGTCCGAACTCAGTCCAAAACAGTTTAAGAGCTCCAGCGACAACATTAAATAAAAAACACAGTGAGAAACACATCCAAGCCGTCCCAGGGACGCCGCCATTTTGTATCCAGTATAGCAGCGCGGCCGCGGAGCTCTCCCGGTGCCCACAGACTGGGAATTTATCAGTCTCACTTAGGGAAAAGTAAAAACCCTTTGTAGCTCATTAACTATCTTTTAGTGGCACAAACGATAGCAGAAAAAACTTGTGTGTCCCTCTCAGCGGAATTCATCTCTGAAACAAATCTTTACTCCCAACTTTCTCCCCCGGAGTCCGACGCAGGAGTAAAATTTAAGAACATTCACAAAATAAACTAAGGTGGACTGTCGGAAACATTTAACTCAAATAAAGTAGGAAAAAGTGTCCGAAAAGGGTAAAAGAGTTGGCTTCGCAACTACATTTGAAAACACCAAGGAGCCAAATGTTAAAGGACACTCTGCGCCCGACTCCAGCTGCTCTTCGTCTTTAAATCTGCCTATAGCACAAACTTCTAGCGGAGTTGGAACGGTTCGCCACCAAAAAATAAAAAAAAGATATTCAGTAATTAAGTTAGAAACAGTGGTTAAAGCTCTCAAGTCGAGCGCTGCTCCGTGAGCTCTCCTCCAAATCTGAACCGCATAAATCCAACTTTGAAACACGGACTCGGTACCATCCAAAGAAACTCCACCAGCAGCTCGTCAGGTGCAGTCTGCGCTCACAAAATCTAGAGGATCCGATAAATAACAAAACTGCATCCCCCTCCTCCTTTCGAGCGTGCTTTGACCACCATGAGTTTTCTCCTTTGCCGAGTTACTTTTCCCTTTTTTGTGGGCGATCGCTCCGTAGTCCCACGTTGGAAGCACAACAGCGATCCCAGGATCCTCCCGTCGCTCGTTCTGATTGGCTGTTAGGATTTGTGGGTGGGCTGTCTAGCCACGTGATTGGTCGTCGAGGTTTCTCCCCGCATATCGGAGTGTAAGAACCCTTGAGCGGCTGTCACTCAACGCCCGCTGGGCTCCGCCTATGTTTCCCACCCGAGGGTGTGAAACCGCACCGCCCCCCCCGGCCACTCTCACTGCTTCTTAAAGAGACAATCAGCCTCAGCTCAGTCCCTGTAATCGCATTATAACAAGCCATAATAACATAATTGGTTTGAATGCCCCCAATAACTCCATTCTGACACCAACATTTACATGTGAAACAAAAAGGAAGTAGTAAACAAGGCTCTGTTACACAAGGCATTTGAAAGAGAAAGAAAAGCTTTAGATACATTGACCTTATTAGTCAAACACTTTCAAAAGGGCCATCAAGAAAGTTTCAAAAACTGATTTTACTCCCAGTTTAATGCTTTGTAAGTCATCCAGTAAATGCAGACTTCACTCATCTTCTTTCTGATAAATTTACTTCACTTATTTTCTGAGGTGCATCACTAGAGTTGAAGTTATAGTTGAAGCTGCCTTTAATCCTCTCATGAAGTCAGCTTACATGACATCAGTATTCAAGATTGCATTAAACAACAATGATTTAAAAAAAAAAACAATTTGGTGCATATGTGAAAAGTCTCATAAATAGGGATTACATTTTCCACAAATTAGAATATGGATTCTGACTAGACCTGTTGGTCAGATAAAAGAAAATAGTAATAACCAGGTATCAGAGAGTGTGAGTCCTCCTTTCTGTCTTTTTTTTTTTTTTTTGGTCTGATGTAATATTCAAATATTAATTATTGTGTTTCATTAAATTTAAGCTGGAAATGATTACACAGAAATAAAGGCTAGAAAACATCAGCATAGGTATAATTAATTTGTGTTTCACTCAGGAAATTGAGTTTACTGAATCATATACATATATAGTGTGTGTGTGTGTGTGTGTGTGTGTGCGTGCGCGTGTGTTTGTGTATGTAAATATGGAAATAAAGAAAGATACATATCTTTTTCCCAAAACTAATATTACTTTACTATTACAGTCTTATCCTTTAGGGGATGTCTGTCTCATTTCACATCAGAAACAAACGTCTTGATTGAATAAAATAAGTGCAAATCAAAATCTATCAAGGATCTGAATACTTTCGGGCTTATTGTACATTAATAATAACACGTAATAATGAGCTCCTCTCATAGAGTCATCCTGCAAAGCGAAGCAACCTACTACTCGAAAAAACTAATCTAGACAACGAAGAGCAGTTCACACTTTTAAGTCTTTTAATGCTGGATGTGAGAATCATAAGTGTTTCTTTCACCACTGTCTGCAACGCAAAAATGCTGCAAATATTTTGTCCAGTTGTGTCTGAGCATACACATGTAGACCCTGAGTGCACCCATGTGTTTTGTCCATCCGTACTGATCTTTCTATTTGAACTTGCCCTGTGAAAGGCCACATGAAAGCCAAAAAATTCTTCCCAAATGCTAAAATCATGTTTGCCCGTGGTCTCAGAAATGCACATCTGTGATAAATCAGCAGTGCTGTCAGCCAGCCTGGCCTCATGAGCATTCCCCCCACCCCTTTCCCTCTCCGTCACATTTTTTCTTGGCACTGACAGATTGTTTTGATTGACTTTGTCAGAGCTATTGTGATCACTTTGTGCTGGGCGAAGGCCCAGGTTTCGTTGCCATTAATCACAATAGCCAGGACACAGATATTCGCACCTGCAGCACTGCAGGCAAGTTCAGTGGCACAGTTCCTTGTTCCATTGCCAGTAAACAGACAATGGTTTCACATTGCACCGGGTATGTGTGCACATTCGCCCGCAGGTGAGGCCTCCAGCTAATGGAGGAAAGGAAAATAAATGAAAAATGAGACTCCGTTAAAGCATGACTACAATGATAAAAACGAAAAAATAACAACTGACTCTCATAGTGTGTGCTAAACCTGTATTACTTTGGAACGTGGGAAGGGTTTGCTACGAAGGACACTTTTAAAGAACTTTTCTTTTTTTTTCTTTTCTTTTTTTTTCACATTTTGAGACGTTAAAGCGACATGTCCGTGACGTTTCAACTGATTCCCTATGAGTTTAAGGGCATAATTATTTCATAAAGTTCACACACACACACACACACACACACACACACACACGCACACACACACACACACACACACACACACACACACACACACACACACACAACTTGACACACACCCTGATTTGATGATAAATGTGTTGTACGAAAGCTAACTAAACCTCAAATCCTAAAAACATCCATAGAGCACTTCTGGTGCAAATATTATGAGAACATAACATCCTCAGTCTCATGGTGAATTTATGCTTTCCATCTGGGCTGCACGGTATTAGAAAATCTTGGATTGGTGATAATATTAGCAAATGTTGGGGTGAAAAGACCAATACACAGATTTGACTCTTTCCTCTGCATCTGTGTTTCCTCTGTGACCTTTAGCATCTTGAGCACTCTGTCCAACTGGCTAAATATTATGTCAGAATGAAAAATGCATGTTCATAACACTTGGAATATGCCAGACAATAATTATTGTACTCCACACAGATCTTTACCATATGAATGTTGCACACACCAGTATTGCGACGTCAAGATATATTGCCAGTTTACTGTGCAGACTAACTTGCAGGTCTGTCATTGCACCAACACTTGTGACACTTACACTTCGTCATATATATCTACACCAAGATGTCTGTTTTTAATTACTTCACTGTGTACTTCAATAATGACATCAAAACTTACATTCAACAGGTGGTGCCAAACACACAGCAGACGCAGCAAAACCTTGAGAAAAAAACAGTTTTGCTTGTTTTGGAGAAACATACATAATTTCCTACACATCACAATTTAGGCCTTTCCAGCTTTCATTACCGACCTGTTAGCAAACCATTTTATAACCATGTAGCTTCAGTATCACGCATAAGTTTATTTTGGACAATTTTATGCCGACCTAAATGTAACAGAACTACTTTTTCTATCAATTTCAATGAATACAGACAGTCCTTCCATCCAACATCGATTTGTGACCTCATGAATGCATTTCTGGTAAGATGGACAAAAGATTTCCATAAACTGATTCGTAAACCTTGTAGATCCCCAGAAGAGTCAAAGCTGTTACTTTTGGCCAAATAGTGTATATAAATGTCCACTGATGGCTATGATAAAGTTTTACTTTATTGTTTCTAATCTGTTATTCCACAGCATTTGTTGTGTGTACACACATTATTAGCAGGTGGTGGTTTACCGTCACAGCTATCCCAAGTATGCCCAACCTTACATTTTGATGTTCCTTCAACAGGCACGGTATGTGGACGAAGGTACTTTCGGGGGTCTATTTTAGGAGGACCGCTGACACGTCTTTTAATGTGATTTACTTGATGGATGACCTGCTGTAAATGACCTGGCTTACAAATAAGTTTAACAAGAAGGGCACTCCATGATGAGGACAGTCATCTCTCAAGGTTGGACATTAAAAAAAAATAAATAAAAAAATAGGTGAGTCAAAGTCACTTTAAGATTTGATGAATCTGGGGTCCAATATTTGCACCAAGCATTAAGATTTCCAGGCTGGTTATTTATATAATGATGCAGAGAATAGCAAATATAAAGACCTTCCATACCAGTTTGTTTTTGTGAATAATTTTGAATGAGGTTTATTTTGAAGGTTCACACTCTTAAACTGACAGAAATGTTTTGCTTTTTATTGATTAGGACTATAAAGAATAAATCAACATTGTCAATAGGGAATCAAGAGTTTCACTACTATAGCAAAGTTTCATTGTTTACCCTTATTCGTTTTTAAATTGTGTCCTGCTGTGTGACCGAAGTCCATTATAAAAAGACTAATGACGGAACCAGGTGAGTCCAACCCCAGGTCTGTTTTTTTTTTTTTTTTAATTGTGTATGCTTTGAATGCCATCTACTTTGGTGTTGCAGGCAATTCACAAAATGTAAGGAAGCTCCTTCAAGGGGTGTTTGAGTCAAAGACATATTGATCACATTTCACTTTCTTTAGGTCTGGGAAGTGTAACATGATGGCGATGGTGGTGTTAAAGAGGGGAGGTGGCTCCGGCCTGGAGCAATTTATCACGCTCATCTCCCTGGAATCTTCAAAGATAACAAACCATCTGCTGCAGCCATTCATCAAGCGTAAAATGGAAAGGCGTGAAGCCTGGCCAACTCGTCATACTGGGGCTGGATGGCTAACGGGTGTTGCAGGAGTGTGGAAATGCCTCAGTAATAGGAAGCAGAGAAGGTTAGGTGGGATTCGGTCGATGCCAACACGCCCGCTACCATCCGTGAGATTCATCCTCCGTGTTGGAGTGCAGATGTTTAGGGTAAGAAAATACAAAATGTCACGGGCACCGTCCTCACTTGAATTCAAGTCCTTTCGCTTGGCTCGTTTTGGACCCATGTTTGGCACAATCTCTTGGCTTTTTGGGGGTGCTGGGTTGGGGTATGGGGGAGGTTGTGTCTTTAAATCTTAGATGTGATGTGAACACTAAGAAGAAAAAGTAGCTGTAAAAACTGTGAAGTGGCACATGAGAGCAGAATGAAATAACAATGCTCTTCATTTGAACTCAGGAACTCAGAATATCCAGGTTTCTAGCTGGGGAATTCGGCATGAGGCCCATCGGGAAAAACCTAACTCCTTACTGGGGAGGTCAGGGAAATTATACAGGTCTTAACGTTAAAATCCACCATGACCGCGCCGTGCATTCAAACCGTGATATCTGCTGTTGTCGCAGGCCAGTTTCGAGTTTCGAGGTTTTAAAAAGTTATGCTTTCAAAACAAACGCTTATGGTCGTTTTAATCAAACAGCATGAAAACTGTCAGAGTGGTTGGAGTATTTTTTTTTCCCCATATGGAGTATAGAGTGAATCACTGCTTACCCCTCTCCCACTCGTTGCTGCACACCGTCAGTTGCTCCTACATAGGCTTGGAAAGCTGTGGAATAAAACTGAAGGAGCTCCACGCAGCTTTAACGCTTCAGTTGGTAAGTAAATAACTAAATAACCAGCTATTTCAGTTTGATACAAAGAGCAAAAGTGTGTAGAAATCTGCTCCAGCTAGATTTAGTATTTGTACTTTAGAAGTCAAAATAATAATACAAGAAGAATTTAAAATGTCTGTTTTTATTATTTAGTTATTTTTGCACTAGTAAATGCTCTTGTTTTTCCTTCTCTGTATGTTGTACATATTTTTGTTCACACGCTTAAACTATAAAACTGGCACTTTGCTCAGTACTATTTGGATAATCTAACACAATCCAATGCTAATCTACAGTAATAAATTATTTATTGGAACTTTTCTTTCTAAATGCCACTCAAACACACCACTGTCCAACGTCTCTCACTGAAAAAGTTGTAATAGCCTTTTTTTTTATGAGCAAATTACAGTTTATTACCTTGTTATCAGTTGCGTAAAACGGCCAAAACGAGGTAAAGATAGAAAATTCAATCCAAGATGGTCGACTTCCTGTTTGTTGTAATGCAAGAGTCCAAGAGGACGTTTTTGGTAGGTTTTGGGAAGTTCTACAAGTGTACCGAATTTCACATGTTTAAGATAAAGTGATGCAAATGAACAGGGTGCTTTGAATATGTCCCAGGGGCAATTCAATCCTTTTTGTACATTTTCATAATCAGCTCAGTTTTTATGACTAAGGGTCCAACTTTAGAGACGAACATTGCAATTTATGGACTGGTGAAGATGTGGAAAATATTTTGCAAGACACAAACTCAGATTTAAAAGGGCTTTTCAGAGGGAGCACACCAGCTAAAGTCAGTTGGTATTAATGAAAATAAAACCAGCAGGACTGTGCGTTACAAAAGGATCGGTGAGACATATAAGATGTTTGCTTTGTGACAAATATCTGCTGTTGAAAACTATTTAGAAAAAGAAAAATGAGGATTACACTTTGTTTAAACTGTCAACGTGTTTCATCATGACTTTTATGTCTGCTGAAGTTGTGAAACACTTCAGGGTAAAAGCCATAAAGCCAGTCCTTATGACTTATTCGTGACTGTTTTGCAGCTGGCAAGTAAACCAAATTATTTCACCTTCATTTGGGAAATTGATGGCACGCGTAGCCATCAATTAACAAAAAAAAAAGCTCTTACTAAATTCATTGAACCACCTTAAATCTACTAATTAACTTGTAATTAGTATGTGAACAAAACGAGTCATAAAATAATCAGATACATCCCAGAGGTAGTGCCATTAAAAAAATAAAATAAAATTTAGGACTCCGTTCCAACAAAGATGGCTGACATGCATTGTTTTTCGGCGCAACCAGGTGTCCAAACAAACAGCACTCGCTGTTTTTATTGCCTCTATAGGTACCGAAACACTGCAAACATTTTTGTTTTTCTATTACCGTCAATGCTTGTCAAATGAGAGGAGTGAGTCAGGCCGAGCTTCTGCCAAATTTCTGTCAGCAGGAAGGGCTCCCAGCTCATCGGCCCAACGGCGAGCATTGATAGACGGAAACCGCGCCACCTCCCTAACCTGTTCCATTACGAGGCAGGCGTGGCCACGGGAGCTCCTCCCCCCCTCCCAGCCCGCCTGTTGCGCTTACACTTCAACTCACCGTGTCAGCTGAATTGAAGGTATGCATTGTTGAGAGCAGGACTAAAATGGCAGTTGCTTTCCACATCTTTTCAACAGGTGTCTACATTGCTCACATCCTCGCCCTGCTGAGATAAAGATGAAGTCACAAGCTTGTTGTTTCATTTGGGTTTTGTTGTTTTTTCCATTTTTGTTTTGTGTGTGTGTGTGTGTGTGTGTGTGTTTCTGACAGACAGGGGTTGTTTTCAACAGGCCTTTGTGAAAGAATATTTTCGAATAGAAGCTGTGACCGAGAACAAACTATTGTTCCACCGGAGGAATGTTTCTGCTGCAATCTGTGAAAGGTGACGGCCAGGCAGCATTATGTGTGTTAAGATGTTAACAATTAATTTCAATTCACTTTTTTGAATTTTATTGGTTTGGTAATTTAAAAAAAAAAACGAAAAAAAAAACATATTAATTTCTTCCTACTTTTACAGTTATTGGTCTCATGGGTCACATAAAATCCCAATAAAATACATTCAGCTTTAATGGACGTAACTTTAAAGTTACGAATAAAAAATCTCTGATTTATTTCCGAGCCCATGAAATTTGAATTTGTGAAACCACACGTGACCTGTCATATTTCATGATTTATTCCACGTGGGCCTGGCGCTGTGGCATCCACAGAGTGGCTGAATCGGAACGGCACCGCCAGCTTAAATCCAATTAGGGCTTCTAACACACTCAATAAAACTGCAGGCCAGAGGTGGAAAATTGAATTTATTTGAGGTAACTGGATACCCATTTACTGCTAACCCATGTGGCCTCCCCTTGTGGTGTGTGCTGTGTATGTTTACAAGCAATTCATTCAGAATCATTACATTATCTTGAGTGTATCATTAGCTGTGGAGAAATGGCAATTACTCGGAGCATTAACTGATGCCACAAAACAGGGTGTGTTTGCCAGCCAGTGGGGAAAAAGCAACATTTCCACCTCGGATTTGGAGCCACAAAAATTAGTGACTAAGACGAAGAAAGAAAAAAAAAAAAACACACAACTCAAATCCTCCAAACGCTCTCTCCTCACTCTAAAGTAGGTACGCACAAGGCGAATGTGCTTTCAAATCCCGATTCTATAGGTTAAAGAACACAAGACTGGCATTCAGTTAAAGGAAGAGATTGAACAGAAATCAATCAAACTTTTTGTTCGCCTTTTCCCCCCCAACCTGCCCCGCTCTCTCCCAGAACTCCGCGGCCGAGCTCATTAATGGAGGCTTTAGGAATGCCTGTATGGCTGTGTGAAGTACAAAGGGGAGAAAAGGCTGATCCCTCCTTCTTCTTTTTTTTTTTCTCCTTTCCTGCGCTCCCTTGCTCCTGACAAAGTGCAGAGCCTTCGGTGAATAGAGGAGGCCAAGGCAGAGCTGAATGGAGCCGGAGGAGCGAGGCTCACTCATGCAGAGAGCTCCCAGCCCCTGTATACCTGCCCGGGAGAAAAGAGTGGCCAGCTGCTGCCGCTGAGTCTTTCTCCCCCCGCCCCCCCGACTTCAATAGAGAGACCTTATGAAAAGGAGCTCTGGAAAAAGGGGGCAGCTGAATACCACTGAGAGAGAAAGAGAGAGAGGAATGGGGGCTAGGGAGGGAACGGAAGGAAGAAAAAGGGAAGGTGAATGGGGGTGAGCTCGGAGATTGCATGAGGCCGTCATCTCGCCCCCAACTGTGCGCTTGGACTCAGGCCACGGCCGAGGAGAAGAGCACCTCGGATTAATCACTCGTAATGGAAATTAGCATGTTATAATGAAGCGGTCGGCGGAGTCTATTATTTGGGTAGTTCAAAGGAAAAGATTGACTCTGGAGCAGAGGTATGCAGATGCTGGCCAAATCAGGCTTGGCAGGGGCCTCTTCAAAGCTCAAAGAGAATGCCGAAAGAGCTTTCGAATGCAGTGTTCGGTACAGTACGAAACCCCCGCACCTCAGTCTCTCACGCTTCATCCAGGCTGCATGAGTAAATTGTAGATGCGGAGCAACTTTAGGAATCTCTTTGCAGCTGTAGTCTTTCACTCCATCTCTTTTCTGCTCTCCAAACGTCACTCGTCAGAGTTTGTTAGGCAAAGTCTTCATCCCACCTAACGCTTTACTCATTTCCACACATCATAAGTGCAGTTTCCCATGTAAGTTTGAATAGACCGACACAAAGTAGTGCATCAATTTGACTTGGAAACATGCATGGATTATGTTTTTTTTCTCCCCCCATCCAGTAAATATCTTGAAAATGTAGTGAGGGTTAATGTGCACCAACCTAAACCTGTAAAGCATGAGCCTACCTCCACCATGTTTAACTGTGGAGAGAGTGTGTAGCCTTGAGATCCCACATCATGAAGGTCCTGGAGAGGCTCCTGTTTGCCCACCTGAGTAAGCAGACAAGCAGACAGGCACATATCAAAACCCCCTTAAATGCCTGTCGCCATGGAGTTGGAGTTGGAGACACCATCGTACGCCTGCTTCAACAAACCTACTGTAATCAGGACAAAGCAGGCAGCACTGTGAATTCTCCAGCGCATTTAACACAATTCAACTTGACCTGCTTTGTCAGAAACTCCAGAAGACTCCAGAAATAGGAGGCGTCAACAACTATCTGGATCTATGATGACCCGACAAACAAGCCGTAGTCTGTGAGACTGAACTGTGTGTCTAACCAGGTGGTTAGCAATACAGGAGCACCACAGGGCACTGGACTCTCACCATTTCTTTTCATTCTGTACATTTCAGACTTCTCACACAAGACCAACATCTGCAGAAATACTCCGATGACTCTGCAGTTGATCAGAGATGGACAAGAAGCTGAGTCCAGAGAGCTGGTGGACTGCTTCGTGTCTGGGGGGGGCAAAACAATCATCTCATCTTGAATGTGAACAAAACAAAGAGGATGGTTATAGATTTGAGGAGAAACAGGGTTAGATCAAACCTTATTTCCACCAGGAGAGAAGAAGTGGAGGTGGCTGAGGAATATAAATACACCTGTGTTTGTCTGGACAACAAACTGGACTGGGTGAAGCCATCAGAGGAGACTGTATTTCTTAAGGAAGCTAAGATCCTTCAAACTTTGCACAACGACATTGAATGTCTTCTATAAGTCTATTGTTGAGAGAGTCATCTCTTCAGCCATCATCTGTCGGGCCAGCAGCATCAGAACCAGGGACCTAAAAAAGCTCATCAGCCTGATAAAGAAGGCGGGTTCTGCTCTGGTTCTGCTCTGGTTCTGTTGTAGTTCTGTTCTGGGGACGACTGTGGAACGTCTGGAGATGATGACGCAAAGAAGGATTTCACATAAAATCAAGAAAATATGGACAACCCTCACCATCCTCTTCAAGAGACTTTCAGAAAAACAGACTACCTTCAGTCAGAGGCTTCTTCAAAATCGCTGTAATACAGACTGCTACAGGAGAGACTTTCTGCCCACAGCCAACACCATCTACAAGAACTCTTTGAAGAACCTTGAATTAATATGCGTTACAGCAACATTTAATTTCCCTTTGGGATCAATAAATCCTTTTTGAATTGAATTGAATTTGAATTCAGAGGGTGATCCTCTGTTAGCCCACAAAGCCTTTATTTTTTGCTCTGACCTCATCTCTGGATTTTACCGAAGACCAGTAAAGGCTGCTTAAATATGTGTGTATTACCTTTTATTGGTCTATCACATAAAATCCCAGTTAAATACTTTACAGTTTCTGTCATTTTTTTTTATCTTTGGCTTTTTCCCCTGCACCTTATGGATTGTTGCTTCTGTAGATTGTACCTCCAGTTGTTTTTTTCACGCTCCTCTCACAGTCCCCCAGGCCTCTGCTGTCACTAATAGGATAATGGTTGCCATGTTATGCACACTTAAAACCCACAAAGCAGTGCTGCGGGCTGTTTGTGTGTGTGTGTGTGTGCCTGCCTGTGTTCTCTGTCAGGCTGCGAAAGTTTCTTTTAGAGGAATTACAGAGGAGATGCGCTTGAATCTACCTTTTGTAGAACATCTTTCTGTTGTTGTTTCTGGACAAGAATGATTTATGAGTTATGAAAATTCAGTAATTTTGTATTTTCTCAATCTTTTTTTTTTTTAACCAGGAACTGTGCGGATAGCATCAGAAAGACACACATTTTCGTCTTCTAAATGCTGAAAAGATTTTGTAAGTGCTGTTGATCTTACCTTAGACTTGTTACTAACTTCCTTATAGCTTTTTTTTGGACTGTCGCTCTGGCATCAAGGCTGCAACGGACAGAGAGTTGAATTTAAAAAGAGCAACAACAAGAAAGAAGCTTTCTGAAGGAAGAAGAAAAGGAAATTTCATTGGAATGGTTTTTCTCTCTTTGCCACTCTCCAGAATGGGAAAGACGAGAGTACATCCCATTTCCCCGCTTACCTAAACACACCAAGGTACTCCCGCTTAAAGAGCTGTTACATGAGCATCATTGGAGCGCAAATCCTCTTTTTGAGAGAGTTTGTTCATTTTGACACCCAGGATCCAACAGCGAAGCTCTTTTCAAATTAAACCAATCACCGGTCGCGCTGGACTCCCATGGGTTGCATGTCTGTAAACCGCTGCACATGCCTGGATTATCAGAGGAGGACAGATCCTCTCTAATAATGAGACGTGGACATCTGAGCTCCAGGTTGTAAACCTTTATTCCACAGCTGAGGTCATTCAGCAGGTTGCATTTATTCGTCATTAGCTCATTATAGCGATAAATTGTCTTTTAACACTCTTCTGGATCCTCACTGCAGCGACCAAGCGCCGGGTCATCAAACTGACTGGTTGACCTCCAGACAGGATGAGATGGGCTGGCCGGGGTCAAACGCTGCCGGATGTTCCCCGTTTCTACTTGTGCACACACGCACACACATACATACACACAAGTACCTGCGCGTAAGCACTCCTGTTCTGAATTTGTTGTGCTTATTTAGCATGCCTACCTAAGAATGTTTGAAAGCAGGAGCGTGAAAACGTTTTCAACAG
Organism: Poecilia formosa; assembly: GCF_000485575.1. Classification (NCBI taxonomy): domain Eukaryota; kingdom Metazoa; phylum Chordata; class Actinopteri; order Cyprinodontiformes; family Poeciliidae; genus Poecilia; species Poecilia formosa. Next base: position 75,005 of record NW_006800086.1, read on the forward strand.
TTCCACATGTTCAACGCCGACCAGGGGCTGGTTTTCAGTCCAAGCTGTCTGCGACTGAGACGGCACATCCTTTATGACCACAGTTAACACCAGTGGTAGATTACATACTGGTATCTTGGAAAAGCATTCATACTCGTCGAACATTTTGCATGTTGTCTTGTCACAAGCAAACTTCACAGTATTTCAAGGGGAATTTTACGTGACGGACCAACACAGAGCTGTCCACGCAGGGTTTCACAGAGAACAGAAATGTACCTGAAAAGTTTGGTTTGCTCAGACTCAAAGAGCATCTGCTGTGATCCATCAAAGCCACAGGTTCTCAGTCGGATTTAGGTCGGAACTTTGACTGGGCCGTCCTAACATGAGGGTCGAGCTTCGATCTGAACCATTCCACAGCTGCATTCATGCTGGGAATATGTTACACAAAACTGGATTGAATTTATTAAGGTAAGGTAAGATCATTTTATTTATAAAGCACATTTTCAGCAACAGGGCAATTCAAAGTGCTTCACATGAATTAGAAGGAAATACAACAAAACAACAAACCGAAGGAAGAAAAAAGAAAACAAAAAAGTATAACCCCATGTTTAAGGATAAGTAGTCTGCGATTTATAAACTAGAAGGGGTTTCTCTGGATTCTTGTTCTGATAACGTTGATTTAATGTAATGAGTAGTTTCTCTAGATAAACTAATAGGAGTTTCTAAGTTTGTTCAAAGTCACATAATAGCTGACTTCTGAATGTTAATGGTCATAATGGACTTTAGGTGCGACAAAGTGGGCAGAAACGCACCAGACTTGTCATTTTATTTTTTAAAATAAATGTAAAAGGTGCCTTATTGCTCCCACTTCACAATTGTGAGCTGGCTGGTGTCGGCTTATCACACAACACTCCAATAAGACAACTTACAAAAGTGTAACATGATACGTGTCTGACAAATGTTACCTACATTAGCCGAGCAGAGTAATTAGTCAAACCTGTGTGTAGCTTCCAACTTAAACAGTGACTTAATCTGAGACTGCTCACTTTAAAAATGCATGTTCTCCTGAAAGCGTCCTTCTAATCTTGTATAAAGTTGACTTGGTTTCGTTGATAATAGGACTCCAAGGTCAGCGTACTGTATTTTCACTTCTTGCTGTCGATCGAGTCTGCAAGAGCAAAGATTCTCGCCATATTACGTTTCTCCACACGCCCTGCCTCTTATGCATGTATGCATCAACAAGCGTGAAAGCGTGCATGCACACACTCACACACACACACACGCTGGCATGCATACGGGCATTTGGTCTGTGTGTTACGGGCCCATTCGCAGGTATGATTACGTGCGTGCGTGCCCAAAAGTACCGACAGCCTCTTCCTTTATCATGTGGTTTTCATCTTCCTCGTCTCTCTTTTCGACCGCGCCGCTGACTGGAAATGCCTATGATTGAGAAGATTGGGGAATATTCCGTCTGTTGAGCAAGAAACCTGAGCAGATTCAAGAATGTAAAGGGAGGAAAAACTCACATAACACTTTATAGGCCCTAGTAATGTCCTAAGCAGACGATAACAACCGCAGCAGCTCGGAGAGCTCAGTAAAGTTTATTACATTTACTCGGGTCTATACTTAGGCAGGGTGGGGAAAATGTCATCGGTGCTTCACATATTAACGTTTAATGTCTTTTTCTTTTACTTCCCCTACTTTACATACATATTAAATCCGTTTTATAACTCTAGTTTCCTCCTAACATAAAAGTTAGGAGCTTTACATAATATGGCGAGCTCAAATAAAACCCCTTTTTAATAATAAAAGTTGGTAGTGTTAGGCTCTTTTTGACTGCGTGTTTTACAGCATGTTTCGTAGAGGTCTGTGTGCAGTTAGCAGCAGCGAGGCGATGATTGATTTCTCCAGGGTGTGTACAGAGATTTAAAAAATAACCCCTTTACAAATGTACTATAGTCTCTAGTAAAATGCATAAAAGGCCTTCAAATAAATCTATCTCTTATCACAGTAGCATAATCTCAAACTAAAAATAAAATCTAAACAATCCATTTATTTTGATGACGTTTATTCAGTTCCACGTTAAGAAGTAATTGTCTTGCAGCAAAAAGGTTCAAATCCCAGGCTTGGGACTTCCTGCATGGAGTTTACATGTTTGGTTAATGTGTCTCTGTGAATTGTGCTCATGTATGTGTATGTGTGTGTGCTTGTGTGTGTGTGTACGTAGATGTCGGTCCTGTGTGTTTCCATGTTGACCTGTGATGTGTACTTTGCCCCGTGCCCAATGACCGCTGGAGAAATTGGCAAAATGTTAGATCATTCATTACTGGCAGCGTAGTCTCGTTAATAAACATGCAAAAATATTGATATACCAAAATACGTTTTCACACAATAGTGGGCATATTTTTGTCAGTCTATGTAGCTATGATTACGTCCAGAAAATGCCGCGTCGAAGATTAAATGCTCTTACTGATACACCCAGAATGCTGACTGGTTGGACAACACATACAGCTCTGGAAAAATCCACTGTCCACTGCACCCACTGAAAACCTCCTGGTTATCCCACCAAATATTGATTTCTGAACTCTTTCCGAATTAAAACATTAGTATTGTTGTTTCTAAATGAATTTCTTTGCATTATTTGAGGTCTGTAAGCACTGCATCTTTTTCCTTATTTTGACCATTTCTCATTTTCTGCTAATAAAAACTAAATGTTTGCTTGGAATTTCAGAGACATGTTGTCAGTAGTTCATAGAATAAAAGAACAATGTTGATTTTACACAGACATAAACCTATAAAGAGTAAAATCTGAGAAGCTGATCATTTTGCAGGGGTTTCTTAATTTTTTCCAGAGCAGTACACATCAGCACATTCAGTACTCGCTTTATGCGTACATTGCAATTACTTTACACAAAACCAGATGAAACCGAACGTAAAAAGTAAAATGTTAGGATTCAGTTCAAATTTAATTATATAAAAAAACTTCATTAATCCCCAAAGAAAATTGAAATGTGGTTGTAACTCACATTACACAATATTCATAAAAGAGTAGTTGTAGAGGTTGATGGCTGGAAGGATCTCCTGTAGCAATCTGTATTGCAGCAAGCCTAAAGAAGCCTCTGACTGAACACAATCTATCAGAGGAGGAGGCCTCTGACAGATCCGTCATTTTTGATTTTATGTAAAATCACCATGACCTGCAGTGGTTCCACAGTCGTCCCCACAATAGAGTTTTTATCATCTTTTCATAGTCTTTTTAAGTCCCTGAGCTGGATACGCTCTCTGTTGTGGAGATTGGACCCGCCACAACAGATTTATAAAAGAACTTTTATAGGGGGAAGTCCCTCCAAAAAAAAAACCAAAACCAAAAAATTGGTAAAATGTGGCAAGGTTCAAACAACGGAACAAGAAGCCAAGGCCTTTAAAAAAAAAAAAAAAAGTATATTTTTTACCATCCTCCCATTAAGGCCAGTTTTATGTATCACAGGACGAGTTTGTCCTGTCAGCAGCATATATTTCGCCAGAAATTTCCACTTTCACTTGCTCTACAGTTTCCTTCTAAATGCATTCAAGTATTTCAGTGGAATAATTTGCCAGTAAGGCTTGTGGTGTGGAGGGGATGGAGCCAGCATCACTTCCGCGGCGCCAACATAGAAACTTACAGATTGCCTCTTTTCACTCATTTTAACCTTTGGAGGAGTTTGTTTAAATCAGAATCATATGACAAAAACAAAAGATGCTTTTGAAGTGCTTTGCTCGTCAGACATCAGAACGAAAGCGAGGGTTAATAAAGCGCTGGAATGTGGAAATGCAATTCAGCAGAAGACATTTTATTCTGCACCTGGGAGACGTTGCTTACACAACCTTCGCACCTGCATGCCCCAGACTTGCTTGGTGTGTTTGAAAGTCCTTGCGTGCGTGCGTGTGTGTATGTGTGTGTGTGAGGCAAGGAAGAAAGCTGCAACTAAGAAAAGGAAGTTAACAGAATAAAGTTTGTAGAAGATACGTAGTTGAAAGTCAAACGAGCTTCACTTGAGTTTTTATTCAAAATATCTTATCATCATGTTTACAGATCAGTAATGCAACATTTGCAGTTATTTAGTTTTTTATTTTACATTATTAAGCATAAAATACATGTCTTCTTCCCTGATCTGTGGTGCAGAGAAGTACATCAGGTTGGTGTAAACCAGCTGCTCTTTATGTGGTGGACTTTGTTTGTCCTAATGTGATCAGAGTCTTTCCCAAAGCTCAGCTGTCCCACAGCAAAAAATGGGAAATAAGCCATCATTACATCATTTATCTTTAAACATGTGCAGTTAGACGTAATTATCTCTATTGCGGAGCCCATCAAGACAAGACGGCAAAGTTCATCTGTGTCAGCGTGTGTGTGTGTGTGTGTGCGTGTGTGTCCCTCTGCACATGTGCTGCTGAGCATGGAGACTGCTGGAAAATTGAGATGATAATGTTCCAAGTATTTTTCTTGGGCTGAAGTTGCAGCATTTTTTTTTCTCACTCAAACACACTCAACAGATGTTATGTGTGCTGCCTTGTTTTTACAGCTTTCAAACAGTCTTAGCCCCCCTCTGATGATTCATCTTCTGCCTTGTCGTGTTCAGCTCTGGTCCAGAACTTTGTGCTTGTTATTAAACCGATCCACAGAATAGATTTCACTGTGTAGTCTGCTCAGGGGACGATCAAATGTCTGTTCTAAAAAGGATACTCAACTAGTTGAAGAAGTTAGTCTTTGCAAAACCTTTAAAAAATTGTTGTTTGGCCCCAAATAACTTGACAACCCCTCTAAAAACAAAAATCCTTATAACATAACTGCCTATTCTAAAAGTTCATACACCAAATATATCTTAATACGCAATATTATCCATAATGGAAAACATCTTAAAACTACGGAAAAAGTTAACACCCACAGTCTTTCTTATCTCCGCTCTTGAAAATACAGCCAGTCAGAGCAAGGGAAAATGAATGGGAGTCCTGTATTGGCTGCCTTGCAAACTGAAGACAATAGTGAGTCAAGTAGAACTACGCAAAGGTATTTCAGCTTCACAAGATGGATTTTCTTCCAAATATTCTGAATGGACTCTATGAAAAAAATAAAATAAATCCATGAACAGAAAATCAAACGCTTCGTTGCGATGACCCCTCCAGGCCACTAGTTGTCTCTGTCTTTGTTGTCTTCTTTTGTCTTGCAGGGAGCAAAGCGGAAAGCTAATCAGGCTGATTGAGTCACACCTGGGGTGGCGTTAAAAAGCTTCCTTGCAGCCAGCCAGTACCGGCCGGTCTTTTTATTTCCTCGGTGAACTTGTTGGAACAGACGGCTGTGTTTATTGCTCCAACTTCGTCGCAGGTGTTAATTACTGACGACTGACTTCCACGTTTCCACATTTTAAACAATTTTGCAAAATTACATTTGTTTTCATGTTTGTGGAAACTGGTGTTGCAGAATCGGAGTCGGGCTGTGACGAGACGAATAACTTGGAAGTTATGTTGAATCTGAATCTGTGAACTGTAAAAAGGCAGCAGTCTACAAAACGTAGCAGTGAAGGTAATTAAAAACATCTTTCTGATACAGTTATACTAAATGAATTAAAATATTTGTGAAAAGCACATTAATTTCAGTAACTCAATTCACCAAATGAAACACATTATATAGATTAATTTACTCACCACCTGATGATTTCAAGCTAAGTATGACCATTTTCCACTTTCACTGAATGAAAACATGACATTTAAGGCTAGAATAGTACGTTGCAACAAAAATGTAGAAAAAGTGGGTTTACTGAGTTATGTTTTAAAAGTTATTTTCAAAAGGTACTTTTAACGTGACAAACGAGCCTCATCAGAACAGATTCCAATTCATGAGACGTGAACGCAAATCTAAGCATGAACATACAAAGCATATTTTTTATAAAATATCTAATCTTGTCAAATCTATGAAGCATGTCTTTTAGGATGTGCTACTTTCTGTACATTGGGTGTCTTCTGAGATGAAAGGTTTTTGATTGTCTGCAGCCTGTTTACGTCTTTCATGGAGTGTTTCC
>NW_006800086.1:83762-101464 GCF_000485575.1 Poecilia formosa
CCTCCGAGTGAGGACCTGCCTCCGAGTCAGGACCGTCCTCCGAGTGAGGACAGTCCTCGGAGTCAGGGACATCCTCCGAGTGAGGACCTGCCTCCGAGTCAGGACCGTCCTCCGAGTGAGGACCTGCCTCTGAGTCAGGACCGTCCTCCGAGTGAGGACCGGTGTTCTGACTATCAGTGCTACCTCGTCAGATTTTCCTGCCGTAGCACGGATAGATAGCTAAATCTATCTGTCAGTGCTATGCGTCCCAAACTGCTACCATCATGTTTACAAACATAAAACTATAGCGGGTTGTGTTAATGTTAAATACATTGGATAACATTATTTGAGTGACGGGACTGAAGTGGAAACTTAGGAGTTATGCTTAGCTTAGCATTAGAAAAATTTATATACACATCAAAACCACAATATGCTACCCGTTTAAAATGAAAAGCTATAGATGTATGCACTAATGCTTTTATTAGAATATCCTGCCTTTTAAAAATATTTTAAATACAGAGGAGTTTGTAAGAATAAAACAGTATCAGACAGGGGAAACAGGGTTTTATTGGAATTAAATTAAACCCAGACAATTACAGATCACCGTAACTCTTTTTTGCGCATTAATACGTCGTATGACAGACTTTATTAAATGCAGTGCAGCCACAATGTGTCCACCGAACTGTGCAGATCACTGTGCACCTGAAATGATAGGATATGATTCATGTACACTAATGTTACACGGCTATTACACAGCTTCAGTCAACAACATCTATTTAGCAAAGTTTAATAATAGAGTGTAATTAAACTAAAATATTTTAAAGTATGGGGACCAAATAGCCACAAAACAACGTATTTTGTCCTGAGTAACCGCCAAACAATGACTTGTTTTACAGTAACGACATTGCAGATGGCAAACTAAAGCCATTTATAAATATATTTACAAGCTGCTGTCATGTAAACTTCATGATAACAGGATAACAAGATTTCTACTGTTTGGAGCTTATGGATTCCTGGCTTACCGACAAATTTGTGACGGACTTGACCGAACTAGCGAACACTCAGACTGTTGGTGTGGACAGAGACTAGGACTCTAAAACTCAAACTAGAAGTAGAACTAGAAGTTGCTAGTTTCGGCTCAGTGGAATGACCAAACTAATTTGGATAATTGGGAACTGAGATGTATCGGAGAGACTTTAGGGAAGACTGAAATTTACAATCTTCCTGATCTAAGACATTCTGTTTCTGAATTTCCTTTCCCCATGTGGCCTTGGAAGGGCTGCATATCTCTAATCTCCTCGAAGATATGTAAACACAACGCTCTTCCCTCCTCACCCCCTCCTGTATCCATGGAGTTGCGAAGCTGAAAGCTCCGAAGGACATTCCTAGATAAACAACAATTTTTTCAGACTCTGCCAGGACGCTCAGTAACGTTCCTTCGTGGCCCTTTGACGTCACCGCCTTCATTCGGGTCTTTGTTTTGCCCCTTTGTATTGTCTGAATGTTGCCACCTGCCCTACTGTGTTCATTCCACTTTTTTGTTTTAGAAACGGTGGAGTACTCCCTATTTAACCCAGAAAAGGATTATTTTAGTTTATTAGTAATATCAGAAATTGTGGAGTACGCACTATTTAGATCAATATTATACAGCCCAGGAATGGAATCAGAATTAGAATTAGAATAACTACAAACATGGAATCCAGAAATACTTAACAGGAACAGTCACTGCTTAGTTTATATTACTTTTAACCCAGAAAAGGATTTGGAACAAACTTAGAAATGTGGAGTACTCACTTTAACCCAGAAAAGGAATTAGATCAGTCACTCTATCAGAAACTGTCGAGTACTCACTATTTAGAAATGGAATTAGATACTTAGCAACCCTGAACAGGAGCACCAGGTTTACATACTTTAGAACAACATTAGATTAGTTTTCTTTCATCTTTTTTTCTTTCCTTTGGTTTGTTATTTTGTTTGTATTTCCTTTTAACTCATGTAAAGCACTTTGAATTGCCTTGTTGCTGAAAATGTGCTATATAAATAAAATTGCCTTACCTTACCTAAAAAATGACGTAATAGAGCAGCTTAATGAAAGCCAGGTATAAAATAAATTAAATAAAACTTACCATAACAGGTAGGACGTAGTTACAAGAAATGTGCTGAGTAAGCAGTATGTAAGCAGCACACGCATTACCACAAGGTAGGACAGATTTAAGGGTAGTACAGATACACAGAACACCAGCATCCGAGTCAGGACCGGCCTCCAGGTCAGGACCGGCCTTCGGATCAGGACCGGCATCTGGGTCAGGACCTGCCTCCAATTTAAGACCTGCCTCCGAGTGAGGACTGGCCTCCTTAGTGTAACGCGTGTTGACAGCTCGTCGTCTCCTGGGTTCAAAATGCTGATTTAAGATTTTTAGAACATGAATTAAAACACAGGCAGAAAAAGGGCCAGAAATCAACATGGACTCCTTTCCCGCATTCTAACTTCATTCACTGCATTCTTTATTTCGTAACTTACATATTTATTGCTTTGCCTTTGTTTTGAGTGAAAACTTAGCCCACATTTTCCCACTGAGCTCACAAACCCTCCAAACTAAGAAGAAATGCCATAAAATCCCATGTAGGCCAATGTACGCTGTACAGTTCAGAGCTTGTTTATGAAATATTTCAAACAAAATGAGCGGATCCGCGAATAATGGCTTGCTCAATTCAAGTACAAAGTTGAATTTAGGCAATTTTTTATCATGACACTGCTTTGTGTTTTGTTAAATTTCAATCAACTTTTTCAGGTTCTAAAAGGAGCCACACTCCACAGGAAGTTTTCGTTCCTACCGATGTGTCGTCAGTATCTACCTGCAGGGAAAATTTGATCTGAAAATTCTGCAAACATGTCTAATACTTTTACTTTTTATCACAACAGTTTGTCATCACAGTTTGGTTGCCTCCGAGTCGTTAATAAATCAAATACGGTGAGCCATTTAAGGAGTAAGACACATGAAAAATTGTGATTGTGACTAATTACATCTGCTGACACAATGTAAACCGCATGTTTGCGAGCTGCGGCATGCCGATTTTAATGACACGCCAACCCATGAATCACGGTGATTAAATTGTTTTAAAGGCATCAACTATATCCACCAGCCACTTGTCTGCCAAGAGTGAAAGTCAATGGCACAAAGCCTGCATGTGTATTTTGATTAATCGTCGGGAATCACCTTTTCAGAGCCACGCGCACAATGCCGCTGCTGGCAATCATTACCATAATGATGTTAGTGCTCAGCTCTGCCCTTGCAACAATTCTTGTTGCTCTTTCGTGGAAAGTAATAGATGCACATCGGAGATTAGATTGAGACAGTCTTTGTCCTCCGCAGGTGGAGACGAAGGCAAAGAGAACTAAATCAAACTCTGTCTCTTTTTGAATGAAAATGCAGCAAAGTGTGGCCACTGCCTGGTTTTTGATGGTCTTAACCGAAAGTGAGTGCAAAGATTTCAGTTGTTCCCAGCTCGGGGGTCGGCAACCCGCAACTCTAGAGCCACATGCGGCTTTTCAGCCTTCTTGCACTGGCTCTCTTTGGCCTTGACAAAGAGGAACACAAATTTTTTTTGTTTATATAATTTTTGCGGTTGTTTTTTGTGCTGCACAGTTATCTTGGAGTTCAAGGAGAAACTTTAACATTGAACTTTAAAAAACGTCTTTATAAATTTGTCAATAATATGCTTCATAATTACGTCCATAGCCTTCACCGTTAGCCCACCTACAGGCAGTTTCCTCAGTGTGCAACCCCCACAGTAAGCTAACCATGAAAACAATCCCAAAAGAGAAAATGTCTCAGAATGAAATAGAAAGTTTAATTCTGTGTGAACAGATTCATTTGCCTTCACCACCAACGATGCAGGATTACCTGAGCAGGCTGCATTTGGAAATAGATTCAGTGAGTTCAGAAAGAAAAAAAAGAAAACACTCTGTCCTTCCTTGTCACAGCGCTGGACATCGACACACATCCCAGTTGAACTTTGATCTGCAAATACAGTCCTTCATGTCTAATACTTTTGTTTTTAATCGCAACAGTTTGTCATCACAGTTTGGTTGCCTTCAAGTCGTTAATAAATTAAATATAGTGAGCCAGTTATGACGTAAATGGCATGTCCCTATGACATGGGACATAGCCCTATGTCCCTATGTCCTGGCAATTTGCCGTTTGTGTGGCAAATTATTATAGGGAGATCTGGAATCCAATCGTGAGATTTTCCCAAAGGAAGATATTTTATAGCCATTTTATGTCTGAGTTAGCACAAACTTTGTAATGGAGCTCATAAAATGTCTATACTGTTTGAAGGTGAAAAGTTTCTCACAGCAGGGACTTACGTCTGACGCAATGAAAAAGAGTACTGAACCTTGTGCTGTCTGAATGTTTTTATCACTTTACTCTTTGTGCTGTCTATAACACGGCCATGGAAACAACTACAAACAGTTTTGACCGATGTACATTCATGCATCAAATACGTACCACAAATAGTTGAGACGTTAAAGCAGTGTGGCATACAGGGTGTGTTCGGCTTCATGGTTTCCCGCTTTGACTGCACTTCCATTTAGAGATCTCTCAGAATCAGATTTATTAGTCAAAGAGATTGATTCTGGTTTTACATAGTCACGTTTTACATACTCAAAGCATCACGTTGACTTCTTCAAACATCTTCTTGCCACTAAGGTGTTTTGCTTCTTCACGTGGGCACTTGCAAATGTCAGTGTAGCTTAAAGATATCGATTTTTTAGCATTAGTTGCTTCTTTCAAGGTTCTCGGGTGTAGACATTAACAGTAATATTCTTCCAGTTCATGGCAGATTTGGGCCTTGTTGGTTCCATATTTGTTTCTAAACCAAATTTAGTTCATGTGAGTGGAACATTTTAGCTCAAATAGTTGAAACAGTTGGACATGGTTGGGATTTTGTACGATTATTCCACTCGTGCATCAAAAATTATTTTGGGATGGACAAGCCAAGCCTCTGGTATAATCTTCCCAAAGCCCCAATCTCAACTGTATTGAAAGTTTCTGAACTATGCTTAAAATCAGGAATCATGTTAGGTAATTGAATAAATGAAACATTGACCAACATATTTGATGTTTAAGATTGTGGTGATGGCACTCATCAAAACGTAATGTTTGTTCAATTGTTGACTGAATTGTGTTTTCTTTATAACTTTGCAATTTTGTACTTTTATTATGTAAAGCACCTTCAACCGCCTTGCTGCTGCAATATGCTATACAAATAAAGTTGACTAATTGATTGATGTATCTTGGAAATTTAAAAATCCATGTGAAATTCATGCCCATGATAAGTGTATGTAAAATTCTCACTGGAACTGCCAAAAATTTCATGAACTAGATGATTTGATTTTTCTTGGTTACAGTATGACATGTTTTGCAGCTTAATGGTATTTCGATTGTGTGGCTAGGTCTCAAAGGGAAAATGATAAATACCCCATAATATCTGACCTGTTTTTGTGGCTGTGATCTCATCAGCACCAGGAGCCATTTAACCTCGTCTGAACAAATAGACACACAGACACCCAATATATGACCAAATGTTTCAACCTCTGTACACTTTATGCTTAAAAGGCCACCTTTGCCAAAGTAATATATCTTTATTGCCTACTTAGACCTAAATGGGCTCCACCACCTGACTGTTAAATCGTGGTTATTGCACTGCTGCTGGAGAGCTGAACTGAAAAGCCTTGCAACACAGATGAGAAAACGACTGTGGGCATAACACACCCCGGTCACTGGGTCAATGAGGGGTGAGCGGCGGAGTGGGTCCCAGGAGAGGGAGCGAGAGGGATTCTCATCGCTCCGAATAATGACAGAACAATATCCCTCCACCGACATCATGCTGTCAACGTATTGCGATGACAGTAACGATTGATTGAGGTGGGGTTTTATCAAGGATGGCCTTTTTGACTCCCATGTTGCCATGGATACACACCATCAGCTGATGCAACGTAAAGAATTACATCAGTCACCTGGGGCTGATGTTCTTTATAGATAATGTTATTTTCGAGTGTTCCCTGATTCGTTTATGCACCCCGGAGAGCGACCCTGTCTCGCTGGCATATTTCATCTCCTACCCGTCTTTTTCGCATGAGCCACGAAATGCTTCAGTAATCATATTCAAGGTCACAAACATGATTTCTGGAGGGATTAAAGGCTTTTTATTATTACAAATGCGCGCTTATTGTGTTTTAAGCCACTATGTAATTCAATCCAGGTCAATTCAGCATTTTTCAGAAATAACCTTTCAGACACAAGCAAAACTCAAGTGCTGATCGAACACAATATAAAACACAGCTTTTGAAATAAGGCAATTAAGCATGTTCAGAAAGGTTAAAAAGTTAATAAGGAATAAGATTTGCAAAACAAATACATAAAAATATGATATAAAAAAATTTATATATCAAAGGGTAACATCTGCAAAACAAGAAATGTACTACGCAAACAGTTCGATAAAATTTGCGAAACAAATAATAAAAGCTCTGTCAAAGTATTCTGCTTTAGTTGTGTGTGTCTAACACAATTTTGCAGCAAGCCTAACCCCAGTTGAACAAATATTTGAGTCAGGACGTATCTTCCCCCTGCCAGCATGCCTAGGTGGGCCCCATGTGGGGAAAACGAGGGCAGACCATATGGGTCCCATATGGGTTTGTCAGCGGGTTCCACGATCGCCCCACATGGGTTTGCCCATGTAGGGCCACAACCCACATGGGCCCTACATGGGCCCTATATGGCTGTGGGTGATTTGCTACTGGGGAAAGATTCTACTGTTCTTTGTCTTGATGAACTTTTTTTTATCTTAGCATATGTTTTTAGGGCCCATGTGGGCTGTGGCCCTACTTGGGCAAACCCATGTGGGGCCATCGTGGACAAACCCGCGGACAAACCCATATGGGACCCATATATCAGCCCTCCTTTACCCCACATGGGTCCCACCTAGGCGAACCATGGAGTAAAACTGTAGGATGGAAATAAAATAGCTACTTTTAATTTAGCATCATTAGAAAAAGTTAAAACACAGAAAATTAGCATGACATGTTTGAAATAAATTAACATGAACCCATAGACATCACGCAGAAATCAAATTTTACATTTACTATAAACATTCTTCAGCAATATGTCATTAAATAAAATCTACTATATTAAAATATTAGAATATTAAAACTAAAGAATATTAAAACTTACAGGCGATGAGGTCGATGGCATAAACGGAAAGCAGATCACAATAGATGAACTTCCTCATGTGTGGCTGAGAGAAAACTAAAGAAAATGGCTGACTTCCTGTCACATGCCCATGGTGACCTTCAAAATAAAAGACTTGGTAGACTGAGACTAAAAACCTATTTTACAACAAATTAAAGGGCAGAACACAGAGATACATGTTAAGTCATGTTTTAAAATCTTAAAGTGTGTCCAATTGATCCAAACCAAAGGTGGAAGCTGATTCCAGAGCAAAAGGATCTGAAAAACTAAAGAAAGGAAGTACCTTTAGTAAATCCATTAAGAACTGGGCTGAAGCAACACCAAGATAATCTTCTCTTTTACCTCCTTTTTAAAGAACTGAATATTCAATGGAGTATCATTATGTTTTGAAACGGCTGTATTCATAAAACAATGCTAGTCTCATTATTTTCTGTTGGCAAACACACAAAGACTGAAAGTATAATTAGTAGTAAACCAAAATCTAGAGTTTGATTTCACTTTATTTGATTGGTTCAACTGAATTTTCCCCACCAAATAATTTGTTAAGATTGAATCATGATATAACAATAATTTAATGGATAATATTTAATAGTTTCAAGCTCTTGATTCAAAAAACATAAAACTAAATTGTTTTTAGGATATCTGGGTCAAAGCCTCTTCCATTAGAGCCATTAATCTAAGTATGGGAAGATTTTGTCTTTCATTTTCCACATGATCAGGTTTACATGCTGAAGCATATTTCCACAGGGTAGTGGTTTCACAGTCTCCGCAAATGATAATTGACCGGACTTTGCCCCCGCTGATGTTGTAAAAAAAAAATCCCACCAGTTTGTATGTGTAGCACATTAGCACCCCTCCACCCTCCCAATCTCACAACCGAGCCCCCCACCCCCTGAGGCACACAGCGCACAAGAATCCACAAGAGCCCTCGACTGCAAACAGCTCAGCAGAATCTGTGAGCAGAGGGACAGGCCAGCTTGGCCACCTGTGTCCCCTGGGTGTGCCTCATGAGAAAGAGATAAAAAGAGAAACACAGGATGGTTGACAGAACGGTTCGTCAATGCTCTCCGGGGAAATGATTGTCCTGCTGCAGGAAAAATCACAAGAGCAGTCAATGACTTGAGGAGAAGATAACGGAGAGGAAGAGATGACACAATAACAAACACTGAATTCACACACACAAAACAATGTTTGGGGCAGATCACCTGAAGAATACCATCAACTTAAGAAACATATCCAGTCTCAGAATTTCATAGTGGATTATGGAAGTGCTATTATATGAACTGTACACCGTTTGTGTTAAAGTTTGTATTGAGAGACAATGGAGCCTGGAGGCGGTCCAACACCAGTGATCTTCCTGCTTAAAACACATCCTGACACAAGAACATTTAAAACCTTCCCTGTAAGAGAGAAAAGCGAGCTACAGTAAAAAAAATATATATATGATAGTTTGCTTAGACTCATAATAATTTTTGTTTTTTCAACTGCTTTCCTATATCTAGCCTGCCTAGAAGAACTTTATATTAGAAATTCTTATTCCATTCCACATGTTTCAGGCAGGAAGATCATTCCTGGTGCACTATCTTCTACTTTATTTAAAATACAAATTGATTGAAGTTTCAGTGAACATTATTTCACAGGTTTTTGTTTTACACAACTTTTCTTTTACATCATGACGCTGATATGACTGTAACGTCTTTACAGTTTTTTGTTCTCAGAATTTGTTTCACACACGAAGACTTATGGGTGCGCACAACCTTCTACCTCGATTTTAGCTGTGTTTGAATTCAGGGGCTGCATCCTTCGAAGAACCCGGTCTACGTAGGAAGCCGTTTATTCACGGTTTCTATTGGACCGTAAACAGTCTATTTGTTCTATTGGAACGAACTGGCCAGTGGCTCAAGCTGGTTCATTCTAGCTTGAGCCACTAGAACGAACTAATGTGGATTTATAGTCAAGACATAATGGGAGTTATCTACTGACGATGAGCTATGAACTGCTTATAACCTTTTAATAGAAACTCACTTCAGAAATCCTAAACCATCACTTTAATCAACATCGGACAAATTTCTGCAATTGTTATTCATTTTTAATATGTAAAAAAATTAAAAAAAAAAGAATCAGCGATAACATGTAAGTGGGAAATAGCTGGATGAAAATAGGTTTTTAAATTCGTCTCCCTCCCTCTCAGAGACCTTGCGTTAATATAGATCTCTCATTTCCTGTCTGTCAGAGATCCGTCATGATTAGAAAGAAGCTAATAATTCCAAAACAAAAGCCCACTGGAGACACAGGAGGAAGGCTGTGGCACTCGCTGTTGATATTGTTCCATCAGACAGCTCGAACAGAGGAAGTCCTCCGTCTGAGCTGCCAGCCCTGACTGTTCTTAGGAAGAGGGGGGGGCGTGAGTGGGCAGGGGGGTGTTGGGGATAAGAGACCGCCCTGTTATCTCTGTGTAAAAAGGTCACACAGGTCTGGCGGAAGAAGCAAAAAGGAGCGGCCATCTGTGTTTTCCACGCTTGCCGTCCCTGCTATCTGGGGCACAGAGCGAACGCTTGCATGCATGCAGGTTGATATCGCGCCAGTCACGCATATCTGCAAACGTTGGTAATATCATGAAGAATGCATTGTAGAAGAAATTGGAAAACCCCCCCTGATATGTTATCTCATTTGTAATACATGTGCCAGGCGTCATTGTTCTTATAAAACATACTATTCATGTACCTGTCATTGCTTGCTATAAAAATTATCAGAGGTTTGAGTTATGTTTGGTTGTTATTATTGGGTCGAGCGTCGCATTCCCATTAAACAGTTTGTGCAATAGTCCTCTGGGGACTATGTTTTATTTTGCAAACCAGACATTTGGAGAAAAACAACATAACCGTTGTTATGTTGTTCATATATGTTCAGGGTGCTTCCAGAAAGTTTTATAAAAATAAAAAAAAACAAACTGATTTCCAGATGGGGTCAACTTATGGTTGCACAATCAAACCAAAATTTTAGGAGTTTTATGTTAGGATGATTTTGTCATATTTAAAAAGAAAAAGGGTGGGGAGGAGTTGGGAGTGACATAAATAAATAAATCGTGCAGCAAATGAAAGGATGTCCTATTGAATGTCATATAAGGCTCTGTCTGGCCACAGACGGCCATTGGGGATCCAACACATTGATAAGGGTGTCTATTTCCCCCCCTTAGTGCCCTCGCTGTCTATGTTGTGCAACAAAAGACACACATTCAGACAAATCTAAGTTATTTTGGTTTAAATTGCCCATATTTTCCCAAATGACTCTTGCTTCCATGCGTCAAATCATGTGCACATTTTTAATTAGACTTGCACAAGATCCCTGACGACATGCGTTCCACTTACAAGAGTATCTGCAACCTTCCAGGCTCCTTCAGCTAGGAAATGTGAAAACACTCACAGGAAGAGTAAATTTTAGCTTGAGGGATTTTTTTTTTCTTCCAAGATCCCATTGTTTTCTTTCCAAACATGTTCAAACACACACACACACACACACACACACACACGCACACTTTCTGGGTCCACTTATTTGCAGATATACGTTCAGCTCGCATCTGCATATGCACAAAACAAGAGTTTCCGGGCTGGGAATTGCCAGAACGCGTGTTTAGGTTTATTAAAAATGATTTAAAAAAAGTTAGCTTGTGTACTTTTTAGGAATTAAAAAAAAAAAAAAGAAATGAAGTAAAAATGCTGCAAAATCTCATCATTCTCCTGCAATTAAAAGGATCACAAGGGTAAATTATGGTTCTTCTTGACATAACTACTTGTGTTATTTTTTTTATAAGCAGGTTACTGTTTGTACCTTATGCATTGGTTAGTTGTCTCTGCTTTATTAGAACAGAAACAATAACATATTCATCTGCAAACAGCGTCTGGCCTACTTTCTGAGTCCGGGGCTAATTAACCATATTCTTGACAGCTTTTGTGTCATAGCCAGTAAATTTTACCACAGCGCAATAACGCTCTATTGAAAATAAACAAGTGCCGCCATCTATAGCAGGCGAGATGTTCCACATGTATGACTCACACACATTATCAAATGATTTGATATATTGCACATTTATTATTCATGTGACAACAATGATATATGATGGTTTGATTTGCACAAACCCCTCAGGGTTGGGAGGGGGGAAATGTTTCTAAAGTGCTGATTTCTGCTGTCAACATTTTAAACGGGAAGCTATGGAACATACAGAACCGCTAGATGGGGATCTGGTATACGCTGCTGACAGCGGGATTTTACCAAACTCTATTAGTCCTAAAATGATCTCCACACCATTCACTTCTCTGACATTTTAATACAGTTTTGCTGTCACGCTACCTCGTCGCCTGCAAAGGTTCTTAATGAGAACCTAAAGCTTGGAGTGAAGACTTGCATTTCTTGAGGAGTAACACAGGTGTCCCTGCAGGTCTGAGCACAGCTGGGAATCAATGTGACATGTCAATAATGCTTCGATCTATTGCAACGGTCATATGCTTTGCCGTCCAATCACAAAGGTGTTTAAGGTCACCGTAAAAGGTAGAAAACCCTTGCCTGATTGTTTTACAGCTTTGGATGAATCGATTGAGCTGCCACCGTTACACGGTACCTCAGTGTTTTCGTTTGTGTCACATTGTCAATCTTCAAAAACTGAACATTATGAAAAATGTATGTAATTTGTATCTAACACTAATGTGCAGGCACAGATAGATGTGGTCAAATGCTGGATTGTGTCTGACAAAAATATTCACTGAATTTGTTCTCATTTTGTTACTTTACAACTGCAACATGGCAATCAAAAATAAAAATGCTGCCTGCATTTATATTCAACCCCATGGATATTTTATAGAACCACCTTCCAGCTCATTCAGATCGTAGGGATAGCATCGGAAAAAACCTATTTTTGATTGGATTTAGGTCTTATGTTTAATTGGGTCATTATTATGCGTGAATAGGCTCTGATCACTATCAGGTGTGTTAAACTTTAGTCCTTGGGGACAGTGTAGGACAGGGTTTTATGCTGAGGTGGCAATTTAGTCATTTGATTCAAGTGTATTGGACAAGGGATACATCTAAGAGTATCAGGACACATCAAGCTCATCTTACAAGCTGTGCATCACCAGGGGAGTAGCAGGAGGATGCTGCTTTCGAACTACATCTGGTAATGTTGCTCTTTTGTTGCTAGTATTCTTTCATGTTTGAAGTGCCTTGTTTCTATGCCTAAATTGAGATTTTTGGTCAAGGAAGACTTCGACTCTGACAATCATAAATCCTTGTCACCCCGTGTCTAGGTCCAGGTAGACAGGGCAACCGCTGCTCAAAGAGAACATCCAACCAACCAAGAAAGGCCACCAAAACAAGTTCATTTAATTTATTTGTTTCCAAATGTCCTTCCTTAACCTTCCAGACATGCCATACGAAGAAACTAGATACCTACATCTGCGCCATGGCATTTTTTGCTCACAAAGGACACCTGATGTATGTTTGACTTAATTAAATCATGGTTGCCTCTGCCGTCAAGGTTGACAGATTGCACAATGAAATGTGAATCAGTGCCAGTAAGACCTTTGCCCTTCTTGATTATGCAAGTGTGTGTGCTGTAGATCTGTATGCTAATTTGTCATCTGAAATTGAGAGGAAGTTAGAATGTTAAGAAGGGCTTAAACAACACACTCAGCATGCAAGAATAGCAGGAGCCAGGTAGCCTCTAGACCTGGAAGGTTCTGGCCTTGCCATAAATTCCTCCCATGCAACCAAGGTGTTATAGCCCAGGCCCCAAAAAGATATTGTTGCTTATGTGAAGGAGGAAAGGTATGGGTGCTGAGGCAGCAACTTGAAACCCCTCCTAGGAATGAACTCCCCAGTTGTTCCCTGGCCCATCCCAACCCCACTCACACAAGTACAGCAGAGACCACAGCAAGGGACCCCCAGAGTTCCCTGACAAGAAAGGCTTCTGCATAAGACACCGAAAGGTTGAGGCAATCCAGGAGAACGCATAAGAGCTATGCAGTCAGCATCCAGATAGTCGCCAAGGACATAGGGACCTCACAAACCAACAAGAACCACAGGAACTAGCAAATGCACCAATCCCTCAGCCCATCCCCAGTTGTCCACCCTAATGCGCTGATGGACTGTACACTATCCCTCCCCCGTCCATTTACGCCCCACAACCATGGCTGCCAGCTCACCCACCAGTCCAGGAACACCCGGAAGGCAACAATCCCAACACTCCCCCAAACACCACCACCAGAGGTGCAGGCATTGACACTGAGGACTATGTGTCAATGCCTTAGGACACATAGTCCTCAGTGGGACATAGGCAGTGGCTCCATGACCCACTGCCCATGTCAACATGAGCTTTCTAGTAATCAGATTCATCCTAGGTTCACCACACAAAAATTAGTCTCAAACCATATTAAATTCACCCAGCAGATCTACTTTGACTTCCACAGCTAAAGCAGGTGTTGTGGTTTTTACCAGCTCTGGGAACAAGTTGCTGACCGCTTTCCCGGTCCCTTTCCTGTTTGGTGTTTTGTGTGTGCGTGTGTGTGTGTGTGTGTGCAGAGCAGAGCAGAGCGGAGGGGAGATAACGCCGGTTTGTTCCCTGCTACTACCGCATGTTTTTCCTAATATCTCCAGGCCCCCTTTCCCTTCCAGCCAAGCTGCGTTCCAGGTGGGGTGACAGAGCACAGCTCACAGCTACAGGCTGTCCAGGAAACTCGTGTCCTCTATCCAAAAAAACATGTTTTGACCGCCTGTACCACATCTGGAGGGATATTTACTCCTGCAGCTATTCTGTTCTCCGGCTACATCGCACAATACTCTTGACAGGTTCTGTTTGCACACCCAGCACAAGCAAAACATATTTTGTTTAAATGAAAGCAAAAAAAAAGGTCATGTGTATCAATTGTGCGCGATATACTCCAGAGAGCAGTAGATTTGGAACTGCCAAACAACCGAAACTGAGCTATCTTTAGTCATTCAATACAAAAACAAAGGGTTACTTTATGGCAGCTAAAAATGTGCAGCTACTGCAATACAAAAATATGACAGTCTCAACACTTTATAGCTGTTACAGCCTTTACATTTAAGAAGTAGAAAGAACAATCACACAAACAGCAATAAAACTGCTTTTGTGCATGACGACGCATGCATTAGTCAGCACCCTATACACACCGTTTAAATGTAGCAGTCACATCTTTAACAGAAGCAACTTCACATTTAATGCCCTCTTTAAATAATTGACAAGGACTATAATTACAAGCACCAAAACATTTAGTCTTTAATGAGAGGACATGAGCTCTCTCTAATCACCTCTCGGAGTCTGTCTGCACTTTATAGGTGCCTCAAAGCCAAGTCCTTCCTGCACCAAACCATCTGGAATGGGAATTTTGCTGCGTGTAACAAATGGGTCTGTATGCCGCTGCAGCAGTCAGGTCCGGAGCCCCGTGGCGATTCAGATTCTCTTTAATGTGTTTCTGTGCTCTATCACTATCTGCCTCATCTCCACTACGTCTCTCCTGCATTGTTTGACCTTCAAGTGTGCAGAAGAGAAGGAGAAGGGAGGTGAGACGGTCTCTGCCCGACAAGTGGGCGTTTAAGCAGTGCTGAAGGCTGTCAAATTAAGCACCCCAATAGGACTATACAGCTGTGGCTTTTATTGAGTGAGGTCGCTTCATCCTTGAGGCCTCGAGATTTTTCCAAACCAAGAGGTTCGTCAAACACTCAAACACTAAGGAGCGTCAGTCAGTCAGTGGTTACAACACCAAACCAAGACAATGTTTAAAATGTTAACCAGTCACTTTATTTGGCCATTGGCCATTCTCTGACTTTTCTGCACTAAGCTATTTGTTTTTTCTTACTTTTCTTTTGAACAATTTGTGGTGTGACTCATTTTAATCTGATTTTCAGAGAGGAATGCACTATATCTAGCATGTACAAAATTCTCAAAACAAGTGGCACCTGTTTGGCACTTTCCAAGTTTTCAACACGCCTCACTTAATTAGACAGAATCAGCAATAAGACTGTTGTTACTGTGACATATACTATTGATTTATTTGCTTACAGTGGTTACTGAGGCTCGTCCCCCACAAATGTCCTCTATTCACTTGTTGTTGTTGCAGATTTTGTCAGCTGAATGTGAATGACGCAAATCTTATACGTTCTTAATTGGTGCCTACTGGTATCAGATCTGGTCACTCTACAGACCGCTGGAGTGCAATCATCTCTCAATAAGCTAGGCTGTGGTGTTCCAATGCTCAGTTGAGACTAAGGGGTCTCAACTGTCAAGAAAATATTCCCCTAACCCTAACCTCCAATCTGTTGCTCGGTTGACTACCTGTGTTAAAAGGAAATTGAACCTATAGTAAAGTAGCTGGTGAATGTTGGTCAGCTTCAGCAGCTGGTAAATCTTGTTTGTTTGTTTGTTTGTTTGTTTGTTTGTTTGTTTGTTTGTTTGTTTGTTTTAGTAAAGCATAATCTTATTTAATATGTTTTTTTAAGCTTTACTCGTCAGACATTGAATGATCACATAGAAGATTCGGAAGGACAAATTACATCAAGTGACATTAACATAAGAACATAAAATTTGGCCCTCCCAATAATTATCTTGATAAATAATCTGAAAGATGAAAATGGAGGTTGAGAAATGTAGATTCTTATAATAGTTGATAGCATTATGAATGAACATTTAAACATAGAATATAAACGTAGTGTTGATAGAGCTGTGGTGTATCATGGTAATTGGAAGGCCCCACCAATCAGATTTTGTTTAGGGCCCCAAACAATCTTCGTCCGGCTCTGATACCGGTATTTCTCATTTGTTGCTAAGGAAGTGCTGCCTGTTGTGCAGGAAACAGGGAGAGCAGTTTCCTGTTATGGAGAGAGGTTTTTTTTCTCTCTTTTTTTTTCAAGAGTTGCATTCATTCAGCCTTACAACAGATGCTTGGTCAGGAAGCCGGGCCAGCACCAAATGCTTTCTGCTGTCCTGGAGAAACTGTTTTTGGAAACTGCTTTTAAAAGCCTTTCAATGCACCGTTTCTGTTCAGGAAATAGTCCACGAGAAAAACCTTGTGAGGACGGCTGTGAGAAAAACCATCTGCTTGATTTCTAACCCTCTAAGAAAGCAGCATCTAAAATATGTCGATGTCCAGTCATTACAGGGATCAAGGTCAGCTGAGCAGCTTATGCAACTGCACGGGTCTCATATAGTTATCCTTTGTGTTTCAGGACGTCAGACATGTTCCACAAACTCAGACAGCTGTCACTTAAGAAAATATGATTCTGTTTCCATGCAAAAGCAGACCTAAAGCTGGCCATCAAACAATGAGCTGCACATAAATTGTGGCTTAGAGGTTAGTGCTTATCGCCCAAATCCTTCATATTTAGTGGATTTGTTGCCCTCGAGCTGATTGTGTTGTTGCT
This sequence comes from Poecilia formosa, assembly GCF_000485575.1. NCBI lineage: Eukaryota > Metazoa > Chordata > Actinopteri > Cyprinodontiformes > Poeciliidae > Poecilia > Poecilia formosa. The sequence continues at coordinate 100,424 of NW_006800086.1, forward strand.
AAATTATGTTACACTATTCGAAGACATGTGTCATGCAACAAAACAAAATCCAACTGGAAACTGAGAATTGATTTTGTTTGGCATTAAAATCATAGATATAAAACAAACATCCAGTTAGTTGGTAGATAAAATACTCAGTGCTGGCTGAATTCCTTCTTTCGATGCAAGTATTTGGGGGTTGTATCCAAATTTAGCTAGTTTGGTGATAGCAATGCTAACATGCTAGCCATGTGGATAGCTTCCTAAACGTGACGCGGTCATTGCAACTGAGGCAAGGTTTTTAAAGAGATGTTCATTTCTTTTTAACATGGAGAACAAAACCAGACAAAACAGTGAGGATGCATGTTGGGCAGAATTTTATTTGCTGTGTTATTACAAAAGAATCCTTCACATCCATGAAACCTGTTTGTGCAAACTAGCGCCTGCAGATGATTGATTAGCGATTCTGTGCATTACCCGATTCGTTCTTCCATTTGGTTTTAGGACGATGACGGACTGACAAACAGAAAGCACCTGTGATGATCCAGCTGTTTGTGAACTGTTGCGTCCAATTGTGCAGATGTTTTCAAGGTGTGTTTGCTTAATGAAATATGAGCTGACAAATATTTACTATCGTATCTAATTACAGTTAGTCTAAAAGATTAAGCTAAGTTAGAGCAGAAGAAAGACATCACTTGTTTTTGCTGACCTGTGTATTTAAAAAAAAAAGTATTTTAACACATTTAAGGTTGAGTTCAAAGTGACAGTGGTCCCACACCAGTAACCACTGTAAGGAAATAAATTAATAGTAAATGTCACAGTAACACCAGCCATATTGCTGATTCTGTCTAATTAAGTGAGGCGTGTTAAAAATTTGGAAAATGCCAAATAGGTGCCTCTTGTTTGAGAATTTTGTACATGCTAGATATAGTACATTCCTGTCGGAAAATCAAATTAAAATGACTCGTACAATAAATCGCTCAGAAGAACAGCAAGAAAAAAACAAACAGCCAAGTGCTGTTATATATATATATATATATATATATATGCTTCCAGAGTAGG
>NW_006800086.1:101483-117647 GCF_000485575.1 Poecilia formosa
TAGATAGATAGATAGATAGATAGATAGATAGATAGATAGATAGATAGATAGATAGATAGATAGATAGATAGATAGATATGCTTCCAGAGTAGGTGAGCTGTAATGGTGTGGTCTGAAGTGAGTGAGTGGTTCGCGCTCCATCTCTCCGCGTCGCGCTGAGGTTCAGCCACAGGAAGCGCACAGCAGCACCTCCCGTTTCCACACAGGAGCGCACCAGTGCGCTGGAACATCTCGCGTGGGGAGAGAGAGAGAGAGAGAGAGAGAGAGAGAGAGAGAGAGAGAGAGCTCCGCTACCCGCTGTGAGACGAGAAAACACCTTATACCAGATCTTTCGCCGCCGAGAAGGATGTTTCTACTCTCAAAACTTTAATTCCTCTCAATGCTCGCAATGCATCTGGATTAAGTTTGCGGTTTTTGCGGGAGGGCTCCGTTATCTGAGCGGAGAAAAATGAGGGCAGCCGTCGGTTTCCGTGGATGATGATGTCCCACAATGAACGCAGGTTGGTCGTAAATCTATAACGTTGTTGCACCGGAGAATAAACTTTTAGTGCTTTATGTCTGAGTTTGACACCGACGATACACGAGAAGGTTTGATGTTAAGTCATGAAAGTTATTTTTTTCTCTGTTTTTCCCCAATAAACGTCAATATTAAACGATTTTGAGGTGGGTTAAAGGAGACATTGCGCCTAATAGAAAAATAAATTATTTTACTAGTTTCATTTAATTTTTATCTACGGAATATATGTGTTTTCTCGTGTAAACATTGTAGTAGGATGATGGTGAACGGCGTGTACGCTGTATGCAGTTTGTTTGTGCGTGTGTGTGTCCGTGTGTATGTGTGTTTTAATATCCTGGAATAACACTGAAATCCTTGGAAGAGGACTCAATAGTGTCCATATCTTTGGAAGTTATGAGAAGAAATGGAAGGGATGTACAAGGATTTGTGTTTAGATTGGATTTAATAATCCCTGTCTGAGAAATAAAACCGTGGCGGATCTGAATGGGAGTGTGTTTGTGTGTGTGCGTGTGTGTTTGGAAGTGCTGGTTCTGCTTTCAAGTCCGAGAAGCTGTAGATTATTTCTCAAACAGAATTGGTTTTAAATAGCCGACCTGAAGCTGACTTGGGACCGTTTATCTCTTTAACATTGTCCAAATGTGAACATTTGTGCATTTTACAGCATTATAAATATAATTGTTCAACTGTATATGATATACTAAGTAAACTGTTTAGGTTCTGAGAGTAAATGGGGTAACCTGCTTTTTTGTTTTGTTTTGTTTTGTTTTGTTTTCTTAAACGTTTAAAAAGATTTTGGTAGTTTTTAAGGAAATGTTGTGGCTCAAAAATTCAGATTCTAAGCAGGGCAATTAAAAATAATCAAACAAAATGTTACTCTTATGCAAATGATTTGCAAAACTTTATGCTGTAACAATTCATTCTTGAGAGCCCCCTGCTGGTATGAATGCCTCAATCAGCTGCTCATATCGCCTATGCCTTGGACCGACTTTTCCTTTTCTTATAACACTGAAGAATCCAAAGCTTTCGTCAAATCAGATTTTAGGCAGGTGGTTACGGTTTGACATTCAGAATCGAAGCACGGTGTGAAATCACATCCTGGACGTCTGACAGAGTCAAGGTTCCAGTGTCTGTCTCTTCCTTTTGTTTTGCAAAGCGTTTATTTTAATTGAATTCTTGTTGCATAATTCATATCCTGTTGTTCGCAGTTGGGTGCTTTGTCAGACTGGGACCCGTGTTTTTTTTCACTCTTTGTTTTATTGTTCTTTGGCGCACTCAAAGAGTCCTTTCCAGAGGGGGGGAAAAAAAAAAAAAAGCATGTGGTTGTGCGTGAGAATCGTTGAAGAATGGGGAGAAGGAAGTCCATTTGTGCTGTGAAAATGTGAACTCCTCGAGAGGTTTTGTGGTGGAGTGATTGGGGGGCTTCACTGTTAATGTCCTTCCCACCCAGAGAAATCCTGTCTGGATTTCTTCACAAAAGTTCAACTGGTCCTGATTTAACGTTTGAAACCAAAAGCAACGTGTCTTAAGTAAAAAGAATGACAAGAAACGCTTGCAGACAGAAGGAGCAAGAAATACTAAGGAATAAGCAGAGGGCACACAGGGTTTAATAGGATGTGCGTCAGGACAGGTACTAAATAACAGGAAGCGACCAGGGGTGTACACACTTTGTTAAGAATGGGTGTGTTTCATGACAAGTCTAAATTTTTATCGGCAATGTTCAACACCGACAATGTTAAGTTTTAAAGAGAAAGTCAGGATGAGGTTGTTTTCAGACAGACTTGTTGAGGTGAGTCAATGCGAAATGATAAGAAATAGCTCCATTACCTGTAGTTTGTGAACATCATATCACAGTGAAAACTGATTTAATTCTCTGAGTGGTGTTAGGTTAACAGCTAATCAGACAGACTTTGCTGTTTTAGCTGATTTTGGATTTACATGGGACTATAGAAAATTACAAGTAACTGAAGCTGAACAAGTTTATGTTAACTGAAATCATCTACAGTTTGACGAGATGTCTTAACAAGGTCAGTGTTACACCCTAAAATCTTGTTGGTTGAGTTTTTTCGATCGACCTTGTCAGCTGTTAGTTTATCTGTGGAGAAGTAAGACTTGCTATCATTGTGATCAGTGACAGTAGTTGAATGAATGCCATCCTGGAAATATATAATAGTCTCGATCTGAGTTTGGCCTGTTCATTGTAAACTATGCATGTTCAAGTTTTATATTTTGAACTAGAAATGATCAAATTCAGTTCACATTTCGTTAGAAAGTAAAAGAGCAATTTAGTCTAAAAATATTTGTTGGGTGCCTGTACCGCCCCCTGACAAAATGGCCCCCAGGGCAGTGAGCCATACCACTCTTTTACAGAAAAAAATTGTACTATTAAAAATTGTACCTGTTTTTCTTGGTATCTTAGTTTTTGGGAACTTTTTCTAGCAGACCTACAGTCAGCCACTTTATGTAGAGACACTAATGTTGTTCAGTGAAGAAAACAACAACAAACAGCAGTCTCTAGTAATGCTGTAAATGATTAATTAAATGCTGACATTTATGAACATCCTAAGGGTATGAACATCCTTTTGTTTGACTATTTTGAAAATGATTAAAGCAGCTCAGATTGCCCACTCCCACTAGCTGTTAGCCTCCCACCATTCCCACCAAAATGACATGACGTTGTACTGTAAGCAAGGGAACTGTTACTGATGGAAACAGAGCATCATAAAATCTGGAGTATATCCTTAAGCCTCTTGTAATTGTAGCTTATGAGGCTTTTTCCGAAGACATAAGTAATTTTGTTGATGTAGTAGTTAGAAAAGTTTGGATCCTAGTTTGTGTGCCATCCTACCACAAATCCCCAAACCACTTGTGCCACTTCCCATACAGCGGTGATATTGTTCCTCCTCTAAGTACCCCACAGCTCTGTTGTTTTTCCTGCTGATAACGTGCCTTGGAGCTTTCTGTTGGTCGCTGACATCTGCACTGGACACAGCTTTCTTTAAAGGGTCAACTCAAGATTTATGAAATGAGGTTCTGTTCATTGGTCCGGAGTGCTGAAACTATAATGACCGGTCCGAGGAGGGGCTGTAGTTATTGTTGGGTGATGGAGACAAGCGAAATCTTAAAACAACTCTAATCTTAAAAAAGCGTGGTCATGGTTTTGGTGAAGCTGTTCAACCATTAAAGTGTCTTTAAATTTCAGTGGGTATTTACACAGAAGGTGGTGACTGTCCACATGGAAAATTAGTAAAGTGATTTAGAAATGAAAAATCGTTCAGTAGTTTCAATGAATGGTGTTTTATTGATTTTTTTTTGCTAGTTGTTTTTATATCAATTACTATGACTGCAAACAATACATGTTTTGTTTTCAGCATGTGTTGAACACAGCTCATTGGTGACACACTGCATACATTTGTTTACAGTTTTTAAAAAAATTAGCCTTTGTAAAATTAACCACCCAATTCAGATGTGAGAAAGGTTAAGCATTACATTAGTAAAATAATATTGGTATTAACTTCTGTGATATTTGTTGCTGCAGGGAAGACATAAACTACTTATGAATGTCTGTAAAATTGATGCATTAGATATAAAACTATGAGCCACATAATTATTCTTGTAAAAGACATAAAATCACAAAAAGTTGTAAAAACATGATTTGTGTCACGCTAACTTTGAATTTTCTCTCATTCTCTTCACACAGAGTTTCAAAATCCACTGCAAGTCCCTCGACCAAGGGTCCGCAGTCACCTCACTATCAAGGTGCAGTCAAAGTTAACATCAAAGTCATGGCCCCCTGTCCATGGCTTGAAACCTCCTGTGGCCCCCAAACCCAGGCCTCTCTCTCAGTCTCACCTACAGGGAGACACCCACCATCAGCACAGGCTCAGCAACGGAGAGCTGCCTCACGCTGATGGGGAGGCGGGAGATCTCCTTGAAGTGACTGAGGAGAACCACAATAAAGAGGAGAGACAAGAAGTAGAGGGTGGGGTTAGTGACAACAGCTCAGGAGGGAGCGACAAAGAGGACACGGCAGAGGAAGAAACCGTGGCAGGAACAGATGGAGGAGCAGAAGTGTTTGATAAAGATGGCGATGTGGACAGCATAGCCTCCGATGACACGATTAAGGCAGACGATTTGATTGACATCGCAGAGGAAGAAACCACCGACAGTGATTCCGTTCAGCCTGAAGATAGTGACCACACTGATGATGAGAGTACAGTAATGTCATTGCATCCTCCAGCGGAGCCAGAGTATGAAGAGGTAGAGAAGACGGAAACGGGTTGTGACTCTACAGAGCACTTATATGAACAAGAGGTGGAGTCACATCTTGAGCAAACACAGTCGTCCAGTGTTGATGGTGAGAACGATGATTCTGGACTTCACGAAACAAGCATTGAGCTGCCAGGTAGCTTTTTCCCAAATGAGGCAGAGTTGGAAAATGGCAGATTTGCATATGGATTCAGCATGCTTCCAACTGTTACTGAGGAGTATCCGTATGATTTGATCGGCCCCACTGATTATGCCAGCGATACGTGTGAGTCGTGTGACACAGCTGAAACTGGGGACACAGAAGTCTGGCAGCCAGAGCGAGCCACAAAGGACCCCTCTGGTTGTTTTCGATTCACGTCCAGCACAGAAGACGTGTTTGGGCCTTATTCCGTCATAGAAGCGGTTCCAGAAGATACGAGTAGCACGGCTGATCCTGAGTGGAACCCTGGAGAGGAAGATAAATTTTCATCAGCAAATGAATCTCAAACCCAGGATGCCTGTAACCAGGAACCTTACTACGTGTCATCAGATGACGTGGACAAGCTCGAAGACGAGCAAGCCAACTCAGAACAGCTTCACAATGAAGATGCCACGGAGCAATCTTTTCAACACAAAGACAAAGACATCGAGTCAGCTGATGAATATGCGGACATTGATGATTCAATCTGCCTAAAAGATGATAAAGCTGAGCAATCTGAATGCGTATCATCGGAAGATTACGTCGAGATAGGTGAAGAGGATGAGGAAGAGGAGGTGGAAAAGAAGCATATCCGAGTTAAGAGTGCAAAAGAGAGGACTGCTCAGCGAGAGCAGGCTTTGCGCGGCCAGAGAAAAAGCTGTCAGCCTCGCCTCAGGTTGTGCAACATCACAGTGCCAGCAGACCTAGACCTGGGCTGCACACCAGAGCTCACCAATAGGGTGGTGTTTGCTCACACCACTGAAGCCTTTGAAGAAGACATTGAAGAACTAGACTGCCACATTGTGCCTTACTATGAAGACACAGATTCAGACAGCGATGAGCACATATATGTAGAGGTTGGGTTTGAATCAGAAGGGGAGAATTTCATGTCTCTTGATCGAAAAACCATTGTCACGCGATCAAGGTCTTACTCTGGAAAAGTCTCAAATTATGTACCAGAAACTGTACCAGAGGAAACAGGGACAGAGACTCATGACTACTGCACCGTACCGGAGGATAAGAGCAGTGAACCTCTCAGCCCCTCGGAGCAGCCAGCAGTTAATTCCATAACACCATCTACAAAGTCTCGTCGCTTCTTGCTCTCTTCTCGGTCTGCCGATGGTCCAGGATTATCCTTTTTCACTTCAACGGAGAATGACCAATCACTTCAGAATGAGATCAGAATAAAGAGAAAGGATGACACTTTGTCCCTGCCATGCGTCATAACTTCCTCTGGGAGCTTCTCTCAGCGTAGCCATCAGTCATCAAGTGGTGTTTCCACGCCAACTTCTTTAGCGGACATACCTCCACCCTTTGAGCTGGTTCCAATCACCAAGAGACCTGTCACTAAGAGCTCACCATCCCTCCTGATCCAGCATGAACTGAGTGAAATGCCCAAGAAGAAGAAGTCCTCGTTTAAGCGTTTTCTAGCGTTCAAGTTCAAGAGGAAGACCGACCCAAAGGGTTTCAGTGACGGAAGTGTCCGCTCTTCGCGATCCTCCTCCGAGTCCAGCCATCACGGCGTGAGAGTCATAGAGCTTGATCGTCGAAGCAATGGCAGCTCACCTCAGCTTCAATCTGCCATGGTGAACCCCCAGCAACATCCATCAAACCTGCCATCCTCTCTAATTCTCTGCAAAGATCCCCACAGGAGGAAAGGAGACCTCAAAGCTGATGGCAAGGGTGTGTCCAGAGTGGAATCCTTTGAGGAGCGCTCTCGCCGCTCCATTATGCCACTTCCAATGACCAAACCTCGCTCCATCTCATTCCCCAGTGCAGACACCTCAGACTATGAAAATATTCCAGCCATGAGCTCTGACTATGAGAACATCCAGATCCCAGGAAGACCCACTAGATCCCACACAGTCACAGAATTTTTTGAAAATCCAAACCACACCACAGTGGTGTCCAATGAAAATGATGGTTATGTGGATATGAACAGTTTTCCTGGGATTGACAGCAAGCCTCAGACATTGAAAGCAGACTCTGAAAGGTAGGAACAAAGTATTTTCTTTGATTTCACCTCAACAAATCCAAAAATGTTTATTTCAACCTTATTTATAGCAATGTTTGGTGTAATATTATGAGAAAGCTCAAATAATTTTGACTACAGATGCTTCTAGTATCAGGTACCCTAATTAATGAACAAAATCACATTTTGATCTCACAGATCTTTCACAGAATGTTTGGCAAGCCTTTTCCTAAATCAGCCAAATTTCCAGGTTCTCAGTTAGCAAAGCAGCCCCAGACTACTAAACTACCACCACCATGTTACCAGTCTCATTAGTTGACAGAATATTTTCTCAAAAGTGTTGGGATATGTACTCTCTTTGGTCAGCGAGGGTTTTAGGATTTAAACTTTACTACAGATGCACTTTTTCTTTCTTGTTAATTCATGAATGCACACCTGACCAGAGGCATGGACGGCTCTACCCTGCTCTAGTTATTGCTCTAGGCTCCTCTATAATGCTTCAAAGAGCACTATTGTTCAATAGCGCTCTATAGAATGTGCATGGTAATTCAGAATAATTTTGGCCCCGACTCGTGGGAACATAAACCATTTTTCTATTTGTGGAGAAAACAGAAAAAATGCCCAAAATGGCTCTCTCTAAGTATTGCTGAAGTCTTAGGAGATTAAAAGTGGGATTGCAACTCTTTCCAGATAGATGCTGGAGATTTGTTTTTATCTCATTTGTTCGTTCACTTTTTTTTACACTGGGAAATGACGTATTGCTCTTTCGGCCTACTCTATGTTATCTGACATAGAGTAGATAACAGCTATTTAGGTGATTTCTTGATTATACAGTTTTGGCAGTAAAGAGTCTAGTGTATTATAGTTGAGGCTGTGTTTAATCGTAGTTAATTCATGGTTTACCCACCCTAATGATTACTTTTCACCTAAGCCCATTTTGATAGCATATTTTCCCCTTTTCAAATGAATTTGTAACTTAAAAACTGCCTTTTGTATTCACTGAAGTTATCTTTACATAATATAAAGTTTTGTCTGATGATCTAAAACATTAAATGTGGCCAAAAAAATCCAGATACAATCCTATTTCAATGCACACTATACAGTCAAAATCCTTGAACAGCTAACATCCTCACACTTTATGTTAGGATACTTTCCAGTAAGAGGGATCCCACTGTACTCAACCAGGTGATATTTGTTAACGTATCTGAGAAACAAGCAGCCTGCCCGGTCAGGCATCACTGGCTTCAAAAAGACCAACAGCTCTTTTTGAGCGTATCCCTGTTTTTATTATTATTATTATTATTATTATTATTATTATTATTATTATTATTTGATTTTGAGGTCACATCTGGTGGTGCTTTTTCCATGCAAGACTGATGTAGTAGAACAGGTACTGGCAATGAGGTAGCTCAGCGAGTGCAGCTTCTGCACATTAGGGAAAGTCATTATGGATGCAATTAAAAGTGACAAAATGGGCGAGGGGGGTTCTTTCACACGTCGAAGTGGTGGAGGATAAGCGAAAACGTGAGAGCACCAAAGGAGGGAAAAGTGTTAATAGAAAAAGGCAGATCAATATTAAAACAAGGTTTGTAAATGATAAAGTGGAATAGTGAATTGTCTTGCGTGAACAAAGGAAAGACAAAAGAAGCAGTTCTGGTGTAATTCCTCTACTATGTCAGCCACTTGTGTTTAAGAGGGTTTTTTTTTTATTAAAATGGCTTTCTCCTTGTTGCTTCTCTGTCACTGTCTTCTTGTGGGTCTGCAGGGTTTACTGCAGTGTGTGATGAAGTGGGGAATCACCATATTGAGACAGTACAAAAACATCCCGACTGCACTACAGTCACTCCAGAATGCAGCCTGAGTTTGACCAATGCAGTTTTTGCATTTGTAGTCATGTCACAGATTATATCCATTAGATTTAGGCTTGAACTTTGAATGGGACATTTTAACAATATGATGAATATGAACAAGTTTGCACATGAGCCAGAAAGTTTGATTTTAGTCTCAACTGACCAGAGCACCTTCTTCCAAAAAAACAAAACAAAAAACAAAAAAAAAGCCCTCTCCCCTGCATGGCTTTTGGGAAATCTGGAAAATCTTTGAATTGGTATATTTATGGTTTTATTTCAATAGGAACTTTATTCTTAGCCTGTTCCATGATATGAAGTGCATGGCTAATATTTGACGTGCCACCAGATTCCTCTACCTGAGCTGTGGATCTCTGCAGCTCCTCCAGAGTTACTATGAGTCTCTTTAATTCTGTTTTAAACCTCTTCACAACTTTATTCCAAACCCATCTGCTGTGTCTCTTATTTCTTTAAGGTGTTGTTTGTGCACTGATGTTCTCGAAAAAATCTAATTTCACTTAGAGACATCATAAAAAGGTGCTAAACACTTTTTATCTTCAGTTTGCCATCCATCAATAAAATATCCTCAGTCATCCATACATTTAAGTCTTCCACCTATACATGAGACCTCCACCAACAAAGCTTGTTAAACTTTCTCTCCCATCACTCCTACCTCATTACTGACTGATCATCCATTCTTCCCTCACCTTCCTGAACTATTTAAAACATCAGTAATTACACAAACGGTTATGAAACCTGGCTAGGAACCCACTGATCTTAATGATTTCAGACCAATTTACGATCTCCCATTTCTGTCCAAAGCTTTAGAAAAACTTGTAGCTCACCAAATGTATAATTAGCTCTGTGACAACAACTTGTTTGAACAATTTCAGTCTGGTTTTCAGCCCTGTCACAGCACAGAGACCACACTGGTCAAAATCACCAAAGATCTCTTGGCGGCATTGGACTTCTGCTTAGCTGTTCAGCTTCTCTTGGAATAAACAGCACAGCTTTATCCTGGTTCCCATCATCATATATCTCTGATGGCTCTCACCTTGTTCAGCTAAAGCCTTTCCAATCCCAAGTATCCGCAGTCAGTGAGTGGCATGCCCCAGGGCTGTGTCCTGGTGCCACTCTTCTTCAATATTTACCTTCTCACTCTTGGCAGTAAATTCAGAAAATGTATCAATTTCTATTGCTATGAAGATTACATCCAGTGCTACCACATCTTTATCCCTCCTCATGCCTCTCATAATCTTCTTAAACTTAATCCATATAAAACTGAAATACTTCTTATTGGCACAAAGTCCACAATCTGCAAATCCAGCAAATTTTCTTTATCCACTGTCCTCCTCTCACCACAGGTCAAGAGTCTTTGTGTCATCCAGCATCCTCCCTTTCACAGCTCATACTGACATCACAAACTCTGCTTCCTTCCACCTTCGTAATGTTAACCGTCTCCGTTCCTAACTTACCTAACCACTGTCATTTTAGACAATGGCGGTACCCACTGTTTTTTCACTAATGTATATGCGCTTTTGAAAAAAGGGTCAAAAACATTGGGCTTAAGTGACTGCTAACTTTCTTACTTTTATGATAACCGTGAAATCCTGAGACTGATTAATGTGAACAAGTGTTCAATATTTCAAATGTTCGGGTTCAGAGGCAGTTATGTACTAATATTTGGTTTCATATACTTTCTTGAACAAATGGCCCTAGAGAACATTCATGATCTTGATGTAACCCAAAATGAGTTTGGCACGTCTGCCCCACAGTGTGTTAATATGTTTTAGAGGCACTCTTATATGTCTAAGCATTTCTAAAGAGCTCTATACCTGACCACTGCAGATGCTTTGTGTCCTAGTGATGGTATCAGTGCGCTTCGCTTTGTGCTTCAGATCCCACATCAGCCACAAAGATGCCAAAAACATATCAGTCTTCCTGCTTTTTCTTTAGCCGCATTCCCACCACTGAGGTTCCGGTTACCAGGGTCACTCTGAGTTCCCTCAGGGCGGATTTTTTATTTAGGTCAATAGAATATGTATTTGTGCGAGAGTTTACTCACAGAGAGGCATTTCTCTGCCTTTGTGAGCACATATCGCGTGAAAGCCTTCGAAATCCTGACACTGCCGCAGTCCCAGAACACGGAGATGACGATGACAGTGATTTATTAAGAACACATTCAACACAGCACGGTCAAAGCTCCTTGGAGAAACAAGTTGATTTTTGTGAGGGAAAACGAGCGGATAGCCTCGGGGAGTTTCTCAACAAACGCCTGCAGCCACAGACGTGCAAGCAGGCGAGCTTACAAAGCTGCTCTCCACCATGGCTGCCCTGTTTCTTGTGGTGTGATTAATGCACGCCAGCATTAAGACACCACATTAGCACACACATTCAGACTAAGCAAAGAAACATGTTCATTAGCGGCGCACTGCAGTGTAGGATGAATGCAAAACAGACGCTGCGATTTAACCCAATCCCAATCAAGGTGTGTTGTTTTTTTTTTGTAGGTGTGTGGGTTGCTTATTATATGCGCATACGTGCAAGCGGCTGGAGTTACATCTCTGTGCTGTTTTATCAACCAGATGATGGTCCAGCTGAGGATGTTGTCTCAGCAAACCAGTCCCATTGAAAAAGCCAAACGGCTACAAATGGGCGCAGGAAACCAGCCAATTTTAGCAAAGAAAGTTCAGGATTTTGTGCAGCTGAGACACTGTTTTATTTTAGCACATATAATGGGGTCTTGCTAATGTGTAGCAGAGTTGTACATCACTCTTCCAGTTCAGCAAAAAACCTCTTCAGAATGATGACAAAGCCCTGGCATGGCCTTTAAAACGGCACCTCCACCCACTGTTTTTTTTGCATTAGTAGTGATGAGGGAGCCATCTTAAGTACATTGTTGTTCTGGGTGGTGCGCGGTGCAGCGAGGCAGTGGGCAAGGCGTGTCCCTGGTTCGCCAGGACCGGTGCCAGTTGCTCTGAGGTCGTTAACAGGTCATCCCAAGGGAGGAAGTATCCAGCCCAGGAGTTTCCCACCAGCCTGTTTACAGGAAATGCGGGATAAGGGTGAGGTGCTGGTGGGAGGTAGAGAGGCGCAGAAACGGCATGACAGGTAGGATGAAACGGGAGGAATGGGCTTACCTCTGTTGCGGGGTGAGGGCTTTGCTTTCCCTTGGAACAACAGAATGAGGTGTGGTCCAGTCAGGAATGTCAAGTCTGCTGTCGCTGTTACTTGAGATTACCAATAACTATTGCAGTCTCTCTTCAGGAACAATCTAACAGATTTATGGGTGCTAGATGTATTGTTGCTAAAGAGTGAGTTCATGTCTGCTATGATTTGCCAAACCACACAGTGCAGGACTGAAGCTACAGCAAACAATCCTCTGGTCTGGATATGCCAGACGAGTATCTGACCCTACATGTACCCTCAGGTTCGTCAGAATGTAATATAGCAATGCAACTATTTGCATCCTTTTAGCCTTGCTATTAATTGTCTGTAACAACAGATGGCTCAAACGTGGCTTGTGACCGTTTAGATTAAGCTTTATCTCACAAACAATCTTTTTAAGGTATACTTCTGCTTGAAAACACGTACGGTTAGCTTTTTAAAATTGCTTAAAAAGCTAACCTATATTCTTTAAAAAAGACACTTAAACATAAAGAACCCTAGAGACCATTACTGCGTTCTGTAATGTCCCTCCTGAAATTGAAATTCCAAGAGGGGAAGCTGGATTTTTGTTTTTTTCCAATCCCCAAAGACATCATCCGTTATGTTGTATCATGTTTAACTGCATCAGAGACTCAATAAAAAGTGTTAAAGTGCACCTCTGACAGCTTTGATGTCATTATATCAATCACGCTGATTGTACTGTACAGCCTCCGTCAGTGAAAGCAGTTTTGTAGTAGCTGAATATTTAAAGAGCACTTTGGTTCTCTCTGCCTTGGTAATCACAACTTGGAAATGACATTACACCCAATTTCACCGCGTTCCAGCTGCAAGCTGCAAGTTTTGAATTAAAGTTTTGTTCAAAACTTTAATCAAAACTCTCTGCCTTGAAATTTTTGAGTTTGTGATGGGATTCGATTCAAGTACCTAATGGGGTCACGATCAAGCCAGTTTTAAAATAATCAGTATTGGGAGTTGCTGACAAAATTCCATTCCTGTGATTAGACTTTTAATTATAGTACTGTCAGGTGTTACTGTAAGCCTGCTTTGCACCATCGAGCTGTGCAGCAGCAATTTCTCTACCCAGTTTCTTTAAATTATTGGCTGTTCTTTTTTTCTTTGTTTCTTCTTTCAGTGGTTGAAATTGTGAGGAGGTCAGTATACCATTAATTTGCTATATTTTCTTTTTATATATATATATAAATATATAATTCATGGATAACCCAGGTAGGTGTAATTTCTGTTCTGGTTCTGGCCAGCATTGCTACTCTAATGCACCAGCACTCCATGCAGTGCTTGTTTAAAATGTTGTGGCAGTGAATGGAAGCAGTGCTTTTCTGCTCATAATCAGTCCGGGTATAGCTGCACCACAGCAATGACTTTAAGGACACCATCTGTCACATCACTTAAACTCTACTGTTAGACTCTCTACTGTTAGGTTTGATCACTGTATGCCATTTAGTTTAATAAAAAAGTGACTTAGAACTAATGGTGGAAGGAAAAGTAAGCAAAATATTGTTATTCAACCTATCACTCATTTTGCTCAGACACCGAGAAAAAGCAAGTAAATGTTGCAGCTAATTACCATGAGTGAGGCATGCAGGAGCAATGTTTGGAAAGAACTGTTGATTAATTTGATAGTGCAATTTGCTAACATTAACAGACTTGAAGATATCTGAAAATAAAAACACAAGGCATGAACTACCTTGTGTTGTGTTGTCTTGGGTTGATACTTTCATTGGGGCTGAAATTAAGTTTACTTTGTTAATGGTCACTCTGTTTTCACTCAAGTTTTAGCTATATGCTCAGTCATCATATGTTTTTTTTATGCCAAGAACAGTTTTCTGTTTGATTTGATCAATTTATGTTTAGTCCTGTGACAATTTATTTGATTTTCTAGCTCTGAAATATGACAAGATCTGACATTTAAAAATACTCAAGTCACTTGCAGCACACAAAAATTGGAATTTGGATCTGTGACCCCAAATCCCAACTCATCATGCAGTTGAAAAATTATCCTTCATCTATCCCAAACAGACCACATGTATCACGGCAGCAATCATAAAGAAAATTTATTATTATTTTGTACAGACGCCACCTCCACATCAGTAAACAAATAACCTTCCTCACTAAAGACAGCGAACACTCGAGCACATGTTCCAAATCCCCCATTAGTATCCCATTCTTCTATGGTTAGCAATCAAATGAACCAGCACCTTTAGTCTTTTTTTCTCGTAATGGTGCCATTATAAGTGGAAAAAGACTTCTTCTAATATATATTTTGATACGGGGTGTTTACTTTATTGAATCGTGTATTACAAGCGCCATCAAATTTACCGGAGGCTGGTGAGATGTGTCTCTCTTTTTCCACCGTTATTGTGCCCGCCTTTAAATTTGACACACTAGATTTAACTTTGTCGTGTTTCCAACACAGCCAGCTGGGATAATAACTTTGCTTTAATAGTCTTATTCTCTGAGCTCATATCTAATGTTTCTCATAGTTGTCCAAGTTTTCGGTTTAATTTGTTTGGTCTAATTTGTTAAGCTTAAAATATATTGCAAACCCAATCATTTATTTCCTTTTATCTGATTACATTTTTTCTTTTGTGTGAAACGTTCCTCTGAATAATTGAAGACTGAGTGCTATTGTAGGTTGAAGACGAAAAGGTGAAGGTGAAAGTCCTCGGTGGAGTTGCTCTCGGTCGTTTTATAGATAGCGCAATAAATCAGAGCGGCAGAACGACTTTAAAAAAGAGCAATTCCCCGCAGTTCTTTTTTTTCCTTCTGAGCCAAACCCGGGAGCCCCGGCTACGCCGACCCGACCACTCTGAGGTCAACCGTGAGTAATGGGCTGTAGGTGCTTCCACTGGCCCGCCCAATAAGGCTGTTATAGGTGGTGGCTTGGATGTGTGAGAGAGAGAAAGAGAGAACTTGAACTACAGAGAGATCCTCGTGAAGTATGGGTATGTCTGAAAGGAAACTGAGTCTAAAAGATAACTCCTATAACCTTTAGTCTCCTGGAGGTATAGCCTATTCCTCACTAGTCAATAACAAATTATTTTTTCAGTGAGGCACTGCATTGGACTTCTCCTCATTTTGCAGCAGCTCTGTATCGACATTAGAGCCATCGACCTACGCCTGTCGTATTTACAGTTTTGTGATGACGTGAACCTGTCAGACATACTTAAAGGGTCATAATGGGCCAGAGGGCATCGCTAATTAGTGCAGGTTGCATTTAGAAGGGATTACACAAGAAATCGTCTGCAGCATATCCCCTCGGCTCTTGCAGCGCACAAAAGGATTTCTAGCAACTTCGCCATCTCCTCAGGACCTAATCAGGAAAGGGATTATTACACTCTTAAGCACCCAGGGACTCTTTATGAAAACTGAAATGCTTAGGGACACTCAAAGGAAGCAGAAAAACATACATTTATAAGGGACTGGGAATTGAGCACTGCGTCTGAATGTGCCCTTTGGGAATGCGGTGAGTGGCCTTTCATTGTAAATCTGAGTCTGAGATTGAGTGTGCTTTATGCTACTTTGCATTCCCGACAGAAAAAAAAACAAAAAGCATCGTGCCGTATTGCTAATACAGTGATCCTGTTCTATAGAAGCTGTTATAATGATAATAGGTTTTGCTATTAAATGTGTCTTTTTATGTCTTGTGCAGTGCCTACACGGAACCTTTTCCCATGAACCCGGTCTCTGCCGGGCTGTCAGCTGATGAAGACCACGGTCGTACCTCAGAGGAGGAAGACGGAGCCTTGGAGCAAAGTTATGACCGACAGGTGAGTGGTAAGATCCAGAAAAAAAAAGAAAAAAAGGTGTATAATAGACATTGGGTCAGTTACAATTTATTTTACTTTAACTAAGGAATGCACAATTTTTATATATGTTGGAAAAATATGTATTTCTCATTTGTATTCTAGGAGGAAGGACTGAACTGATACAAATGTTCACAACCAAACATAAAATAAAACTTTCAATTTATTATCTTTAATCAACTTTATTTACTAAAAGGTAAATAAAGCTGATGTTCCCAGCTCAGATACAGGCAGTGTTTTAATTAGTGTGTGTGCAACTAATTCCTTAACTAAACAAAACATTTCTTGAGATGCCCTGATTGATTTTGGCTCCCTATGTGTAAAAAGACTTCCTTTAAAACTTATTGATAAGTGGCAAGAAGGTTTTCTCAATGTGGATGAATTTTGACCAACTA
>NW_006800086.1:119280-163011 GCF_000485575.1 Poecilia formosa
TAGGAGGGTATACCTCTCCAAGATGGCCGCCGTATTTCCTGCGCCGGAGCGGCCAATGCGGGGTCTACTCTTATGTCTATGGTCATATCCACCATAAAATGTTTTTAATTGTACAACAGATATTACATGACGCTCACCTTCTCAGAAAGTTTCACTGTCGTCTCCTGGGTCCACAGAATATTTTCCCAACCCCACCACCTTTGCAACGTTTTCCAGATTGACTCATGCCAATTTCATGTTCACTTGTAAACTACTCCTAAATTTAGCTGCTACTCTATGTTGTTGCCCAAGTAGCAGAAGTAGACGCGCTCACTGTAATACTTTTGCAGTATTAGTTTTAAATTAAGTCATTTCAGTACGTTCAAACTCCACACGTTTTTGTTTTAAAAGCTTTGTTTCGATACTGCGAAACCGTGGTGATTTTCATCCAAGGTCATCACTCTTTGAGAATCTCATAGCAGCCCCTGCAGAGTGGGTAATGGAACCCTGTACGTTCACTGCAGGCCCGGTGAAGCCACCTGACTCATTACAGCCTGCATTCATAATCGTGTTTAATAGACCCATAGATGGGATTTTCATTTTGACACCATTAGATGAGCACCTTGTGGCTGAACCCTTCATTCCTCTTCAGCCTCGTGTCAGAGCTTATTCTCCAACCTGTATTGCTTTAACAGATTTGATGGTCCTTGAAATCCCCCCCATCTGTGTTTGTACAACGAAGAGCAGACCTTTTACAGTAGCTCAAAGACGGACCCCACCCATCCTGTTGCTGTCACAACAATAACAACCCCCGGGTCTGATCATGTGACGCGCATTTCCTTGTTTTCTTACTCTTCAAAGCAAAGTTACAATAAATCGAACAAAAAAAGAAAATGTTCAGAAGGAAGGGCGCCCTTGATTTTACTATAAAAAGATCAGTGTCCCTTTAAACGAGCAAATTTGACTCTGAACACACACACACACACACACACACACACACATTGGTCACCTTGGTAAAACCAATAAAAGCTTCAGTGTTTTGCTTTTGCTCTCATGTTCTGAGACGCAGCAATTAGCCTCTAAATCAATGGGGCAGTTTTTCATACAGCCTCTCATAAATAATGCATCTGAATTTAAACATGTTCAATTTGAGAAGGCTTTCGAGTCGGTGCTGCAGAGTAATGAAATAATCAGTCTTATGTTGACAGCATGAATCTTAAAAAAGTCAATTCGGTGTTTCGTCAGCCTGCTTAGCAGCGCTGTAGCAGGCGCTATTAATGTTCGAGAGGGCCCCACAAAAAGCCTTTAAACATGAACTGTTTTCATTAATCTCCCACCATTTTCCCTTCCTGTCACGCAGATTGATGGGCGTTCAAGAGCGTTCTACGTTGCCAAAGAGCTTGTTGACTCAGAGAGAATGTAAGTGGCTAGTTTTTGTGTGTAAGCCCAATAAAATCAGTTCGTCTTGGTTGTTTTTCTTGTTTGTTTGTTTGACGTTCGGTGTTAATTCATCATAATTTCTGGAGTAACTTTCCAAAATCATACTACCTGGTTTTTTTGGGTTTTTTTTACATCACAGCCTACAAATGTCATTATTCCTTACTGATGCAATTAAGTCAAAAACTGTAAAGAGATTAATTTAGTATGAACACTTCTGCGAGGTTTTGTATTTTTCTTTTCTCTTTAAGAGCCTTAATTTAGCAAATAATTTGGCTAAATTTGTAGTAAAAATTAAAGTATCAAATTTTTTTAAGGGTTCTTTTTACAGTTTTTACATAATCTTGTTATGTTCTTGTTTTTGCAGACATGTTAGCTCCCTCAAGCACATTCAGGAGGTAAGGAAATATTCTCTGCCTGTGGGTCAAATGGACCTCAAATCTGTCCTGCTTAAAGATTTCAGATCTGCTCATTGGATCTTATCCTGTGTGTGTGCGTGCGTGCGTGCGTGTGTGTGTGTGTGTGTGTGTGTTACATCCAGTCTCTGTCTCCTCCTCATCCCACCTCCCTTTGGTAATGTTCGGTTTTGAGTTTATCAGTGTTGTTGCAGCCAGGTTTACTTCCTGGTCTTGACAAAGTTGTCATGTTGTGGTCAGTTGTAGGATGACGCAACACCCCCATACCACAAATCTGTTTTGTGTGTTTCTTTTGTGAATAAGGTAAAAATCCCTCCAAGTAAAAATGTCACTAAAAGAAAGTTGATCTTTCTCGTCATTATGCGGCCAGTTGAATAGAGAACTTTGGGATTTTTTTGTTATTGTTTTTGAGACTGGAGGGGGATTTTAGTACGTAGACCACACACACATACACGCCATATTTCTTTTTTTCCATCCTCTCATTCACTTTCTGTCAAAACAACATCAAATAACTGCATATTTACAAGGAAAGAGTAACATTTGTGTTTCATGACACTTCCTGTGACTTCACTGCAGCGATTTATTAAATTTAATACCTTTAAACATGAAGTAATATAAATATTTACAACAACAACAACAACAGGCCCATCTGATGGCCAGAAACCTGTAGCTTCAACCTAATAGCCGAACTTACAAATTAGCTGCTGCCTGCTGCTGAAGCACAGACAGAACCAGAAGCTACATCTTCATGTGAATATTGATGGACAAAGTTTACATTTGAGCTTTATTTATACGAATTGCAATAATATTGTTCAAAAGTCTGGAGCCAAGGTTGATTTTTTTTGTGTTGCCTGGGAAACAAGCAACAGGTGTAAATAATTTTAAAGTGGTTTACAAAGATACTCATACCTGTTGGACCTGTTCACATTTAAAACAGGAGTCTGTTAATCATTTGTTAATCATAACTTTTCAGTGAAAGCATGTTTTTTTTTTTTTTTGCTAATTAGTTTCTGAAAAGTGTGGCTTGCCTTTGTTTTCAGTCCCCCTGTACTTTGGGTTTTTCAGATAACATTTTTTTTCACTCTTCTCTTTTCTAAACAGGTCAGGCTTTGTGAACAGCAATTCTAAATTCAGATTTCCAGCTGGGTTTGGGTCTGGACTTTGACTAGACCATTCTAATACTGAAATAAGCTCTGATCTAGATCTTTTACTTTGTAGTTATGGCTATATTCTCACCAGTTTCCCTGATGCCACCACTTTCATTGTTGTTCATCATAAATTAACTTATTTCCCCACCTGAGTTATTGATATCTGCAGCTCCTCCACAATACACAAGTGTTTTTAGTTTTACTATTATTATTCATCTTGCTCAGTCTTTAGTTCAGATGGTCGGCCATGACTTGGTATGTTTGTATTTGCTGCAGCTGTTGCCCTTTCCAATTTTAGATGATGGATTAAAGCAATCTAATGGGGGTTCAAAAGTTTGGGATACTGTTTATTTTTATGACCTATCTATCAGATATATAAATATACTTTTTAATGTGAAACAAACAGCCAGTATTCAATAAAAACTCCCAGAAATCTTGAAGAACCATGAATCAAAAACCCTTAAAACATATATATATAGAAAAAAAGACAGGAATAAAGAGGTAAGGGTGTCTCCAGATATGCTAAAGGGGACGTTCACTCTGTCGGTGATTCACATATTTGATTATGCATCAGGTTGTTATTGCTTGTCAATCTTCAGACTGTGATCTTTTAGGCTATTAGCTGCTGTTCGATGGTCGTCATTAAACTGAAAGTGGGTAATTCAGCTAAGGCGGCGGGGGTCGGGGGTGAGGTGGCGGTACACACAGAGGCGGCACGGCATGTACAAACACACCGTCTGGGAAAAAAACAAGGTGCAGCGTTAAGTGAGAAGCACACATGAGCTATTGTTCCATTGTTTGATAAGGAATAACAAGAATACAAAGAATTTCCAGAGCCTGTCTCCACATAGGAAGGGAGGCCGCGCTCCTCTTCTAAACAACTTCTCCCCCCGTAACGGCTTCAGCACACGAAGCTCGGGCCGTTTCTGTGCTAATCCGCGACCCCTTTGGCCCGAAAGAGGCAGCAAGCAGCCCGCTGTAACTGACTGACTGACTGACTGACTGCTCAACCAAAAGCTTCAGTTACCATAACAGAGTCGAAGCCGCGCAACGTGGAAGACGGAGTCAGGCAGAAACATGGCTGCTCTTTCAATCGGCCGACGTGATTAAGGGGAACTCGCGTCTGATTGATCGTGCTCTCAGATTCTTGACGGTATCTCGCATGCGGATCGGGACATCGGCGATTGTTCTGTGTCTTGGTTTTACACGAAACTGAAATTGATGAGCCCCATACCTAGAGCAGGGGTGCAAACTCATTTTCAAGATCACGAATGTCCTCACATTGTGGCAGAATATCCTGTGAAACTTTGAAATCTTGCATCTTTCTCTGCCTTTGATTTGTACATTTTTAAATATTTAACATCTTTTCACAATGACACACACAATTTGGCACTCTGCAAATAAAAACGTATATGATTTGACTGACAAAATAATATCTAAGCACACAACTGTTATAGTTATACTTATCTGGCCTTCTTGTATCGAGCTTTGACTAAAAATTATAACACAACTGTTTTAAAAGATATAATTGCATGTTTGAACTATTTTTTAGTTTACTTTTTTTTATGAAACAATTGCTTTTAAATTCTTAAAAATATAATTTGTATCTAAATCTATTTTAGTTGTTAGACTGGAAATGATGTACAGATATCAACGTCTAATAACAAAAACTGTAGATTTAAACTTTTTGAAAACATTTTATGTTTCTCTTTATTAAAACCTAAAAGTAGGAGTAAAATATCTACTATATTAAAAATACAGTAAATTTTCTGTAGTGAATCTTCATCACAAATGTCTTTTTTCAAAAGGTCAGGTAATACATTTTATTTAGCCAGATTGAGGATAAAAATTTGTTTTGTTTTTTTTACTGTAAAGGTTGCAGACCCCTGGTCTAGAGGTCCACATAAACAGCTACAGCGGGCCAGTTGCGGCCCGTGGGCCCTGAGTTTGACATGCGTGCCTTATTAGAAGCACAACATGTAGCTCTTTGGACGAAGTAGCATCAGCTCGCTGCACAGCAGTGTCGGTCGAAGAGGGGGCTAATATTTCTCACATCACGCCAACGCCTCTTAATAAATTACCTGCTTTCTGTTTCTTTTTGAGCTAATTTGCTGAGAAGATAAATATCCTCTCTCCTGGTTTTTTTTTTCTTTCCTCTCCCTCCTGCCATAACTCATCAAATGAGCCCCTTTAGTTACTCACGCCGCTGCTATTAATGCCAGTTGTGCATTCTTTATGTGCACTGAATACACTTCAGGAGAGCCAAATTAGCTGCATATCAGCAAATTCTTGGGCTCTTGTCTGCAGAGATATGAAAAGCGGCGGGTTTAGTACAAACCGGCATTGTATCATGGAGTTAGGTCATTATGCAGCAACACCTGGTGTGCCGTGCAAGCGGGGGCCACCTTTCCTGAATGCCTGGACGGAGCCCAAAGTGAGGGGATGATATGAAGGGAGGGTGTCAGGAAGGATGTTTAAGAGGATCTGACCTTCCTTCCATTTTTTTTCTCTCTTCATTCCCCCGTTCCTCTGCACCTTTCATTTCTCCTGTCCTCCCTTCCTCCTTCCATCCTCCTCACAAGCACTTCCTTTATTCCTTGTTTTTGCATTACGGGTCCCAACCGCATTGTCTTCTTGAAAAATCTCTCCTCACAAATCCTGTTTTCCTCTCTCTCTCTCTCTCTCTCTCTCTCTTTCTCTCTCTCTCTCTTTCTCTCTCTCTCTCTTTCTGTCTCTCCGTCTCTCGCTCACACAGGACTTTAGGTCAGCGGTGAGTGAGGCAGCGAACGAGGAAGGGCAGCCAGTTCTGGACGAGCAGCGGCTGGGGGAGATACTAGGGGTGCTCCCACAGGTTTACTCCCTCCACAGCAGCATCTTGGAGGAACTGGAGGAGCGCATTAGCAGTTGGTAAGAAGCAGGATGTTCTGTGATCCCCACGGTTTGAGATTTAGGCCGTTTTCACAGCTGATAGTCCCGTAGACTCGGTTCCATTAGGCACCAGAATGGCCACATCTGTTATATTTTCAGCTGCTGCAGATCGTTTTTACACTGCACAGTGTCAAACAAAACAAACCATTTAAAAAAAAAAACCTGTTTACTTCCTTATTTGTTGGTGGCGCTGCACCAAGAACCACAGAAGGAAAAAACAGGAAAACTTCTGAAGAAGACGAGAGCTCAACTTCCTTCTTCAGGAAATGTAAACACGAATTTTGGCGGTTGTAGGCGTTCTCATTTGTCTTTGGAAAAATTACCATGAGACATTTCTCCCCCTCTAAGCAAGACACTTTCATTGTATTTACCCAGAATGCCCTGCGCTATAGTCCGCTTCCTGCTTTCAGAGCGATCCCAGGCTTTTAGTCGGACCAGAGTTCGATTTTTGGTCCGTATCAGAAATCAATTGCGCATTCACACCTCCCCTAAATGAACCAGAGTTCGATTAAAGCGGACCAAACAGGGCTTTTATTTCTTTAACGAAAGGTTAATCCAGTAGTGTATTCGTTCACTCACTCAGTCACTAACGGACTAATAAGTGGGCATTAGCAGCTGGTGTTACATTTTAAATGCTACTTTGACTGAAGCAGTACTTCTATGAGTACCATGTTGTTTAGATAAAAACCAGAGCTCACTCCTTATAACACAATTGATCAGTTTTTGAATATAAAACATCAACTTCTGATCTAAGTGACACAACATATTGGCTCTCATTAGGCCCCCATTGAGTTAAAACAACGTCATTAGACACCTTTACAGACACTTATTTACAAGTTTAAACATTATTTAGTTTTGCAGAAAGCTTGCCTGGCATTAAAAAGAAATGTCACTTTTTTGAATCTACCAGCTCTGTGAAACACATCGATGCTCTGCATTGAATCCTAAATGCATTTGATTTACTTTTTAATCTTCACCTCAAAAGGGAGGAGAACCAGAAGATGGTGGACGTGTTCCTGTCTCGCCGGGACGAATTCAGAGTGTTTGACACGTACATCTCTGAGTACGATCGCAGCATGTCCTTACTGGAGCAGAGCTGCAGAAGCTGCCCAGCTTTCTCCAGCATAGTCAGGAAATTTGAGGTGAGACTTTTTAACTCCCAGGCTGTTGTGGTGCCTTTATTACTTCGCTTGAGGATTTGAATCGTCTCCTTAAAGGATTTTTCGACGAAAGGCTAACATTCCCATTCTCGGCTGTACTGGAAACCTTTCAGCAGCTATTGAATTACTTTTTTTTTTTTAGTCCCCAGGCGGCCCCTGGGATCGTAACGGCATTTCTGCAGCCTCTGTGACCCGCTGCGGCTCGTGGAGCTGACCTTTCTGCCGTCATGCTCACATATTTTATATTCACTCGGCAGTGGATCCTCATTCTTTGTCTGACTTTAATTTCCTCTTTCATAATTGACACCAGGACTGTGGGATACGAGTGAGGGGTTAGCTAGAGCTAAACCTAATATCATTACAGCCTGAAGCAAGTACGTGTTTTGTTATTTAATCAATACTGAATGTCCACTGTGGAAACAACAATCACAAGCCTAACTCTGGAGGGGCAGCAGAAATATATTGCTCAGGTGGGAAGATTTACGCTCTACTGATGATTTTGATTGGATTATTTTTGATGATTGATCAGTTAATCAAATTTTTTTAAACTGATATTTCCTGCAGATTTTTCATTTAAGCCCTTTTTTCATACATTATTAGAAATACATTAAAAGATCAACAAATGATTTTTCAAATAAGAAAATAAACATTGTATCGCCATTTGTAGCAGCTAAAAAATGACTCCTAACCTCAAAATATGAAAAGCTCAGCTCTTTATATACTTGACTTAACATCAATACATAAATTAGTTCATAACAGTTTCACTGGTCAATTCATCAGGATTAATCTGATTAATCGTTTCAGCCCTACAGCTAATAGTCAACACAAATCTGGCCTTGATGGAAGAGTCACAAAAAACATAAATTGATGAGAAAATATCCTCAAGAAATTCTGTTTACGTTTGTCACAAGCAAATACTTTGACCAGTTTAGGAAAACGTTTAAAATTTTGGACTAAATCTCACAATGTCTGGCATAAAGATGATACTGCACATAACTTTACAAGACCCCAAAAGGTGTTTTTAAAAACACTGTAGATATTCCTCTAACAAGGTAAACTTTTTGTGTTGCAGGTGTTTAATTAAAACTTTATAAAAAATATAGGAAGGTAAAGCAAAGCAGGTCAGATGTGCAAAAGAAAAACAAACAAAGACATTATTTCAGGTCATCTCATTTATAAAACACACAACCAACAAAAGTGCAGCCTTCGTACTATCTGTGCCGTTTACGGCTACGTCTGCATTGAGCGCCGAGGCGACCGAGCCTCTCTGCCAAAATGCATGCAAAATCGCCAGCTCCTTGCTGTGTGTTGATTCGCCGTGAGTGTCTGACATAATGCTTTCAGGCGTTTCTAGTTCATTGAGAAAAGCAAACAGACAAGACGCCAACTGTCTCGACTCATAAATATTCATCGGCAGCTGTGTCTCCTCGGAAAAACTTAGCTCAGTCACACGTTAGCTCCCAGCGCCGGCCCCTCGGAGCCCTGCGGCTCGTTTCCTCTTTGAAAACCTTCAGCTTGACGTCACTCCACTTCTCGCCCCGAGAAACTTCATATCAAGCATTAATGAGACTCCGTTGCTGCTCTTTAGGTTCCTCCAATTGCCTTAAAGGAACCACAGTCTTGGCGGTGATCGTCCCAGTTTCCACTGGTACGGTTAATGTGTTAATGTGGCGGACGTCCTCGAATGTCAAAGCATTGCTTTGGAAGTCATTTTGGTTTTCTGACCCGGCTATAATTGGAGGAGTAAAGGCAGTGAAATAGCTCAGAAAATATGTGTTCATGGAAGTCGCTAGCCACTAGTAGTAGTTTTGTTTGCATGTTTTCTATTAAATTGTAACAAAAAAAAAAAAAACAGTATACAGTGAAACTTTCAAGCCAGACATGAGAGCTCTGCATATATTTCAGTATGCACAAGATAAAAAGAGGAGCGGACTACACTGTATTACAGATTTCGTTGTCGAATAACTTCCCACAAGGGAAATTGTGATAAATACCGTTTGGTCCCGTCGACATGTTCCAACATGTTTTCTGCAAAACCGCTGCGTCACCAGCTGCTTCTGGATAAAATCATTGCCTGATTGATCCATTGGTGCATCTCTATTACCCAGTTTTTGTCGTCAGTCTGCATTTACAAACGTTTTGCTTTGATTCCTTTCATGCATGCTTGAACAGAATCTTTTAATCTCCTATTGCAGCTATTCCGCCTCACAGAGCAACACTCCCCTGCAACTTCACCACTCAGCTCCTTCAGACTTGCAGCAGCAATTAGCAAACACTTGGTGGAACTGTTCATCTGCTGAGGTTGTCATACAAGCTAGTTATCTGTGAAAAGTTGGTTAAAATGTCGTTAAAGGCTTAATAGAGGAGTGATGTCAGAGAGAGCAGGAGCTTCTTAAAGAAACAGAAGCCCAATTTCAAGGCGTCAGGGCATTACAGATTCTTTTAAGTTGCACCTTAGAACAACTGAAGGTGTCATAGTTGCTTGATTGTGCTATAAAATGGCACTATGTGACTGGAAAATACATAATACCGTAAGTAAGTACACCCACATGTACGTGCTCATTTCTGATAAACGTTATTTTCTGGCTGCATTTTAGTCCTCCAATCCTTCTCTCTCTTTCAACACCTCATTTTTGCACTCACCTTTTTCCCGCTGCAAGCTAAAGTCCCGCGGTGTAAGTGGTAGTAATTTCATTGTGGATGTGGTGATGACAGTGATGAAGTAGCTGCAGTCCCCCGATCGGATCAGAGCTCAACCCTTACCGGATTACAGCCCACCACTCCCACCCCTCGCCCCCCATCCCCCCTTTAACAGCCAGTTGCTTGTTTACCCGCGCCATCCACAAACACCGACCAGAGCCGCGTTCGATCCATGTGTGTCTCCTACGTGCGAAGCGTGTTTGTGCCCGTATGTTGTTTCTGCCTGGCCGTAGCCACACGCACACTGTGTTGATTCCCTCAAACTGGGTTCCTGAAATCACTTTTCCCAGACTCCTCCGCTTGGATTTTCGTTCACGCCGAAGCGTCCCTTTGCTTTCTTTGTGTGTGTGTGCGTGTGTGTGTGTGTCCGATGAGGCTGTGCAGCAGGTGGACACAGAGCCATGGAAGGAAGGAGAGAGGGATGGAGCGAATTCCTTGTAAAGGCAGCTGGGCAATGAGGCAGACAGAAGCTAATTAGAGAAGCAGCCTCCTTTACAACTCCCCAATTAGATCAGCTGCGTGCGTGTGTGTGTACGCGCGCGCGTGTGTTTGTGTGTTTATCTACCATTGCGAGGCGTCCTGCTCCTTCTTCTCCCCTCCGTTTGGTTTGCTCACCCAAACAAACCACAAGCTAATTACCATCTCTGGAACGACACTTCCTCTGAACAAGTGTCAATTGGATGACAATTTGCAAGTGACGCTGGAGGCGAGCGGATGTTCTGAAAACAAGCAGGCTTGATAACGGGGAGCTGATCTGCTAGGTGGATCCGGGCTACAACTCTGGGCTTTCTTTAGAGAAAAACATACAGTTTTTTTTTAGGGCTAGCACCTTCGTTCCTTTCACATCATCTCATCGCCAGCTCAAGCTTTGTGCCAAAGTGTGAACGTATCATTGACACGTTTTATATTTGTGTGTGTGTGTGTGTGCAGTGTAAATAAAGACGAACATGCTGTTTTCCCGCAGGGTGCTATCTGTGCCTGTCTAATGAAGGATAGGACTTCATTGGATTAGAAAAGATGGTGTGTGTGCGTGTTCGTGTGAGAGGTTGTGTGTGTGCGTGTGGTCGTGTGTTTGCACCCAAGAACCCCTGCCGCTCCTCAACCTCTCAGGGCATAAATACCTGTCACAGACAATTAGATCCTGATTGATTTTCCAGTGTTCTCTTTGATAGTTCCCGCCTTTCTCTGTCCTTTCTCACCTGCAAACGACTCCATAGAGCAGAAGAATAGGGCCGCTCTCCGGGGTTTTTTTGTGTGCCTCAAGGTCACCCTGACGAACATTTCCCTCTTGGTCGACGACGACCTTGTCTCACGACACTTGAGTTAAAGCTGCGACCCGCATTTGGAAGACACAGGGACGTGGCTTTTCCCGGTGGTAGCACAGGTGTAGCTTTGGTTGGACAAGAAGATATTGAAATTATTTCAGCGTTTCTTTTGCGGACTGGATACGGCACGACTGGTTCTTCTTTTTCTTCAAATTTGAGATGTGGAATATGCTGGAATGTGCTTTTTAATGTGTTGAAAATGTAATAGGTGTGTTTGTGTGTGTGCAGACTAAAAGTCCAGAAGAACCGGAGGTCCCAATGAAACACCAGCTGCTCCAGGTCATCGTGAGAGTTCTTCAGTATCGAATGCTACTCACAGGTAACGACACAGAGACGCTCAGATTTTAAAAACTCAGAGGAAGACCTCACAGAAAATAAAGTCGTTCTCAGCGCTTGAGGAAGTTAGCTTCGTAATGCGAAAACGTAGGAAGAAAGGTTACACACATTTGCATCGCTTTTTACGGTCCAGTTTGGAAAGAGTCCAAGTTTAGAAATTGTCACTATCTGCGCTTTTATTACAAACATAAGCAAAATGTTTTCAATATTACGCTGATATTGGAAAAACTTCATTTTGCAATCCGTCGTTTCCGTTAAATAATAAATCCCATTAAAATCGCTTCGTTTGGGGGAAAGTGTAGTGGAAGATTTTGCAGAAGAACCATAGATCCAGCACTTTCGAATGACAGACTTGACTATTGATGAACTGTGCGATCTCTGGTGGAGCCAACTGTGCATTGTCCAAGTGCCTGCAAATAAGTGCGTTGCTGCTAAAATGTCGTGATATGAGAAAAATTTCACTCTAGTAGTCTTAGCCCACTTTATCACCTAGATTTACGTCTGTCCTGCATCCCTCCAAACCCGTTGCGTCTTATGGAAAAAATCTTATTTTAATATCTAGAATGAGAACTAAAATGTACGGTGAGGCAGCTTTTCCTTATTGTGACCCTCAGCTTTCGAGAAGCTTTTCCTGTAAACCCAAGAGCCTGAATGTTTTCAAAAGCAAACCAAGTAGTCTGGACTACACTTTAAGTTTATACAAATGTATCATCTCTCAGTTTTTATTTAAAATTTTAGCAACTTTTATATCATGTCTTTACATACAAGAACTAATCTGGTTTTAATCCCTTCTGATTTCATTATTGAGTGGAATTAGTATTGGAAAATCATAAATCTTTTGTTCAGGTTGTTGTTGCTTGATGTTGAAATCTGTTCTGATATAAAATTAAGAAACAAAACAAATTAGTAATTTCTCGCTGCACCGTGGTGAAAAAGTCAGCTACAAAAAATAAAGTCAGAAAAGTTTTCACTAGTAACTGAGTAATCTGTAATGCTGCAAATAAACATCTACAATTATAATAACGGGAGTCAATACCTTAGACTTGAAAAAGTGCTTCAGAAGTTGGCATAATTTATCAGTAGATGTGTTCCTTTTGATTTGACGCTCACGTCTTTCATTCTTAATCTGCTTTCTCCAGATTACCTGAACAACCTCTCTCCTGACTCCAAAGAATACGAGGACACTCAGGGTAATTCAATCGTCTCCTGGCGTGTTTCCATTAGTGATCTGAAGCTCACAAGCAGCTGATCAGCATGCGTTGGCACCAACGCACAGTGTCGCCCCGTCGAACGCTTTTAATTCGTTTTCTGTTTTCTGTTGCAGCTGCACTGGTGATCGTGTCTGAGGTGGCAGACCAGGCCAACGACGACCTGAAACAAGGGGTGAGTTTCTAAACCTGGGTTCATAGTGTGCGCTCCCATTCACTGCTGCGGCTCTAGCTTTAGTCTCCAAAGGTCTTTAAGTCCTGCCTCAAAGAGTGGTTCCTCCATGTGAATCTGTCTTCTGAATGATGGCATGCCAGAGACAAAAAGAGGTCGATCCCTACGTGGTGATTAACTGAGGAAAGTTTATGTGATACAACAAAGGAGGCAGTGTAATGCTGGACATGACTTATGGTTCTTCTTAAACTTCAAGACTTGGTGGAGATAATTGACCAACACTTCCTCAATGTCCTTCAGGTCTTTCACTGTCAGACTCCCCCGTGTCTCTTTAGGTTCCCTCCTCTGTTTATCACACTGCTCTTCATCCTCCTCCTCCTCCTCCTCCTCGCACACCCACTGATACGGACACACACAGTCTGAGAGACGGGGGTGGGGGGACACAAAGTTATCGCCTCCCTTTCCGCCTCCCACACGTTCGTTCAGACATAAACTGTCCGTGTGTCGTCGGGTGATTGTCCTCTGTGTCTCATCCTTTGATCTCCCGCAGGAGAACCTGCTGCGTCTGGTCCACATAGAGTACAGCGTGAAGGGGAAGAGGGACCTTCTGAAGCCCGGGAGGGTGAGAGTCACGAAGCTGCACGGCAGCAAATCAGCTGTTTTGATCTGAATAAAAGCTTTTAACGGTTCTTGTCCTTAGCAGATATTCGTCAAAGAGGGGACGCTCATGAAGGTCTCGAGGAAGAGCAGGCAGCCGCGGCATCTGTTTCTGGTAATGCAGCTCCATCCGCTGAACTTTTACCCCCACATCATGAAAATAGGCTTATTGAGACACTTTTAGAGTATTCGTACCCCTTCGACTGTTTCACGTTGTCTCATTACAGCCTCAGGTGTCAGGGAGTCTAGTTGAGATTTTACAGATCAACACACATTAGCTCATAGTTTTTCACCAGCCAGAGCTCCAATGAAATGCTTTGGATTGAAGAGTATTCGTGTGTGAGAATGGTCCAGTCAAAGCCCAGACCAGAGGAATCTGGTAAAAGTCTTACAAATAGATGTTAATACACACTCTTCACATTTCTTCACATTTGAAACAGGCATCATGATGTCATCTACAAACTTAAAATATCTTATTTTGTGACAATATCCTCAATATTTTCCATGAAAAAAAAAGATATGTATGGACAGTGAAGAGTGCCAAAATACAATAAATGAAAAATTGGTTAAAAAAAAAAGTATTTAAATGTGTCATTGATTTATTAAAACTGTCAATAAATACAGAAATTATTTATTAAATATAGAATTAATTATATGTGGATTATTTAAATGTATTGATTTCCTTTTAAAAAATTACACACACACACACTCACACACACACACACACACACACACACACACACACATATATATATATATATATATATATATATATATATATATATATATGCGTGTGTGTGTGACTTACTTATTTCAGGTTCCAGTGCCGATCGTAAATTTAGTTAAATGGTCAATCTCACCATCAAACTCAGTGGGCGGGATCAAAGCTGCTTCTTTTATAGAGACCCTGATGTCTGATTGGTTGCTACACAGAGCAAGTCAAGGCAACCTCTTCCAAGTTTGTTATGATTGTGAGGTAATTTTTTTTTTTTTTTTTTATGAAATCAATATTTGATTGAGGCACATACAATTAATTATATATTTAAAATAAAGTATGTCTGAATTTATTTAGTTTTAATAACTTAATTAAATATTTGAATAATTATTTAATAAGTTATTGGTTCATTGTAATTTGGCACTCTTCACTCTCCATAGATTCAAGTTATCACCACATACTGGAGACACATTAACCACAGTTAGTCCTCATATAAGCAGTTTGTACAACCTTGCAACCCACCAAGAAGATAACTCAAACCCTGTATAATATTGAATTTGTACATGAAGACCTTACAATAATCATTTTCATGATCAGGACACATTTCTGTAGAAAATCTCAGGACTTAATGAGTCTGATTAGGGACTTCTTGTTTAAGGCACCTGCTGAATCACCGAGTCGCGAGTGAAATCGGCTGCTGGCTTTATCTGTGTCAAGGAATGTTGGGTGGAGGTAGGTGAGCTTGTGAGGGCGGAGGGGCGCGAGGCCAAGGCTGCTGGACCTCCACTAAGCACCACACCCGTCCAGCAAGGTCCTCCCTCTCCACTTGTCTCCTCTCCACCCCTCTCAGGACTTGTTTTCAAGGGCCCCGCTTCCTTACAGGATGTTTGGTGTGGGTCACTGGATGCCGGCTTCCTGTGTATTGGGAGGGGGACTGACAGCAAAGTGAAGGCCAGACACCCTGTAGAATGTGGGGAGGAGGCGGCAGAGGAGGGGTGGGGGTGTTACACAAACACATAATGTGAAATGGAGAAGCCCACTCTATTGTTCCATGTGCAATCAGCGCTGTCTCATGTTATGAAATATGCTTCGGCGAGACATCCGCAGGAGCAGCGTTTAGGGTTTGGGCTCCTCTTGGTTAATCCAACTAAAACATAAAGATGCTCCGTGGATTAATTTGTCTTTTCTCGTTCTGCGCCAACACGTCCTCCATTGTCTTCTTCCACCTGCAGCTAAACACGTTTACTGTAAAGCAATATCCACCCCCTAATGTCTGCTGTCACCAGAGGCTTGGTTGGTATTTTGGGGGCTTTTAGCAATGGAGAGTCCAAACTGTGAAAATGAAAAGCTATCAGCCTGCTCAGAGACACACAAAAGGTGCAACCAATCCTTGGCCGACAAAAGAAATAAAACCAGCTTAGGGTGTGTTCACACCAGCCCGTTTACTCCACTTTAATCGAATTCTAGTGTGTTTGCCTAGAAAGTCCGGTTCTGTTTGCAGAGGTATGAACCTATGTCTTAGTTTGGTTCAAGTAACGTATGGCGCAGTTCGATTGCAAACGTGAATGGAAGCGGACCGGAGACTCCTCCAAAAACAGGATGCAGACCATAACACAGTGCATTCTGGGTAAATACTACCAAAACAAATGTGTGAGAAATGGCCCGAGACGACAAAACAGAAACTACAACCACTAAAAATCTGACGCTGGTCCACTTTTGTTTACATTTTGGGAAGAAGGAAATTGCGCTCATGTCTTCTTCAGAGGTTTTTATGTCGTTTTCCTCAGTAAGTTCTTGGAGCAGCGCCACCACAGGTGAGGGAGGAAACAGGAAGCAATTAGTTCATATCGTTCGACCCAGTGTGAAAGCTAACCAATCCAGCTGGAATTGTAACAAACGTTGCATTTTTGGTCCCCCAATCGAGCCGAGCCTGCTGGACTATCAGGTGTGAAAACGCCTTTAGATTGAGCAAGGAATTAACAGAAGGAAGGAGGAAGGCAAGTGGACAGCTGAAAAATGAAATATGACGCGCAAAGGGGGTCGCATACTCATGGGTCAGCCCTGGAAAGTCTGTTTGCTCAGCTCCCGTTGGCGTCTCTGTGGAAGGAATCTTTCAGTAAACGAGCAGCGCAGGGTGGAGCTCCCAAAAACTCCCGGTGGCCGCAGCCCAAAGGTCGCTCCGGCTTGGCTGCCATGCACTGTTTTGTCTCCAGCCACCTAGCTAAAAAAGAAACAAAACAAACAAACAAACAAAAAAAAGTGTTTAGTGGGACTGTTTTTGTGTTGTTGTGGTGAAGGTGGCGCAGGCTCCACCCAGTCCTGCTCCTCTGTGGCTTGACAAGCCTCTGGGTGGTGGGGGATCCAGAGCAGGGCGGAGAATTCCTGGATGCTGCCCCTCGGGCCCCAGCGGATGTTTAGAGCACACATTAGGTGTGACCAATGATGTCATTTCTTTTGTCTGTGTTATGAAATACCTTTCATAAAACAATGGCGTGTTGGGCTTATTAGAACTCTTTATTCCCGTATCCAAACAAACATTTGCTTTAAAGTTCTGCTGTGTGCAGGCATGGGAATGGGACATTTAAAGTACCACTGAAAAGAAAACACCCAAAATTGAGGAAAAAAAAAATATTATTTACTTGTATTGTCATTCCATTTAAAACATGAAAAGTCAGTAGAAAGCCGTGAATCATGAAGGGATTCCTGCTTTTAGAAATTCCTCTTATAGTTCCATGCTCGGATTGCTGACCACCGCAGGTAAGACACTGACTGCTCATAAATACTGCAGCAACAAAAATACGGAACAAGCACTT
Source organism: Poecilia formosa (assembly GCF_000485575.1). NCBI lineage: Eukaryota > Metazoa > Chordata > Actinopteri > Cyprinodontiformes > Poeciliidae > Poecilia > Poecilia formosa. The sequence continues at coordinate 136,275 of NW_006800086.1, forward strand.
TAAATAGAGACTCTCTTGAAGCAGAGCTGCACCACCACCTTGTGTCGGAGGGAGGTATTACATGCGTTACATAAGTTATCGTTGGTAAATCTTGGGCTTCCCATTTATCCAATTAGAATGATCTCAATTTCATTCCTCCAACTTTCTCTTTTTCTCTCTCCCGAACAGATGAACGATATTATGCTGTACACCTACCCACAACAAGATGGAAAATACAGACTCAAAAACACACTGTCCCTGTCAGGGATGAAGGTGAGCACATTTTGTCTGATGACTCATTTTCATTTATGCTTTCCTCACACACACACTTGCTCACTGTTTTCCCCGTTTCGTATTTCTGCTGTGCGCACACAGGTGAGTAAACCCGTAGTGGACAACGTGCTCAACTGCCTTCGGATCGAGGTGTCCGACGTCACGATCACTCTCTCTGCCAGGTGAGCGACGCCAGCAGCTGCAGGTTTTGGTTATTTTTTTTTTTTCTCTCTTTTAGAGATATAATGACATGGCATTTGAAATATTTATTTATTTATTTATTTTTAGTATTCCTGCGAGCGGTCATCAATTATTTATGTTGAGATCAGAGAGCCGTGTGTGTGTGAGGAAGCAGTCACCCTGTATTTGTGCTTCAAGGCAAAAACAAAATAGTTTTCAGATCTTATTTTAGCAACTAGTAAAGTTAGCTTGGCTAGCGTCTGTAAACAGAAGTCTCTGAGGATAGGACCTTTCTGCACAACGGAGATTTTCAAAAGGTTGCCAGCATTTCCAAGTTCAGCATTCTCCATAAAATGCAAAAGGATAAAACAGAGAAACTGTGCTGCAAAATGTTTAGCCTTCCGCTGAAAGTCGGAAACCTAAATGAATCCAAAACATGATTTTTATGTTTAAAATATTTTTTGTGTTTGTTTTTTTTTTTTCTTCTTCTTCTCAGTTCTGTAGGAGAGCGAGAGGATTGGTTTCACACTCTGAGTCGAGCCATCGCGGATCACGCTGCAGGACTCTGCACCTTTGGTGGTCCATGCAGTGAGGTACAGTAGGAAATTATGAAATAAAATCGTTTCCTGTATTACAAACATGCATTAACCTCAAAATGTTCAGTTAACTAATGCAGATGAAAGACCCTAAATATAGTGGCAAAAAAAACAAACTGTAATTCATCTCTGAGTTGTTATCTGTCTACTGGAATTAGCTAAATGAGTTCTGTTGACTGGAGCGTTTTTAGCTGTAGCACGTGAGGATCATTCCAACGCTGTTCCGACAGGCCCGTGAGAAACTGTGGATGGCTCTCGGTGAAGCCGCGCCTGTGCTCGTGCCAGTTTCCCAGGTGATGATGTGCATGAACTGCACCACAGATTTCAGCCTCACGCTCAGACGACACTACTGCAATGCTTGTGGAAAGGTACGGTACACCGCACTCTAAAGAGCTTCATAAAAAAGAAAGAAAGGACGAGTTTCTATGCTAGTTATATGAAAGACAAACGTCAAATACTGCTTTTTCTCTGCTGAGGCTGATGACGTCACCCACGCTACTTCTCAGCTGAGCTCCTACGATCCACAATCTCTTAAAAACAAACAGCCATGTTAGCACATGCTAACATTAAAGTGACATGGAGCCACATTAGCATTTCAGTCTTTATTGGCTAAAAGCTCTGTTGTCGCTTACAATTGTTGCACTCAGTTCTTTTATAATTTTATAATAGATGATGAACCACCACTGCTCCAGCGGAGTAGCTGCTGTATGCTAACATTAGCATGCGTCAATAAAACATGATATAAAGATACCATAGAAAATCGATTCTCCTTCTAAACACAATAGTGATATGATAGCTAAAATTACAACATGTGACAGCATATCGATCCGACGTTTTGGCCCTAATTTCTCCTCAAAACTGGCAGGAATTAACTTTTTAGTGATTTTCAGTATCGTATTCTAGTTCAAAAAACATTGAAAGAGGTTCACAGTAGAGATACAGGCTTTAATAAACTGCTCAAACAGTAAGAGCATTGAAGTGTGTATTCTAGTGAGACATACTTTCTATTGTAGCGCTTTGTTGGCGTGCAAATCTGCTTACAGCTTATTTCAAGAGATGCATCAGTGCTGTGGAAATGAACCACAACATTGATGGTTCATTTCTATTGATGCTACTGTTTGAGCTCAGCCTATGTAGGAGATTATTAATGTTTTGATAATGAGCTGTGTAGGTTTGCAGTTATTTCTATGTGTCCTGAGCATCTCACATAAAGCACGCTGATCCGTTCCATGTGTTTGAGCAGGTGGTGTGTCGAGCTTGTTCCAGGAACAGATACCCTCTGAAGTACCTGAAGGACAGAATGGCCAAAGTGTGTGACCACTGCTACGCTGAGCTCAGGAAAAGAGGTGACCCCTTGTTTTTTTTTAAGGATCATAGCTGAGAACGGAGTCAGCGGGACGTTAAATGTTGTGCACGTCTGCAGGCGGCAGCATATCGGGAGCGTGTGGAAACTCAAGCCCTCGGACTCATCGGGCCAGTCGGCCGCTCTCTGCTGTCTTCCAAAGCCTGCAGCCTCCCAGTCTGTGGAAGTCCAGGAAGAGCAGCTCCAACCTCAGCCAGGTGGGATAGAGATCACTGTTGTTTGTCCACTTCATTGTTTGCCACTGCATGCAACTTGTTAGATAATCAGAAAATAGAGAATGTTCCCTGACCGGGAATCGAACCCGGGCCGCGGCGGTGAGAGCGCCGAATCCTAACCACTAGACCACCAGGGAGCTCTGGAGTTGAGTTCCTCCTCTGACGCCTGGAATGTCCGCCTCGCATGACAGCTGAGCTGAGCAGCTGCCAGCTGGGTTCATGTTAGCTCCCTGTCTTATTTCAAATGTGATATTTTAATGAAATGTTTGACAAAAGGCTTCAAAGTTGTTTTGTTTCCTAACTTGTTGGTCACAATATCATTTTTAGTTTAGTCCTGGCAACAAAAATGAGATCTGTGAAAACCTTTAACTGGTGCGTTTTAATTATTAGGTGTGATTAAATCTGAGTAAAAAGTGGCTGGAGATTTGTGGCTCTACTTACATTAACACAGTTAATTAAAAAAAAAAAACACTTGTTTAGCAGCTAAAATAGTCTATTTAAGATATCATTTTGGCATTGAAGGTTTCATACAGAAAAGTCTCGATGTTCATCAGTTCCTTTATGTAGGCTCAATACAAAAACTACCCTGGGCCGCACTTTGGACTCCCCTAACGTAAAACCATCCTGCATAAATCGCCCATTTCTAGTGTTTCACTTTAATGTTTGTGTCATTTCTCTGTCGCGGCCCCGTCGTCGTCGCCAGGCGTCACTCAGTGTGGATGGCTCCACCATGAGCGGCAGCCTGCAGCGCCGGAAGAAGAGCAAAAGGAAGTGGAAGAGGCTGTGGTTCCTCCTCAAAGATAAGGTGCTCTACACCTTCACAACCCGTGAGGTGAGGGGGCACAGAGTCTCCCGCACCAGCCCCAGAACACTCCCACCATCCCATTGTCATTATGCAAATCCATTCTGGCTCAATCAAGAAGGCATGCTCTTTCTTTGCAACATCTATTCCTCCCTCCTCTTGATGTCGGGGGCCATTTTTCAACCTTTCTTCAAGCTCTGTCGGTCTCACCGGTAAATCGCTGGATTACTAATGGAGGGGATTCTCTGTGCTCTCTCTCTTTCTCTCTCTCTCTCACTCTTTCTCCTCACGAATGCACAGGCTGTTTTTGTTGCACCGCTTTGCTCTTCTTGGAAAAAATAAAACACCTGCTGTTTTCTTCCAGCTCTTACCAGCAGCACTGCTCACCACTCCCAATCCTTGTGATTTTTGCACCACGTCTGATGGTTTTTAACTGTGTTTTTCCTTGTTTTTTTCTTTTTTGCTTCAGGATAAAGTGGCTTCGGAAAGTCTACCTCTGCAGGGCTTCACCGTCAAGCTGACGGAGAAGCCAGACGGAGAAGAAAGCAGCAACGTGTTCCAGCTGTATCACAAGAAAACTCTCTACTACACCTTCAGAGCCGACGACCAGCACACCGCTCGCAGGTCGGCGCCGCCGTCTGAGGCGTGGAGGGACTCGTTTCTGTTGATACATTTACTTGCAGTCGTTTCAAGTACATGACCCTGAAGCCACGTCGCTTTTTTGTTGATTAAAATAAATATTTAGATGAAAAAAGTTGATTTAAAGTTATACAGATTTACATGTGGATATTTGTTTTTGTTTATAATCAAGGTTTAGTTTCTGGTTGGAAATGAGGCGGACTTCTTTCAAAAGATAACAAAACCATACAAAAAAATGTGTAAAAAAAAAAGAAAGAAGAAGCTATTTGTATATTTTAATTACATTCTCTTTAAAAATGTCAACTTTAAAATGAATAATTACTGACACCCCCACTCAACAACCAACGAAAAATCTTTATTTGCACTCCGACTATCAAGCTCTCCATAATTACCCACCAGCTTTTTTGCATGTTTACCGTTTGGTATTTTATGACCGATCTTTGATAAAGAGCTGGAAGTCTTTGAGGTGGGAAATCCTCTTTGCCATCACCCTAATCTTTAGCTCCCTGCACAGATGTTCTCTATCAGATTCAAGTCTGACTTGTCTGGCTTGTCCATTTTAACATGTTAATATTACCTTTACCCTTCCCATTCTCAAACTCAGCTGCAGAGCCAAAACTGGCTACGTAACATATTTAAAAACCAAATAGTACAATCCAAACTAACAGGAAGACTGTTTTTAAAAATGCTAAATGTTTAATTTGTGTGTTTCAGATGGGTCAACGCCATTGAGGAGGCCACAGTTTTATAGCACCTGCTTGCCTTGGACTAACACACCCTGCTGTGTGCAGCTGCTAGCACAACAAAACTACCTACTGACCAAGAAAGATTCAACTCGTCTGACGTCAAATGGAAGAAAAACAAAATCACTGGATTCCTGAGAAGTCTGCCCCCCGGTGGCAAGGAACTGAACTTGTCAGTCTGTGAAGAAGATGAGTTTTTGCATGATGAATTATAAACTCTTCAGGCAAAACAAAGTGGGAAAAAAAACATGGGAGCCTTTTTCTTTTCAGAAGAAAGAAGAAGAAGCCTGAAACAGAAGCTATTTTCTTCTATGTTTCAACTTTTTACAACAAAGCTGACTGTACAGATCTACCAACTTTTTTTTTTTTTTTTAGATTACTTCTTTGTATTTTAATATCTAAAAACATCCACAGGGTTTCACCTCTCTGCAGGAGAAAACATTGCTTATTTCAAAGTAAAAAAAATTATGATAATAAAAAAAAAAGCATTAGACTGGACCAGCAAAAAGTAAAAAGCAGCTGCACAGCAACATCCACACTTTGTAAACGAGGAACCATTTACTGCCATTTTACTTCTGGTTATGAATATAAATATGCCGAATATTACAGTGAAATATCGGATTTATTTGTATAAAGTTGATGTCATATGATACTCTGAGTAAGGGTTGTCCCTCACTCTATGAAAACATTGTGTTTCATGTGAAGTTTTACTGAATTCATTGTAAAAAAAAAAAACAAAAAAAACATGACCCTCAGAATGCCCCATATCAATAGTATGTCAACAAATTTTATTATGAACTATGCTTTGAACTTCGTTTTGTAAGTTTCTACATGGTAACAAAATCTGATTGTTCTGAAGTGCCAACTCAGTTGAATGCAGTTACATTTGCTCTAATTATTATTATTATTATTGTTATTATTATTGAATGTGCCTGAAATCAAATGTATTCCTTATCTTTTATATTATCACAGTACTGTATGAAAACATGTTTTTTTCTTTCCTTTTTTTTATCAGTTACTGAAATTCAAACACACAAGAATATAGTATTGTGGCTTTTTTTGTTTTAATTGAAACATTTTTCTTTGTAAAGTATTATCGGCTGGAGTAAAGTGATCTGCCTTCATCAGAAGAAAGAACCCTGGATTTATTTCATCTGCTGTAACTAACACAGACATTCGCATCTTTCATCATTAATGGATTTAGTAGCAGTTATCTGTAACACTTCAACCCGTCTCACAGCTTTATCTTTAAAACATGTTTGTTTTTTTCAGTTTTTCTACCCATTTGCTTACATCAATAGTCTTATAATGGATTGTATTTCCGTCATATAGGGCATTGTAAATGTTTGTGTACATAGAGCATTATGAAATAAACAACTTTTAAAGGTGTACGGCGTTGAGTTTTATGCAGCGTGAAGAGATTTGTTGCTATGGTGAAATATGATGCAGTTGTGTATAATAGCATCACGTCTCTCTAACAGGATGCACATTTAAAGAAGCGGCATTTACCCCGTTGATGATAAATAAATGCCGGTGTGAGTCTTGAATAGGCAAACACAGGTGAGGTAAGTTTATCTTTCACCAGCAGGGGGCAGGTTTGCATCATCCGTTCATGGATATCTGAATTGGTTTCTTGTTCAGGTCATAGGCAGTCATTACCTGCAGTATAACATTGTAGCATCTTCATTAGGGATAAATTCAGATCGGTTGGTCCTGAAGCTAACGGCTAATCTGAGAGGCTAAATACCAAACAGGCCTTAAAACAATCTGAAGAATATCAGCACTTAACGCAAACAGTGCTTTATAAACCTATAAACCATCATTCTTTTTGAACAGGAAGTGGTTATTGTTTTACACAGGAAATGGAAATACACAGAAGGGTACCTTTGAGTAGCCAATAAACCGAATACATTTTGAATGGCCTGGGGAGAAATTATAACCTGACAAACTTGCCGAGCCGACATTCAAACCCGTTTCCTTGTAGGGTAACTGTTAAAACTACGGCAACTCAGAGGGCTTAGCACACGTGAAACAAGTCTGCGTGTCTTATTTTGGCGGAGCAACAGTTGGCACAACAAATGTTAAATATTAGGATGTATTTGTTTCATTAGTGTTTTCTTTACCCAACAGATTCAAAGCCATAACTTTTCTCCTGCATAAAGCGCAGTTCCTTGGCAATGTGATCGTACCTCATGGCTTTTTTTACATATTGCCTTAACAATACAACAGCTGCAAATGGTGTTGTATTTTAGTGGCATTTTATCTAAGAGACCAATGCAAAGTATTTCATTACTATGAAGTGAACAAAAATTATACATTGTTTCAAAAATGTTTGCTAATGAAACTGAAAAAATTGGAATGGATTCAATTCCAATTTACATTACATTTGTGTTACTGAAGGCACACAAATGTAATGTAAACTAACTTCAAGTAAGTCAATACTTTGTAGAGCCATCGTTTGTTGTGATGTATCCTTTCCATTGCCACTGTTGAACATCTAACACCTGACCTTTGACTCAGGCTGAATGTTACATGTTTGTACGCTTTGATCTGAACCAAACCGTTGTAGTTTTGCTCTGAATGTTGAGTGCTGCTGTCCTGCTGAAAGGTGACTCTCCGTCCCAGTCTCAAGGCTTCTGCAGCATCTTCCTGGTTTTCTTCCGGGACGTTTCTGTATTTAGTTTCATCCAGTGCACACACATTGGATGAAACACACACCCTCCCAATGCAGTCAGGGTGAAGCGCAGCTTTGTTTTCCCTCCACTCTTGGTGTTTTGCATGTGGGCCATTGATTAGACTGTATGTATCAGATTAAACGAACCTGAATACCTACACTATTTATTTTTTTAAGTATTATTTCCCCTCTACTTCTTGGTTACTCATTAGCTTGCACTGTGTTTGTCATTTAACTTTTCAGTGAAACAGATTGAGTTTTCCTGGTTGTAATGCGATGCAATGTGTAAAAGTTTGTGGGGTGTGAATACTTTTACAAGTTACTGTGTTTGTAAAGCAAAATGTTTCACCAGGAGCCACTTGTTTTTGGCCCCCTAAAAAGCTACTTAAGACACATAAAAATATTTAGTTCATATTCAGTCTGATTTTGTTTGACTTAAGTGACCTGGAAGTTGAATGCAAATGTAATGTAAACACGCTTAAAGTAATTCTATCCAACAGAAGAAAAACAAGATGTTTCCCAGATATGAATTCAGTTAGAAAATCTGCAGGTCCTTGGCAGCCAGGGCTGGAAATACTTTCACTTTCACCAGCCTTACTTAAGTCTTGAAGACATGTAAATTTTATGGAAATACAACAGATGTGTCTTACAAGCAAACAGATGACGACTGTTCACTGTGATGCAGATGCAATGTTGCCAAAAAACACAATTAAGAAGAAAAAAGCTATTTCAGTTATGCTAATCGGTCGTTTCTACAGCAGCGTGAAGTCGTTGCATGAATATTTAAAGACGAGGAAACATCACAAAAACATTTGGTGCAAAGGCCTCAAAGGCCTCTGATTGGCAAGTTTACTGAAGGCACACTGAATAAAACCAGCATTCGGAGCATCTTATCGATACATCTGAGACATTCCTCAGACTGAAAATAAGAGAGAAGCAGCTGAGGTCACTGCCATCGCACACAGATTTGAATTTAGCCAAGACGAGAGGATAAATACGCATGATAGTGAGACAGTGGGCTGAACAGAAAAGATTCAGTTCCATGATCCCAGGAGGGTCAGTGACCCAATATTTAAAGGAACAAAAGAAAGAAAGTAGGGTGGGATGGCAGGGGCAGCAGGCAAAACTTTTCATCTACTTTAAGCTCCACGGTTTCTCTCTCTCTCTCTCTCTCTCTCTCTCTCTCTCTCTCTCTGTCTCTCTCTTGCACACACACGCATACATGCACACACGCACGCACACACACACACACATACGCGCACACACACACACGTTTGCTTTTCTGACTGACCAGGCTTCGGTCCCCACAAGGAGCAGCGGGTCCCCACAATGTGGTATGTGTCAGGAGAATGGTCCCCACAAGGTATTATTACAAACAAACAAACACACGCACACACACACATGCACACACGCACACACGCACACACATACACAAAACTTTTCCATTAGTAGCCAGGAGACCCGCAGCTTTCAGTTTCATAGCCTCAGCATATTGTGAGCAAAGGACCTCCAAAAATAGCAGAAGGACAGCGTCTCCTTGTGTGCCGATGGAAGCAAACTAATCCATATCCAAGAGGCTAATAGTGAGTCGGAAATTTAACACGGGTGTCTCTCTCTGCACTGCCTCTCTGCATTTCTCTCACAGAGGCAAAAGCACACGCGACAAACGTGAGAGTAGCATCAGGTTGAACTATAAGAGCTCACCGCTTATCATAATGGTGAAAGCATGATAACTATTTAAGTGTGCTTCACGTGGAAAATCCCCGTTCTACTCTGCTTTCTGAGTGATATCACCGGAGAATTAGCAACGCACCCACAGGATGCTATACCACAATCTGAAAAGTTTTGGAGACTCTCTGAAGGGGAAATGATTCCTGCTTATTTCTGACATTATTTGCATGCACATGAGGATGACTTTCAGAGCTTGTTACACGAGGCAGGCAACTGTAAATATGAGTGACGGCATCTCATGAGCGGCCAAAAAGTCCCGCTCCAGTTCCAGAGGACAACACAAACACCCTGGATGTGCTACTAGATATGGGATTTTGTGTCAGTGCGGCAATTTTCACGATTGCCAAAAAATCAGCTGGCTGAGTGTATCACCGACTTAGTGCCATCATAAAAAAACAGATTTAATAGGTGGCATGTCTAGATGAAGACAACCATTTCCCTCTTTTTTCATGGTTTGTTTTTCATCCTTCCTTCCTCTCTGTTTGTTCCTCGTTCATTGTTGTTTGCTCCAAAACTACATAATGATTGTCACCAGATGGAGCTTTTTATTTTTATTTTATTTTCTCTTTTTTTTTATGTTACAAGCACAAACACAAAACAGTGCTCACTAGTGAAGTACAAGGAAATTCTACATGATTTTTCTAGATTTATTATGGAAAAATTAAAACTATTTTACCCCCATGTCAATTTTTCATAAAACCACCTTTAGTCGCAATTACAGCTCTTTTTAGGTGTGTCTGTGCCAACTCTGCACAGACAAGAGATTCAAAATATTCATGTCTCCTTCTTTGCAAATTGGCTCAACCTCAGTTAGAATGAATGGATTTAGCATTTGTAAACACTTCCGTCGTATTTAATTACACCCAAGTGGATAAAACTGACTGATTAAGTGACTTCCAAAGCAAGCTGATTGCACTGCATTTTGCTCAGAGCAGACTGAATGCAAATGCATGCCAGCATGCTTTCTGATTATTTGTGAAGGGGTTGATTTTTATCTTTCACTCACCAATCCAGTATTTTCTGACGGTGCACTGTATAAAATCCTACACTGAAGTTTGTGGGGTTAACTTGAGTAAAAGCGAAGAGGTTGAAGGGATATGGATACTTTTGCAAGCGATGTAAAAACGATTCAAGAGTTTTTTCCACTTGAAGTGTACCAACAGGTACAACCTCAGAGTGGAATTCCCACTGCCAACAATGGGTTTCTATTTTAAGCCCTCAAGATGCAAAGGGTAGTTTCTTTTTTTCTATTTACAGCAATGCTCAGGTGTTATATAAGCTACACATAACCCGTATTTCTTCATTCAGCAGGTAATCACGAAACGTTTATTGGGGGTTTTTTCAGCTAAAGCAAGCATAGTTCACATTGAGCAAGAGCAAGAAAGGTTTGACTGAACACAGGGAGGCGTGTGACGTATCCACTGGATGTGCATTGGGGAGGCAAGAAGCAGGTTTTCCTGGTGGGAGTGGTGGCAGAAGTGACTAATTAACACTGATGGATAATCTTTACACAATGGAATATTCTTTTTATGGCTCTAGGTGCGAAAACATGAAGTCACTGGTAAAGATAGAAACATTTCAAAGAAGTGAAAGCAGAAGTACTTCCTCTTGAATTACTTTTGGGTTTCTTCTTCCAGTTGCAAAGGATTTCGGCAGACACAAGGACCGTGAGGAATTAGAGAAGAAGAAAAAGAAAAAAAAAAAGACAGTCACATGGGGTCAAATTTGACTGAAAAAGATTTGATGTGTTGCTATTTTAAGCTCCCTTTTTTTCCAACGGTTTGTGACGGCAGTGACCTGATGAGTAATGCCATGGTTTTGTTGTGTTAATCTTTCGGCCCTCATTTCTACACCTGGTACGTCATTTGTTTTTTTCTTCTTTTGAAACCTTAAATAGGTCTTTTGGAGCTTAGGATGACCGTTCTATTTTCTGCCCCTGGTCATTTAGCTACACGTGATGGAGCCACTTTGTGTTAAGGTGCAACGGACTAATCAGGAAATACAAAGTCATTCATTAAGCTGAGGACAAAGAGACGTCAGCGGATTTTCTCTTGTCTGCCGGTCACACTCCAATTATTTCTTTTTTTTGTTTGTTTAAATGGAAAGATAAAAAAATAAATAAAACATAAATTCTCAATCTGGTTGTGGGTTTCAAAGTTCTTGTGTTGTATCAAACTCAAGCTTTGACACAATAAAGTATCTTAAAACCATGATGTTATAAATGGATCCAATTCTGAGAATAAAAACATTTTGTTTCCTTTGTAGCAATACAGTCCTAGAAGGGTTTTTTTGGGTTTTTTTTGTTTTTATACTTCACAATGAGCTTTGATTAATTTAAACACTGATTGCTTCATTTGTATGGATTTGTATAGAGGGGGTAAACAGATATTTTTTATTTTTTTTTACATTTTTTTATTATTTTTTGCATGTCAACAACACAGTGTTTGCACTCTGCATGTTAAACGTTTGTACGTTTACAGTATGTAAACAACACGTCACATGCTTCCTGCATTCAGGTGTGTTGGAGGAGAGATGAATCTACATGTTGCAGGATGACCTGAATACAGCTACGACAAATAGGTTTTGCTTTTCCATGATTTTAGATTTGTCGCGTTGTTAACACACAAAGAATGTGTCACTTTGCATACATGTTGTTTTTGCATGGCTTATATGAAAATGAGCAAGGTTTTACCTGCTCATAAATACATTTTGTTCTCATAAACAAGTTATTTTGGACCCAATACCTGAAGCACTATTTAGTAGATTGTTTTGATTGGAAGGTTAACAGTGGACCCCTGGTGTTTGTGGGAGTCGGGAACCACAACCATCTGCAAGTAGACAAAACCAGGAAATGCATGAGAACCCTTCTAAAAACCTTATAGCTGCCTGTTTTAATAGCTCAGACATCAAATGTACCATAATATGCATTAATATGCACTACAGTCTTCCTAATCATCCCCTGGTGCCTGGTTTGTAATGTAACCAGGCCATAGTGCCACATCATATTGTGCTTAAGTATGTCAGCTTTCAAAGCTTTATTTTTGTTTTTTATTATTGAATTGCTTGATGAAGAAAATAAGCAAATAAGTGAAAAATTCATTTTAGTTGAACAGGAATGGTTCACTGTGCTTTAATTTTGGAGATAGTAAAAAACAATATACCTTTTTCTAAAAATATTATTTAAATATTGTGACTTCCTGTGGCTCTGAAATTCATCAAGGTAAATATAATGTATTTCTGTTGTACAACTTAATTTGTTTACTTGAGAATATGAATAGATTACTAATAACTTATTGGTTATCAAAATGTTGTACAGGAATGGCATTAAACATCTTGTGGCAGGTGACTCCATACAGTACCTCAAACCCACCAAGGTGTGACAGAAAACGACCAGCACATGTCAAGGACAAGCGAACTGGGAACTTGTTTCGCCGCCTCGGACCTTCTTCTATGCATTGCTTGTGCTCACCAGCGCGTCTCGAGTCTCGGGAATTCACCTGGCTGACGTCACACGCCGCGCGCTCCTTCCTAATGAGCCGCGGCGCGAGCTGGCAGTCAGAACCGCTAAGGATCCTGAAAGAACAGCAGCGACTTGAGGCACTTCCTCATAGGCAGGCTAAATAAGTCGGGGAATTTCGGGAAGAGCGTTCATTAAAAGTCTCAATTTGGTAGAAGTTCAAGACCAAGAAAGTCGGTCTACAGTTCGAGAAGAGAAAGGTGAGTTACTGAACTTTTCCTCCCCTCCCCGTCTTTAGTAGAACTTAGAAGTCGGTGTTTTGATTATCGGGACAGCAGTCCAGTATCCACCTGTGCTTGCTTCCTTGTTGTAAAGCGGGTTTCAACTTTCCTGTGTATATGTGGGACAGTTTTTTGTTTTTTCCTCTGCTTCACAGCGAAACAAAACGTGGCAAGAAGAGCACAATTTCTCCCTCAGTTCTTCTCGTTGTGCTGGTTCGTTAACTTTCGTGTGGAGACTGTAATAAATCACGTGACATCGACACAAAGTCAAACATTTCTGTGGCGAGATGTCGTTTCTCCTGGTGGCGCTGTCCGTTTTAGTCTGTTTCACATAAAAAAACTCGAGTTGAAACATAAAATAAAGTCCTTTAAAAAATGACTATTTTGGTTAAAAAAAAAAAAAACTCTTTAGATTGAGCAGTTTATACCCTCGACCTCTTTCATTTGGGTAAAAATAATCAGTAGTTACAAAAAACAAACATAACATGGAGGAAGGACTTAAACAGAACAGTAGCATTACCACCACTACTGAAATCATATAATTTATTATTACGTATATTTTGCTGAGCTGTGTTATTATTATGACACATAAAACCAGATATGCATTTTCTGCTCTATAAAAAGAAGCACAGCATTTCTTAATAATAATAATAATAATATTTTTTTATTTAACCAGGATGGTCAAGATGTGTTTTATTTCTCACACCAGCACTGCAGGAAAGTATTCCAAATAATTTAGTTTATTTATTTTCTGCTTGCAAGGGAGTGAAACGAGTAGCAGTCTTTTTTTTCCCCCAGTCAGCTGATAGGCAGTGTGCAGGAACAGGTGGGTGAGAGTTATTGCTTGTACCTCATCCTCATACTTTCTTTCTTAAATGTGTTTAAATATTTCAAGCCTAAAAATTCAAACTTGACTCTGATAGTCAGCCCTTGTCTTGTTCAATAACTTTTAAAATGTCGACTATTTTTAAAATGAAGTTAAGTTTGGGTAGAAAGCCTCATCTCAAGGACTATTATGTCTATCATTATTATGTTGTTTTTTTCCTTCTCCCTATCCTGTTGATTTTTATCCTACCTTATTCTAGACCTGAAAAACAACAACCGTGGTTTCAACCTGGGAATGGGTCTGTTTATGTTGTGCACAGCTGAGACTAAAGTCTATAATTATGAGATATCAAAGCTGCCTGCCTTAAAGGCACACATCCCATCAACAACAGCCACGTTTAGTCATCTGTAAAGTGAAAATGCGAGGCTTTAAAGGAACAGTCTTCGTTTGACCTTCTGAAACCTCAACATCTTCCGATTCAACGGACCCACGCTGACTCTGAGCACATGACCATGTTTTGAAATGTTCCCTCCACTGGTTGCAAAAGTTTTGAGTCACCCAGTCTGCAGTTGTGGGTTTTTTTTTTTTTTTGTCGAGGCGGCACAGCTTTGCAGCACAGGTAACATTATCCGCCCACAGTTACTGCTGTGTCAATATGGGCTTGGGGGCATTGTGGTCTGCTTGGAGGGTACAGCAGAGGCATCTGCTCAGAGAGGAGCTGCCTTTTTGTGTACCGACCACATGATGGTGGCGCATGCAAACAGGACAGGCTGTGGTTGCATGGATGTTGAACTATTTAACAAGAACCACTGAGCGTAGTCACATCTTTAAAAAATAAAGCTGAGTTTTGTATTTGTACAAATACAATGAAATCACCTCAATTAGGGATGGGACTGCATTACACCTGCACAGACCTATTCTTACAGGCCATTCTGATGATGGGCAGTGAGAACACGTGCAGAGACTCTGAATGCCTTAGAGGCATATTGGGGTTTAGTATCTTGCCTAAGGTCATTTCAACATGCAGGCTGGGATCAAGCTCCTCAACTATAACTGGTGTTACTGAGCCACACTAACGCGCTTCTGTTGCTTGTTACTGTTACAAATTATGTTTTTTCCTCTCATGTCCTGCTACATTTGAGAGAAATGACACGTCATATCTAGCTGTTGGTGTTAAAGTAGAGATGCACAAATGAGGTTTTCTCTGATTTCTTCCCTTTTTTTTTTCTTTTTTTTTTGTTCTTTTCAAAGAACCGCAAAAGAAAACATGTTCATTTATAGAGGTCACATTTAAAAAAAAATTTATTCTGGAATTACTTGGATATCTCCAGTCATGCATCTGATCTTTATCTCTTTAAAATAATTGTACACATGCATCAGTGAGTCAGCCAGAGGTCAGGATCAACTTGTTTTTTCACACTATCAAATCTGATCGGTAATATCACAAATTGTCAAAAATCTGCCCCCCCCCCCCGTTCATTAAACACATGTAAAATAAAAAGTATCACATTTCTTTTAAAGCACAAACTTTAAGTGTTTCTAATAAAGCTTAGAGGCATGTTTTGAAGGCTAAACATAGATAATGGTGTAAAACTCATTTACTTTTGGATTTTAAAGCTAGCACTTCCCTAATACCTGAGAAAAATCATTCAGCATTTCGAAGCATAACGACAATACAAGAACTAAGCAATGTGCCAATATTCTATTAAACCTTGTTAATCAGACATCTGCTCTTAATTGCACGCAAAGGCAAACACGTACTTGTGTTTCAATTATTTGTAGAATCAGTTCTGGGCGCTGATGGCTTTGCCCATCACATGCCTTTGTGCTTTTGTCACTGCTCGTCTCTTTGTCCCAAGCAGCCGCTCCTCCTCACAGCCTGGCATCCTGTTTGACTCCTCTGGCTCAGAGAGGCTGTTTTGTCAGGCTTAACTAAGCCTTTGTGAACTGTGAGCGAGGCAGAAATGGATACCCCCCGTTTAATGCACGCAAAGCAAATGTGGATGTTCAGTCTCTCACATGGAGGCAGGATCCTTTCCTCGTTTGTGCAGCAGGTCTGACGTGATTTCAGAAGTCGGTGGGAGAAGCAGGAGAGCAACAGGGAGGAGATGCAACCTCTTGACCCCGTTTGTCAAGAGACGCATCTCCTCATCTGACGTTTTGCATCCCAATATAACCTGATCACTGTTTATCTGTGTGTGGTCTGGTGCAGTTTGGATATTAACCTTTTGTTGGGGGAAAAACGACAGCCTTCATGCCAGACACTACTAAATTTAACTAAAAAACTGTTTTGTTTAGTTCCTGTTTATGCACATAATTAGACTTGCAAGACAGACATTAATACGACACAATATCTCAGAAAGATTTGAGAATGAAGTAAATGTTTGTAAAAAGGCTTTACTTACATGACCAGGAATGAAAAAAAGGAAAATCATGTCACTGGAAAAGCATAGAAACCCTTTCTAGCGACTGTTCTGAATTTTTGAAGTGAGTTTCTGTTAAATGGTTATGATTCGTAGTATAAACCTAGCCTGGCATCTTCATTTATTATGAATCCTCATGCTAATGGCAACTCTGAGAGGAGATACAACTCAAACAAAACCAACTCTGATCTAATAGACGTTGTTGTGGTTTATGTGAACATTGTCTCATAAAACGTTAAAACATTGTCATGTTTGCTATTGGTGGTCATTTAGACAGAAGCTGTTGATTGGAAATGGAGTAGGAGGCTGTAAACGGTCTTCCTGTGTGAAACAAATTCTGAGAACAAAACACATAAATAGTTGCTGCTTGATTTGAAAGTTTGGTAAATCAAAAATGGCTTAAAAAAATATACCCTCCCTCTGCTGGTACTGCATATTTAAATAAGTGTCTGCCTCTATGGAGCTAACCACCCAGCTACCATGCAGACGACTGAACAATTCATCTAATTTAGTGACTTGCAGCAGGTAGGATGTTAACTTCTTAATTAATCCTCACTTCAAAATCCTTGAATTTTAAAAAATTAACAAAAAAAATGCACCCTGTTTCTATTCTAAAGACCAAATGTATTAATTTTCAGATTGTGACCTCATTCTCTGAGTTTGGCCTGGTTAAGCTTTTGGTCAAGAAATCCTCTTATTTTCATTGCCATTGGTCTTATTTGCATCTTTAGATATTTATTTATTAGTGTGAAAATCTATTCGAATTCAGCTTAATGTCCACCTGCCAGTTCGTCATGGGAACATAATCTTTCCCTGGCTGTTGGCGGTGATCTCCAATACGTTCATGAAAGCATGAAGTTTGTGCTCATTCGTCAGAAGATCGGCCTTCAGGTTTCACAGCTGACCCGAGGGTTTGCTTCATAAACGGAAGAAGGTTACCTGCTTGCATTGCAAGTACGTCCAGGTAAACTTGGGCACGTTGCCAAGGCGACGGTCAACAACAAAACAAAAACAAAGCAGGTGTGTTCTTCCAGCTGTAAGCAAAAGTATTTTTTTTCTTTTATGCTAAGCTCTGGTTGGCTAATGTCTCTGCTGTCCAGCCTCTGTCCATGTTTCTACACTATGTCCAGTTGTACTGAACTCTTGGCCACATCTACAAAAAAATAAAAAAAATAAAATCTGTTTTAGCTTAGGGACAAGAAATTACACTTTCAGTGTTTACCTCTAGTTGTAGATATGGCAGGCTCAGAAAACATTAGAATATTAAATCATTTTTTTCATCCCCAGCAATGACGTAAAAAAACAAAAACAAAAAAAAAACAACTAGATTAATAAGTTTGTGACTTTTGGAAAAAAAAAATTATTTCCAATTTGTTCTTGGTTAAAGAAATTTGCACATAAATATAAACCTGCACCTCAGCAGTCAACCTAATTGTGCCACTTTTTATTCCAAACATCTTGCTCCAATTTGTTTGACGTGTTCAACTGACTTATTTGTCCATATAAAGTAATTTAATTGTAAAAACTCTTGATGTTTTCTGCAAGTAATAGCAGTAACTACTGTGCACCAAATAGTCAGAAAATAATTTAACAAGTAAAATTCTTTACACTCTCCTCCCGCTTTCTGTGTGTGATCTGTAACTTTCCCCCTTTGCATGAATGGCATCGCCCTGTTTAAAGCTTGTCTGGAAATAAAATCAATATACAGCATAAAAACTTGTTCATTTGAGTGATGAAGTAACAGATAACAGCCACTACTGGAGACACCAAATAATCAGTGTTTGTGCTGACTCATGTGAGGCGTTGGGTTAATGCATTCAGCTGCGGTTCTCTTGTCAGCCTTCAAACAGGCTGGTCTGCTTCTGTCGTGAACCCTGTTTAACAGTGTGCACCATGGCTTCTGTCTTTAATTTATTTTTGGCAGCCTGAAGAAGGAACACAATGTGGAAAGACGGGTTTGCTTGTGCGGGAAGGTGCAATCAGAGAAAGCATTTCATTTTACTGAATCTCAGATATTTCCTGCTATACGTTTGGGAACTTGCTGAACCTTCCTGGCATCTTGAACATCCGAAACATGTGATAAAAGAAATTTTAAAAAATGTTTTCGATTACAGTTACAGCTGTCCTCTTTCAGTGAGTTTCAGGTACTTTTTAAAAAAAAACAAAAAAAAAAAACATTTGATGTATTGCAGTTTTTATTTAAAGTACATCTTATGCTTTATAACTTACTTTTATTGCCTTCAAAGGTTTCTTTTTTCACAGTTTTCATTTCTCAATGTTGTCCAATCTTTACAACATCCTGACATATTTTATCCTTTGTTAGACAAGGAGAAAAGCAAAGTTGTTTGTACTGGAAATGTGGTAGATGTTAAAGTTAAGAGATGTCCCAATCAAGACATTTTAATTTGATCTGTGTCCCTGGCAAAACCCCAGTCCTGATATTGGCTGTCGACTGGGATTTTTGTCAGACGTGCATCAGAGAGTGAATTTTTAACAATCACAGCCTATTTTGGTGGTCAAGGCTTGTAAAACTCTATATGCACATTTTAAAAAAATAGAACAAAACTGTGTTTTCTCTCACAATAATAGCCGTGTTTAATGGTTTGAAAACATTTTCACAATTGAAAGTGAAAGAGATGGTGAGAGTTACTTCAGGTTGGTCATGTGACCTGCTTTGCCTTGGTGAACACCTCTTGGTGTTGGGAAGAAGGATGCACACAACACAGCTGAGACACTTCTCATTACATTTTCAATACATGTTTTAATAGGAAAAACAGACAAAGGAGAATTCACACAATATTTTTATTTTTTTTGTCAAAACAATTACCTGGAGCCACGATCAAATATACAGCAAGTTGATTGAAACAAGTTGGTATAAAACAGAGCAATAATTAGCTCGTCACTTGAACAAAATGTCAGTTTATTGAAGATTCTGGCTGTATGTGTTGTCAGATGTAGTTTTAGCAACAACTGATGAAGCGATGTTCATTTTAGGGTTTGTGCTGTTTGGATATTCTTGTAGTTTTCTTAATACAGCAGAGTTGCATTTCACAGCTGTCCTGCAGAAAAACCGGTTAGGGTGAAGTAGTGGCTGCTGTCTGGTTGCAGCAGGAGTGATACATATTTTTAAATGTAGTGGGGTTTTAATATACTTAAATCTCATTTTGTTTAATAAAAGTGTATTTATGGCACAGAAATAAATGTCATGTTGAAGTTGTTCGAGAAATTTCATTTCTCGATAATCTATCTGAATCAGAATTTTAAAAATCAACAGTTTTACATGTAGTCATCACAGATTTAGCTAGGTGTTCACACTAACTGGCTGGTTTCTGCTTCACAACTAAAGTACTTGGGAACGCACACTTAAAACTACGCTCATCTCAAGATGGAGAGAGTTTACAGGAACAAACGAACAACTGCTTGGCAATAACAGAAGGTATTCTCAGACTTCGAACGTGTTATTCTTGTTCCACTCCCCTATAAAGTGAAAGAGATGCAGAATAAAATATAATGCATTTAACAAACGATGTGAAAGCTCAGAGCATTTATTGGTGGGTGCAAGGTTGCTTGAGTTTGGACTTTAATATTCCAGGGTTTTGCCCCAGAAGACCTGCTAACTGGTAGCAGCGCTAGGGCAGTCCACTAGCAGCTCACTGTGATTTTGTGTTAAAAAAGTTAAACATTCGGGTTGCTGTGGCAGCGCGGGGGTTAAGCATAGCCCACATAAGGAGGCCTTAGTCCTTGACGCAGCTGTCACAGGTTTGATTCCTGGTCTGTTGACCTCTGCCGCGTGTCTTCCCCTTTCTCTCATTACCCACTTTTCTGTCACTATCAAATCAATTCACTACCAAATACATTTTATTTAACAATAATTTGGAGGTACATGAGGAGGCATCATAATTTGGAAATATTACTATGTGAGGCCAACATGCAGGCGCAGGGACATCCCAGTTAAATGTGTCATCTATAAACCTAGCTTAATCCAATAAAAAAAAAAACCTTTTCAAAATAACCAAAACACTCAGCCTGGTGGGGAGGCAAGTAAAGCCTGGTGGCCCACCAGGCCTGTAATACACTGGTGTGGGGAAACCCAGTGAACAAACAACGTCATGTTTTGGGTGGGTCACTCAAAACATAGTGGATTTATAATAAATATCCTGTATGGCAAATATTTAAATTAGAAATCTAAATTTGTTGTTTTAAGTCCCGTTAACTTTACATTCAATGTGTGAACTGTTTGATTTATTTCAACAGTGGCGTTAATTTACTGGTTTTATCTTGAACATCTGAGAATTTCTGCCCTTTCTGTTTGTTGGTTTTATATCCACTGCTATTGTGCACTTATGGTTACAAATAATAATAATAATAATAAAAAGTTAGCTGGACCCTGAGGCACATTTCAGCCTCTCCTTTTCATTGGTTGTCAGCTTTGCACATTTATAGTTTAGTTCACAATCCCCGACTGGGTCCAGCTCTGCCCAAAAAAGATTCAAACTTGTTTGTCTCACTGCGACTTGTGTCGGGTCGGTTCCCCTCTTCACTTCCTCTCACACCGACACGTTTTTGGGCCCCTACTGCTGCAGATTTTCCACCAAAGCGTAGTGTGGCCCCCACCTTTAACCTAAAGAGTAAAAATAAATTAACTAATCAAATGCAAAATGTAACACATGCCTTCAACCACAGCAAGTTTTCAGACGTATGTTTCGACATTTGTGTTTATCAATGCTCTGTTGCAGTTTAGTTGCTCATTAATCCGTCACAATAAACCAGAATGCACTTTGTCAGACCTCTGCAAGGAAGACATGCAAGATGTAGATTGTTTTTTTTTTTCCGCTGGTGCTCAGATACCTTTGTGTTGAGTCAACAAGCTTCAATAACTGCAGTAACCATCTTGTTTTTCCACATGTAGTTGGAGGAAAAAGTTCAGGTAATATTGACAATATTACGAATGACTGTGTTGAAGTAGGACAGTTTCACTGACCCACTGACTCACGCTGACTCACTAAAACCTGTGAGCATCCTGTCAAAACATTAAAGGTGCAGCTCACACTTCAGAGATTAAACAAAAAAAAATAATTGTAATGTTCCAGTAGCCAAGCGATGACGGCATGATTTTCAGCAATTGTCTGACTCACAGCGTGTACCTGGAAGATATTTTCATCCGGTGATCAATTATGTAACAGCCTGGGGAAAATTATTCTGCCAGATTGACGCAGTGTGACTAAACTGTTCATCTTACAAACATCAGCAAGTCTAGTGGTCATTTAACAGCCTATTTATTTTGATTTCTAAAACGAAGATAAGCTCTGCTGATGCCGTGCTAGCTCACCGGGAGCTCCCAAGCCTGTTAGACCTGCTTGATCTCTTCTTCCTCCTACGGGTCATTTTTCAACAACTCAAGTCCTGTGAATTACAGGACTTGTTTATGATGCATCCTCTGTGCATGACTTTGATTTTAATCTACCTATTGTACACAGTTACGTACTTCTGGCTCCACAGTTGTTTTCTTTAATGCGGTCCCTGTCATGGAAAAGTACAGCCTTGTTACTAATTGATTTCTGTGCCAATAAGAAGAACATTCTGAGTTTTGCCCATTTAAAAGAAATAATGCTAAAACAATGTCAGTTCTTGAAATTTATGAATTATTCTGTAATAATATTTTTATAGTTATTCTATTTTCTTCCAGAGGTATAATGATGCATCAAGCTAACAAAGATGATAAACATTGTTGAGGTTTTAACAAGATTTTTTGGTAAATCTGTAATTGGTGTAGTATAATTCAGAACAGCTTCATATAGGAATTGTTTCTTTAAGGTGTTTGTAAAACGCTTACAAAATGTCTTCATGTATGAAACGAAGGTATCATAAATTAACGCGGTTTTAAGGAATCTTTCTGCATTATCAGGTTCAGGTTTGATCCAAGTATATTGTAGATTTACAGCAAAAGGTTTCAGATTGCCTGTAAAACAGTGAAGTAGCTTGTAGTTGGTGGCAGCTAATGGTTAGCTCATCACGGTATTCCCACCGTGGGCAAAAACATTTGTCTTCTCTCTCTGACAGCATTTTTTTTTCTCTGTAGGGCAACAAAAATGTTGCCATATGAACAATCTAGAAAATGTGGATACTAAAGATTGTCTATTAGCAATCGTTGTTACCCTAAAACCACTGTTTTCACTTTGACAACTTTTACTCATAGCAAATTATTTTGAGGAAACTTCTCAAAAGCTCATGTGACAAGATTTCTTTTTAATCTCGACACCCTTACCAGCATTTTCTGTCGACCTATGATATCAGGTGTTTTATTTTTCCAAGATGCTGTGACCTAATTTTATGAAGTATCGCTGCATATTTTCAGTGCGTCTTTAGGGTCTTTTTTGCTGACTTAACAGATTTTTTTTATGTGCCCTAATGTACCCTCCAGTGATTTGTTTATTTATTTATTTATTTGTTTTGCTTCTCGTTTGGCCTTTCCTCTACCCACTCCTTTTTGCAATTAAATTTGCTCAGTTTTTCCACTCCCTCTGCCTAAAACAAGGCGCATATGCAGATGTAAGTGGTCTGAGGCTGGGGATGATTTTTGACAACACATATTTTGTGTCCAAGGCACTAATTGCTATGAAAGCATATTGCTGTTTGTGGAGAATTGGAAAGTATTTAAGTAATTTTCTAACCTACAAAAAGAGACATGACAAGTTCTGAACCACTTTATATCAGCAATCTTATCTAACAATAAACTGAATATTTCACGTGCTTAAAGCCTGTGTGCAGCAGTACTGCATAGTTTGGCTGCTGAGTAATGCTGGACCTTTTATTTTGTTTTGTTTTTTGAGGAGGTTAAGACTTAATGAACGCCTTGGAGACCGCTGTTGACATGTCACGGTTGTTTCACTGAACTTACAGATAATTAGCCAGCTTCTGTAAGAAACCTGCCCTAGATTTTACAAAGTCTTTGTTGTTACTATTATTCATTCACCACACATTATAAAAAAGACACACTGCTGCTTGAGATGTGTACATTGTGGCTGGATTTGAGTTTTTCTTTTTACTGACGATTGTGGTTAACAGTAGAACCTGTCAAAGTGGGAATTTCCATCACCTCTCAAAGCTATTTAAAAGGCAGTAAAGAAAATGTTCAACTAAATACTTTGTTCACCTCAGTGGAGCAAAACAAGATCTCTGTTCAGCCGAGGGCTTAAAATGGCACCTGGATTACTTTTTAGTCTGAGGGAGGCGTGTACGTTCATGACAGAATGTACTGGTTCAGTCGATTGCTGATAAATGTAGCATGAAAACAAGGGAACATTATCATCTTATGAAGGATGAATGGTGGCTTAATTAGAAAAATAATGCAACCTTACAGTGTCTCAGCATATTTCTCATGTCTCGTACTATAACTGGTTCTACAACGTTGATTTAATATATTTTTCTCAGATGAAACCTGCGAGGTTTGACCTTTTTGTAAGCTTTCATCAAATTTCGATGGCCAGACTTTAGAAGGAGTTTTCAGGACCAGTGGCCCAGGGCCCTGAGTTTTGGAACGTCCAAGAAATATATATTTTTTATGACATTTTTGAAGAGCCCATTTAAATGAGAGAAAATGCAGCTTGTGAAGCTGCCCAGACGGAAAGCCCCTTGACATGCCATGGGCTGGTGTTTACAAAGTGGCCATTCATTTTTCTTGCCACTTATTGGCAGAAATGAGGAATACCGTGGATGTTAGCTTCTGCGAAAATGCCAAGACGGTTTCCAGTTTGTGTACTAAAGCATATTAAGGTGTGCTTGGTGTTTGAACTATTAAAATAGGACACTATTAGTGTTTTCAGATACTTACTGAGGGTCCACTGTAATGTTAAATCTGCCTGGAGTATGAATGATTTTGAGCTTCACTGTTGGATAAAGACATGCCCTGATTGGCGGTTTGTTGTTTCTCCAGGAGTCCGGGGTGAGCGGTCACCATGGCACCCTTTCTACGATTTACCCTGCAGGGTTATGAGATGGGCATTCTCCCCCCCATGGACGGCACGCCGACTTGTGCCGTCAGGATTAAAGAATCTGTCAGTACAGGTATGTCCAAATGTACGTTCATGCAATTGTAGTTTTGAGTATCTCTACTCATGTGTGACTTTCCTATGATTTTCCTGTTTTTCCACAGAGCGAGGAAAGACCTTGGTTCAAAAGAAGCCCACCATGTATCTTCAGTGGAAGTCCACTTTTGACGCTCATATCTATGACGGTCGTGTCATTGAAGTGATCCTCTTGAAGAGCTCCGAGGAGCCTCTGGCTAAGGTCACTTTGGGACTGTCTGCTCTGATGGAGCGCTGCAAGACTTTGAAAAACAAAAGCCAAACTGAATTCTGGGTGGACCTTTATCCTTCGGGGAAAGTTCAGATCTCCTTGCAGCATTTCCTGGAGGACTCGGATATGGGTAAAAAAAAACAAAAAAAAAAAAACTCTGCATTGGCCTGATTTGACCTTTGTAGTAACTTTTGATTTGTTTATAAAATTTCCTGTGTTCTGCATGCCTGTGTTCATGGACGACTTATAAAGTCCCAAGAATCTCAGATCACACAAGTTTCTTAGTTTGTCACAATACATTTTAAACAGGAGAGAATACAAGAGATTTTCGAGTGACGTTTATTTTAGGCTACAGGGTTTAAAAACAACAAAAGAAACTGTTCCCTGACCGGGAATCGAACCCGGGCCGCGGCGGTGAGAGCGCCGAATCCTAACCACTAGACCACCAGGGACTGACTGTGAGGGCTGCAGTAACTTTACACCCACCCATAAACCCTGTGGTCATGGATCCACTAGTGTCTTGTGTTGTATGTTGACCTCTACTGGTGGAAGTGCTGCCGAATAGACTGCCTTATTTCACTTTTTTTTTAAAACACATGGTATTCAGGGATATATGGGACTTAAATCCATTATCTGTGAGGGATTTACATTTAGCTATATAAAGCTATATGTCCAAAAAACAGATTTTTTTTTAGTTAGATTCTTGTTGGCTTAAATAAAAATCATATTACTCTTGATTTTCCACATTCTTATATTAATCCTTTTAAAGTTGGTGGATGATGCGTAATTTTTCTATGCTATATTACCTTTAATTGCCTGCATTTTAGGCCGGCGTTCCCAATGCAAATTATTAAATTTTTTTTGTCATTCTACGCATAATAACACATAAGAGGAAAACATGGGTTGCTGGTTCTTTGATCAGTTTTAAATAGAAGATCAATTTTAAAAAAATATAAGTCTATACCATTCCTACATCAAATCTCCCTCTGTAACCTTTATTTTATGGTTTAACTAAAAGCTTTTGATGCTGTAGATCAGTGGTGTATAAACTTCCCATAGAAATCAAAATCATCAAGTTGAAAGGATGACAGTGCCAAAATAAAAAAAATTTAATACATTAAGAATGCAAAATATTGAGAACTAGATGCCTTTAAATTGGTTTTGTATTGTGGGAGTAGAATTAAGTGTTTGGACCTGTTTTAGGAATGAGCCCAACACTCCATCAGTGTCCACCCACCCACTCCACTGGGTGCCCCAAAAATCAGCCCGGTGTTTGTTTACGTATACTTAAACAGCTCAGTGGGTTTTTTCTTCCTGCTTTTTCAGTCTCTCTCTTCAAACAGAGAGAAAGTTAGATTATCTCTGTTTGTCACTCTGTTCTTCCAGAGGACATCTGTAAGGCTGCTTCTCTTTCAGATTGTTCCTATGTCAGCCCCTGCCCTCCTCCCACCTTCCCTTCTTCTCTTCCACAGCTTTTGTCTGCTTTGTTTACTTCTCCCACACCTTCTGCGCCGTCTCCTCTGAAAGACCCCCACTGTACTGACTCTGAGCAGCTCATTTAGAGGAGTATTTGTCTGCGTTTAGCCTCCAAACCCAGCTCAGTATTTACAAGGTCATGCCCACGTTAGAAAGATGCAACAACCGTGAGACAGTAAAAGCTTAAAGAAAGGCGCAATAATTTGACCACTGCTCTGGATGTTGGGCAAGGAAGGATTCATAACAGTTCTGGTTGACAAAATGAACACGTTAATCTTGGGATTTAATGTATAAATTGATGTTTCCATCTGTGGCAGGCAAGCCATCGATTAAGACTCCTCCTCCAGAAGGCATTATGACTCTCAACAGAAGGAGAGGAGCCGTTAAGCAACAAAAGATTCACGGCATCAAAAACCATGAGTTTATTGCCACGTTCTTCCGCCAGCCCACCTTCTGCTCCGTCTGCAAAGAATTCCTCTGGTGAGACCATCTCCAGTCTCTGTTGCAGACCAGCTGCAACTTCAACAACATCTGACTGTGATTGTTTGACCTTCATGCATTTACTTAATCAAATCATGCTCACAAACCTCAGTATAGTTTATTGGGATTTAATTTCATCGACCAGCACAAAGTCACACATAACTATGAAGTGGAGGGAAAGTTCTTAATGCTTTCCTGGTATTTTTGGGAAAAGATTTATGAAAAACTGTAGCATGCAGGGTTTTTTTTTTTCTCTATTAATTCTGCACAGCTGGAGACCAGGATCATTACTAAGGATTGGGAT
>NW_006800086.1:163043-198710 GCF_000485575.1 Poecilia formosa
TATATATATATATATATATATATTTTTTTTTTTTTTTAAACTTGCATTTATGGAGCTTCACCAATCTGTGAGTCAAGCTCCTCCTCCATCTGTCCAATCTACAGACATTTTCTATCCGTTTAGAAAACAGCAACAGGAAATCTGTTGTTTTTTCCAGCCTGTGTTTTAACAGTGACTTTTATTTACCTACTTTCAGTTTTATTATCCCTTATCTTCAGTTTTACCACCGAACACACACATTATTGGGTCTGTCGCATCTGGAGACCTTTCCATACAGACACTTTTCAATATGTCAAACAAATCCTAGTGCGACAGTCATTTCAAGCACTTCAGTCCACAAATGTTAAAATGTTTATATATTTTTTTTTCTCTTTCATACAGGGGTCTCAACAAGCAGGGGTACAAGTGCAAACGTAAGTGGCTTCTAAGCTGATGTCTTCATGTTTGCACATTTTTAAACC
This sequence comes from Poecilia formosa, assembly GCF_000485575.1. Classification (NCBI taxonomy): domain Eukaryota; kingdom Metazoa; phylum Chordata; class Actinopteri; order Cyprinodontiformes; family Poeciliidae; genus Poecilia; species Poecilia formosa. Next base: position 163,505 of record NW_006800086.1, read on the forward strand.
TCTGGACATTTGTAACCCAGACTTTTTTTCCTCACATCCTAACTTTAACATTACATGTCGTTTGTCCCAGAATGCAATGCAGCCATCCACAAGAAGTGCTTCGAGAAAATCATCTACAACTGCACTGGAACAGCAGCAAATAGTGTTGAGACCATGGTGAGCCGAGTTAATGTTTTGCAGCAAAATGTCAGCATCAGATCTGGCAACGACGGCGAGACTCTTATCAATATTTTCCTTTTTTTTTCCATGTTGTGGTTTCAGCAATGAATTGAAAATTCTTCATCTGCACCATTCGTCACATCAATAAAAATACGAGCGTTTAACATTAACCTTTTACCTACAGCCATCTGACGCGTTCTGATCTCTTTTCACGCAGTTCCAGAGGGAACGTTTCAATGTTAACATGCCGCATCGCTTCAAGTTCTACAACTACAAGAGCCCCACATTCTGTGACCACTGCGGCAGTCTCCTGTGGGGTCTCGTGAGACAAGGCCTGAAATGCGACGGTGAATACCAAAAAACGCCTTGTTTTCATTTGTATACATCTGCCGTGGTGCTAACATCCTCATTTCTACCTCACGCTTCATCCTCCGTCTAGCGTGCAACATGAACGTCCACAGTTACTGCCAGGTGAAAGTGGCCAATCTGTGTGGAGTCGACCAGAAATTGTTCGCAGAAGTTCTGTCCCAGTTTGCCACGGTGGGTGGAGAGTTGAGCTTTGTACTCAATTGTTTTTAAAATCCGTGCTGATGCTTTACCCAAAATAATAATTAAAAAAAATTTCACTGCAGAAAAACGACACCCAGGAAGAAGATGAGCCAGAAATTGGGATTTATGAAGACAGGAGTTCAATTGCAGATCCTAAAGGTAAAGAGTTAAACACCGACTTTCATCTTCCTTGTGTCGTTTGTTTTATTCTTTGAAATCTTGAATTGGAATGCTTTGATCAGAATATGCATGGGTATCTACATACATACTTAGTCATGCACTCAAAGTGCCCAAATGTTTATTTTTAGCTGGCGAAAAACCCAAGAGCGTGAGGCCGCCGCCTGCCACGACCCCGGCCCAAGACCCAACCCCAGCCCCGACCTCCCAGCTCCTCCATCTCAAATTGGACAACTTTATACTCCATAAGGTTCTGGGGAAAGGCAGCTTTGGCAAGGTATGCCCTGCTGTGTCCTTCCTTAAACAACCTCATCCTGGGATAACATATTTATTAAACCTCTGAACGTCCCGCACCTCCAGGTGATGCTGGCAGAGCTGAAGGGGACGGGTCAGTACTTTGCCGTGAAAGCCCTGAAGAAGGATGTGGTGCTCATGGATGACGACGTCGAGTGCACCATGGTGGAAAAAAGAGTCCTGAGCCTTGCGTGGAACAATCCTTTCCTCACTCATCTCTACTCGACGTTCCAGACCAAAGTAAAAACACCCCTGCTGCCTTCCACTTCACAATTTTGCACTACTTTATTCTGGTCTAACACACACAATTCCCTGAAGCTTGTGCATGTAGGCTGATACTGTTGCATGGCATTGCACATCTCTGTTAGCAAAACGGTTTCTCTACTTGCATCACAGTAAACTCTGAGGAATAAATTAGAGTTCATTTGGGGCCTAAAAATTTACTTTAATTAAAGCCAGAGGCAGCATATTATTTTAGTTAAGAATTTACTGCTTTCGTTTTTAGACCACCAACTGAGTAAGCAGTGAAACTTCACCCATTTTTTGTTTTAGCTTTTGCTTAACGTCTTCCCGCTCCGTCTTGGCACTTGTTGTAACGCCAGGGTGAGTCAAGTGCAAATCATCTGTGATGTGCGACTGAAAAGATCCTTTCCACATGCATACGCACCGCTCTGCACTTGTTGCAGTCCTACTTACGCTATTTCCTCAACAGGTTAAGCTATCTACTCCTCTATTTACATGGTACCAAGTAGATTAACACAACTTCATATCATCTGTTCTTGTTTGGTTTTCTCTGCTTGAGAAAACCAAACCCAACCCAAAGCTTCAGTGCTGAGAACGACAGTTCCCAGCTGTCCGTTGGATAACGCCACACAAACCCAGCCTGTGTTATCTGAACGTCCGCCCCCACGCCCTCCACTTGTGCTCTTCACGTCCCATTTGTGAGCTGACAGTCATATCTTGTTTTCACAGGAGCACCTCTTCTTCGTAATGGAGTTCCTCAACGGAGGCGACTTGATGTTTCACATTCAGGAGAAGGGCCGCTTCGATCTCACCAGAGCCACGTGAGTACGCACCCAACCTGTGACGCAGAGGTTCGCAGATGCAATGCCGTCTCGATCGACGTGAAACGGTTTGAATTTTCCCCCATAGATTCTACGCTGCTGAGATCGTTGTAGGGCTTCAGTTCCTTCACGGACAAGGAATCATCTACAGGTAGGACTCTGCTCCGATGCGTTCCCATCAACCTGCAGCGTGGCAGATTGAAAAACTGTTTCATTGGATGTGCATGTGTCTCTTTTTGTCTACAGAGATTTGAAGCTGGATAATGTTATGCTGGACAGTTATGGACACATCAAAATAGCAGATTTTGGCATGTGCAAAGAGAACATCTCTGCAGAGAACAAAGCCGGAACGTTCTGTGGAACGCCGGACTACATCGCACCCGAGGTCAGTCCAAGTCTCCTCAACAAATATCTTCTGTGACTTCATTTAAATGTCAAACCTTACTGTTCTTTTATTTGTATTATTACATGAATAAATGCGTGTGCGCGCCTCCTGGTGGCCTTTACGAGTATTGCACCTGCATGAGACCCAACGCCAATTCCATTTGTCTCTTCTTTCATAGATCCTGGTTGGACAAAAGTACACCTTCTCAGTAGACTGGTGGTCATTTGGTGTGCTAGTCTACGAGATGCTGATTGGTCAGTCGCCGTTCCACGGTGACAATGAGGACGAGCTGTTTGAATCCATCCGGATAGATACCCCCAACTACCCTAAGTGGCTCACCAATGAATCAAGGAGCCTGCTTGAGCTGGTGAATAATCAGTAGTGTCAAGAGCAGGATCGCACACACCACATTCCTGTCGTTTGCAATTCAGTTGTATTTCCTCCTGTCTCTCTTTCAGTTGTTTGTGCGAGAGCCAAGTCGCAGGTTGGGTATGGTCGGCGACATCAGAGCCCACAAGTTCTTTCAATTAATCAACTGGTCGGCACTGGAGAAGAGACAAGTGGAGCCGCCGTACAAGCCCAAAGTGGTATGGGAGTATATTAGAAGTACACAATAAAGCAGGAGATGGGGGGGAAAATGTGTTCCTTACAAACTGGAATATTGTAGCAAGACCAATAAAGAAGTATTTTCAATACAAAATAGATACAGTATGGGTTACAAAATCTTGGCAAGATTGTTCATTCTCACTGTTGTCCAGCAGAGTCTCCAAAAGAAAGGTAGGCCACAAAAGGCCATGACTAAAGAAGTCTGTAATTCTGCAAGCATGTTAATAAAAAGTTGATTGGAAGGAAAAAAATGTGTGCAGACAAATCAAAGCAAAAAAAATGGAAAAGCATCAATTGTTCATGGGTTAATTAAAGCAGCATAGGCTTCCTGGACACCACAGGCCAATTGCTAAGGAACACTGACCAAGACATTTCTAGAATTAAAATAACTTACAATATAATTTCTTTTTAATCTCTCAAGTTACTTTAGTTTTTTTTGATAAACTTAATTGAAACATACCACGTAGGAGTGGATCTACATAAACGGTTTTTCTTATTGAATTGAATTACTGAACTTCATTAATTGTGTTGCAGCTGTGTCTACATCTGTCCCGATTACCGGCTGTTGTGAAACTCATGGAGCTCTTTTTTTTTTTCTTTTTTTCTTTTTGTTCCTTTGTGTCCACAGAAATCTCCCAGCGACTACAGCAACTTTGATCGGGACTTCCTCAGCGAGAAAGCCCGCCTCACTAACTGTGACAAAAAGCTCCTTGCAACCATGGACCAGTCTGCTTTTAGAGGCTTTTCCTTCATCAACCCCAAAATGGAACAACTGATAAGAAAATAGAAGGAAAAAAAAAACTCACAGAAACTAAAGTTTTAGCTCGGGACACGGATGTAGGCTCTCATGTTATTCTGTTTATCTTCATGTGGTGTAGGGGTCAAGTGACTTTTGAGCCTGCTTGTAAGCTTTATGGTTCCTCTGATACATCAGGAGATAAAACAACATTTGCTGGAAGAGTGCATTTATCTCATCTCCTCCGTCAGTCGACGCAGGTTTCCAACAGAGCGCGAAGCTTCAGGAATGCGAGTTGGATTCTTGGACCAGTGTCACGTTTTGTTTATACTAAGGGATACAAATCAATTACGAGTTTAGTCTTCATTTGTTAAGTCGTGTTTTCTTCATTCACTGTATCACAACTCTTTAATTCGCAGGCACAAGATTCACACTTTGATTTTATGAAACAGTAACACTGTATAAACCTGACATTGCACATGTAAACTACGGGAGTTGAATGTACGTGGAGAGCGTATTCATTGCAGCACTTTTTGCACCCAGATAGAGATTATAAGGACTTTTGTATGGAGATGCTTTTTTTTTTTTTTTTTTTTTAAGATGCAAAATGGTGCTACAGGTTGCCACTACTGTTTTTGTTGATGCAGCTGGTTTAGCCCATTTGGGATGAAATGTACTGTAACGGTGTCGACGGTTTAAATTTGATCTGAACTGAAGTGTTTATGCCATGAACTGTCATTACTTTCCTGTTATTCCTTTGTGTTTTGTTCCGTTTTTAATATTTTATTCTCTCTTTTTGTAAAATGAGCATAAAATAAAATACCATGCTGTATATCAAAATAAAGGAGAGTATAGGGAAGTTCTCTGGGTTCTCGTGGAACTCGGTTGAAGAACCCGTGGTGTGCGTTTCATATTACACCTGTACATCTGTATGCAATGAAAAATTTTGTTTTATAAGAGAAGTGGCATTTCTGTGTGAGAACATATCTTTGATATGTCGTATGTATGTTACAATATTTAAATACTGGGATTTAACAGGGAAATGATGCAACTCTGTATAAATAAATCATGTGTTTAGCTGTTAACTGCTTGATTTTAATGGAGTCCTTTTGAAATGTCCATCTTTTACAAATGATTCTGAATAAATATACTTGCAAACTGAACATTCATTGTCTACTGTCCACATTGCACTTTGATTAGCTTTGGATGTGAGGTTTGTTAAATGAGACACTGAAATCTGAGCCTAAAGTAAATCTGCCCTTATGAGATTTACTTATGTTTAACTGAAAACATTTTGTATTTGAGGAAGCAGTTTGTAAAATTCAGCTTTCCTTTGAACTGAGATCGATAGTCACACCAGTCAGTTTTGACCCAAAACAGTATATCGTTTGCTAAAAAGTTGAAGATGAAAAGGGATTTTGTCATTCATAATCCCCGCGAGTCCAAGCTGTCATCCAAATCCACAACTTTGTGAAAGGAAATTAATCTGTCGGCTCACCTGATGATGGAAATTTTAGTTTGATGGGGAGAAAACTTATACAAACAGGTTATTGCGTATTTACTTGTTTTAGAAACAGTTTTGTTTGTTTTTCAACTGAATTGTACAGGGTACATGTCATATTACATGAAGAATAAACATGATTTATCTTGTAAACCTTTGATAGCCATTGTATTAGTCTTGTTATTTTTACATAGAGAAATTAAATGGGACTTACCCCGTGTTGAGGTTTAGGTTTAGAAATATGTGACAAACATCTATGTGTTTCTACATGCTGAAAGGTAGTTCTAAAGAAAATGCTATAAAACAAATGGGATCACGTTTAACCTTTTACAGTGTGATAAAATGTAATTTAAAAAAAGAACAATTCTCTGTAATTTCTCACTCTGTTCAATCTGATTCTGTTTCAGTTCTTTGTTCTCCTTCAAACAAACAAAAAAAAAAAAAAGAAGAAGAAGAAGCAGTTCGACAAACGCAGCTCAAATGTTTTCCATAGCGCTAATCTGATGATTTGGAACCTGCGAGCACAACTCATCACACAAAAAACGAGGCTGCCATCTAGCGGTCACAAACTGACCTGCAGCTCCCTGGTCGGTGAGGAGACGAGGAAGAAACGTGCTCGCGTCGCGCACGCCTCGTGTGTGACCTGTCCACATCCTCTCAGTCTGGACCCGGCGGTGTCTCACCGTTTCCCGCGGGATGTCCAACAAAACCAGAAGTCTGCGCGTACATAAACCTCAGTGTTCATTTTTAAAAGACATTTCTGCCCGCAAACATATGGTTTAAACCTTCCTTAGCGTTAAAGTTGAAGTACAATTGTGATGGATAATCCTTATTAGGAAATGGCACAGTCAAAAACAAAGATGCATGATGTGTTTACTCTCAAAAAACGCAGCTTCTCATTTGGTGTCGCCTTTTTCCCAAAATGCTTCGCAACAGCAGCAGCACCTTTACTTTTGTTGAATAAATAAATAAATTAGGAAATAAATTCCTTCCCCTTTGATGAATTCATTGCTCTTCCACTATCTTCGCGAGACACTTTGTTTTATTTTTATGGTTGATTCCACCCGAGTGTATTCATATCGGCTGGGTTCTCTTTTTTCTTTCTCCTCCTTTTGTCATAACACACGAAGGGTTGGTCTATTGTGGAGGATTATTTTTCAGCAGAAGCCTTTTTACTAACCGTTCGAGTGAGCTACAAAATGTGTTTCAGCTCCGCGGTTCTACAGGAGCGGGTTTCACAGAGGAGAAAATGCACTTATTTGGTTGAGGAAGCGCGTTTGCAATGATAAATGGACGGACTTTGAGCGTTGCACTCACACTGTCAACGCATATTTCCAGCAGTTTCTCCCGCCCTCTATTCCGAAAAAAACAACAAAAAAACAACAAAAAACAAAATACGACTTGTCATCCATGTGCAGCGTGTTGTTCGGTATCACAATGTGTAGTGCTGTGATGTGATTTAATTAAAAGTACTAACTCATCCTCATCTTTATATCACATGCTCCCCCCTCCCCCCCTCCCAATTAAAAAATCGAACAAGGAAGGAAAACAAAGCAACTCGTTCATCTTTAACAACATTCCGTCGACTTCTTTATCTCGAAGTGTGTTGCTTTTGATGGGAACAATACGACACTTATCGAAAGTGGGCTGATTAGCCTGTATGTGAGCAGTTAATTTCAGCTGAACCATCAACTATAAGTCCAGATTCCGCTGGGGATTAAAAAAAAAAAAAAAAAAACCCCCCCTGACGACCATTTCTGTTACTGTAAATTAATGTCAGCGGGAAATGTCGGGGTCTTTCTTTCATTTTGTGTGCTTGTTATAATTTTCCGTCTCCGCTCTGCTTGTCAGATGTTTTATTGTGTGTGTGTGTGTATGTGTGTGTGAAGATGGAAGTCGGGATGATGATGAAGCCAGGCTCAGAGGCATATAGGCGGCGGAACATGCGCAGTGGACACTTGTGCCATATTGGAATGAGGTCGTGAAGGAAAAGTGCGTCAAGCTAACGGAAGTACGGCGACTCGACCCTCCACAGTAAAGGCCCCGCTTGTTGCCTAGGCGACGGTTGGCGCCACAGATATTGACGAGTAGAAGCCGCGTGAGCATCAACGTCGCCGCCATATTGAAGACAAGCGTTTTCTTTGGACACGTAAAATGCACATTGTGATGTAAACTATATCATTTTACACGCTACATTGGCTGTCTTTTGTGTTTCAGTTGTTGTTAATGTGACCAACTAGAAAGGGAAAACGTTTTGCTGAAACCTCAGAGTTACTGATAACTCTTTAAAAATCATCAGTACTATATAAAACACCACATCTGTTAAATAAAACATTACATTCATATTGCAAGTCTGTCACAGCCATTATGAATAATTTAATCTACACGAATATTTTAATGTAGAAGTAGCTGTAGTTTGGAAAAAAAAAGTTCTAATGCATTTGAATTTGAGTCACTCTGACCTGTAGTTTGAGACCTATAAAATCCCAAGGTCTCATGTTCTTACACTCTGAAATGTGTGAGATAGCATAAAGACACTGGCGTTAGTAATGACACTAATAAAAAGGAGGAAATAGTTGTAGTAGATGAACAACAACAACAATAGTAATAACAACACACAAATGTGTGTTTGTACCCAACACCTTAACTCATGTCATCGGCATCAATGACATGGTTCATCGATGCTGAATATAATAATAACATTATTATTATTATTATTATTATTATTATAGAAGTTATTATTATTTTATTTATTTTGTTGGGTTTTCGGAGGTAAATTAAAATAAGTGAGCATTACATACGTTGACTTGTAGGCCTAAAGCATTGATTTGTCTAAAGTGTTAGTTCTAAAATACATAATTAATGGCCGGATATCTCATCATTATTTGCTGATAGTCAACTTTTGTGCTTCTTTCAAGCGGTATGCAGTGCCTTGGCGCTGGTTTCCAAGGCGACATGCCACTCGCAACATGGCGCCGCACTGACTTATCGTTTCCACGGAGCAACGAAGCCAAACCTGCGCCTACGGCTGTACGTCTATGGCGGTTGCGACCGGACCGTCTTATTTTGAAAGGTTCCCCCGGTACTCCGGCTTTTTCACTCACGCTGGATTAACACTGCTGCGAGAGCGAGCAGGCGGAGAGGAACGGCATCTAAAAAACCGACTTGGAAAAACTACTTATCGGTAAGCGGGGAATTTGGCGACTAAATATTCACGTACTCTGTGTTGTTTTTCACGTTTTCCCAACGGTGTTTGGTGCAGTGGGCGCGCGTTCGCCTTTTTTCCCGTCTCTCAAAAAGATGAGTCGGCTTCGGTCGAGTGTAAGCGCCCTTATTGCTCACCAAGCTTGCTCCTATATTGCTCCCCAGCCGTGACGTTCAGTAACTTGACTCGGACACAGTCGGTCCCACCATGTGTCCAAAGAGTCTCGCACGGCCCTGACACGCTTCGGGTCGGGGTTTCTAATTCACCGGGTTCGCATTTTAATCCGGTACGTGTCATGTTTTGCTCATTGTGAAAGTTGGACCGTCAGCGCAGTGTTAGTCTCTCTCTGCAAAAGCCATTCTTGGCCCCATCTCTCTCTCTCTGTCTCTCTCTCGCTCTCTCTCTCTCTCTCACTGTTTCTAAATTCAGCGGTTAGTCTGAACAAGCGTTGCAATCTTCAGGCTAAAAGCACTTAAAAGATTCTGTGGAAATTTCCACTTATTTGGCCTTGAAGAACTCCGTATATTTCTAACGTCGAAGCCTTACATAATGAAGGTTGCACGACCTCATCCGATCCGTTTCTCTGAGGCGATCGCCAAAATAAACTAAACGCGGGTTTGAGAAGCTGGTGAACGCGAGGATGCGTTGCACGAACTAAACTGTTGACGTTTTCCACGTTGACTCAAAGCAACCGATTATTCATGTGGCCTCTTAACTTCCCTATTGTGCAACTTGAGTGATCCGCTGGCATCGCGCTGCTCCGACTGACGTGCCGCAGCAGCTTCTCTGCAAGTTCACGAGATCTGTTATTGAACAGATGGCAAAAATGTTTTGTTTTTTTAAATTAATTTATTTATTTATCTCCATCGTGTTTTTTTGGTCTTGAAGTTGCAGCAGGATGAATAGATATAGTGGGTGTAAGCAGGCCAGCTCGTGACTTTTAGAGACTACACTACATGTTGTCCATATTAATGCAGTTGGGGAAGTTGAAGTTATTAAAATTTCCGTATGAAGTGTGAGCTCCATATGTCGGTCGCCTCCTGGCTGTTCATATCCCCAAAACTACGTAATTTGTCAACCATAATTTATCAGGGTTTTTTTTTTATTTTAAAGTTTAGAGTAGTTACATTTTGGAAAAAATAAATCTTGTAGAAAAACCAAACGCATTTCAACTAGAAAAAACACCAATCGATGAGCCAGATATCAATATCGGACATGATCGGTGGAAAAATATCCGATTTTTTTTTCTTGTCATATCGACTAAATGGATCAAAACTCGCACCATTTTAGCCCATAGGAGCACATCGACCAACGTTGTTTACATGGCTACCCTGCTTTGTTTAGCTTCATAAAAAGTCATATAATTGTTAGAAAAGAAGTGCTTTGATGCATAAGTAGACATAATCTTGTAGTTCCTTCATTTTATGTTGGGTTTCCAAATTACTACCTGACATCAAAGAACCCGCTGCATATTCCTTTCTCTTTTATCTTTTCTAGTGGGTTAGTGGGGGGAAAACATGGACTCTGCATGTCACAGCTGGAAGTAAAGTGAAACCCAGATTGGCCAAAAAAAAAGAAGTCTGATCAGGGTTCCTCAAATTAAAACTTGAAGCTCATCTTCCCAGAAATGCTATTCAATATCACATTATTTAAGTTCATTAGAATATAAAATATTTCCTTGCTGTGAACTAGTAGCTACAGGTATCTTATTAGATTCTCACGATTCAGTATAAAAGTACAATATCATCACCATGACAAATAGACTTTTTTGTTATAGCATAATGTTCTTCTATTAAAAAAGAGAAACAACAATCTTTCATTGTTCTGCTAAAAGAAGATAACATTACTAGCCCAAAATAATGCTACTGTGTTTGCTGTTTTGACTCTATTATGTGGAGTTGGCACATACCTAAGTGTAGCACACGTATATTCTGTTTTTGTTTTTCCAAACAGTGACATTTGTCTTTCTTTTAAGCAAAGTTTTTTTTATAGGCCAGCTGACTGGCAGTGCTCAGCAACAGGTGCTATGCTCTGTATAATGGGGGGAAGAAAAAAAAAAAACACAACTCTGGTATTTCCAGGAATGGTTTGATGAAAGACATTGAAATGGTAAGATTTTTAAGACATAAATACTTGTATTTTTCTTACAGCGAACACAGCAAATACACCAAGTATCAGTTTACTTTCATTTAGTTTGATCTGTTGTCACAATAACTGCATGTCCAGAGTGGAATGAAATGATATCAAAGACAAAAAAAAAAAGATTTCTAAGTGAACACCTCTGCTGGGTTTTAGAAATGATAGTTGTAATAATGTATTGTTTGTAATATGTTGCGCAACATCAACAACTGCAGTGATAACAGTAATATTAGGATGATTTAAGATTACAGGTTGTTTTTAAAAAAAAAAAAAAAAAAAAAAAACATAAAAAAAAATCCTGTCGGTTTCCTATTTCTCTCCCATGACAAAAGGCTGCTTTGTGAGTAGGAAAGTGTCTGGGTAAGAGACATTCACTAAAATAAAAACATTACTTTTTTTTTTTTTAAAAAAAAAAAGAAAAACATTTCTCAAAGGTGATAATTTTCCTTTTATTCTACTCTTAGGATGTTTTTTTTTTTATCTTGGAGCCCCATCCTTTCTGAAATCATAGCAGCGTGCGGCTTGTTTCTATGCAACAAACACAAAAGCAGATGAGGGCTGTGACTCTCTGCTGAAGGGATTTTTCTACTCTGGTTCATTCACTTCTGCTCCTTTGTGTCCAATACTTTGCTTTTTAGTTCCAGTCAAACTTTTTTTTCTTTTTTTTTTTTTTTTGTCGTGTCACAGGAAGGTCTCTGAGTGATTAAAGAAATTGGCAGTGCCGGATCATTTTGCAGCGGTAATTACAAGCCTTCGCGGACAAGACCTTTTCTCTGTTTTTTTTGTGTGTTTTTTCCTTTTCCTTTTGGAACATCTTTCTCTCTGGAACCCAGATTCACTGCTAGTAGCTTACATTTTTCCATTTAACATCTTGGTTTCTGGCGAATGTGATGCTTTCTAAATTATTTTGGGGGGAAACGAAACAGAGAAACTTCAAGTGAAGCAGACTTGCGTTCTTCGTATCCTCACTGTTGATGAATCCTGCTTTTATCCTTTTTTGGCTGAATCATACCGTCGTCCTGTAGCGGACTGATGCCAAAACATCTCCGGCGGTGCAGGGACTTGCCTTCATTTTGTCAACACCTTACCGCCTCCCCTCCCGCTCAGTCCGAGGCTGCGTTACATTTCAGTCAACCGCAGTGCAGAGAGCAGTTCATTTAAAAAAAGAAAGAAGTGATTTATCTGGGTGAGTATTTTAAGTTTTTATAAAGAACTCTGGAACTATGGTATCCGTGGCGATTTAGTCGGTTACTGAGCAGCCTCAAAATCTCTCCGTCTGAATGATCTTCCCTCCCCATTTTTAGCATCTTGTCTAATCTCCACAGAACAGGCTGGGTCTCAGTCAGCGTCACATTCTGTCCGATAGCAGAAGCAAATATGTTAATGAGCTCACTTTTTAAGAGTTAAACTTTGTGAAAGCACGTTTCACGAAGGAGTAGGAGACGAGCAGACATAAAGCTAAACACCTATAACTCTTTAGCTTCTTTTTTTTCCCCCTGCATATCGTGATAAGAAACGCATTTTGAAAGTTTCCGGCAGTCTTTTTAAACTTTGCATGCAGTCAGAGCCTCGTATAAACGATGAGTAAAACGTACAGTTTCCCTAAAAAGATGCCTTGCCGCACCAAATCTGAAAAAGAGACGATTTTATTCTTGTTTTTTGATCTTAAAGTTGCCAGTTATTGAACCCCCTCCCACACCTGTTGCTGTGCACTGCCGTTTAGAAGTGAGCTATAGTTTCCCCGCCATTTTTAAGGGAAAACAAGGAAGCTGTAAACTAGAAGGCTGCCACTTTTAGCTCATGTTAAGATGAAGCTGCTACCTCAACATGCTAAGTACAGACAACTGCTGGCTCCATTTGAGACTAATTAGCCAGCTAATATCCATTATGTAAACTTTATGGTTACTAAAAAAAACAACCAGAAAATCTGCTTTTTTTTGGCTCAAGTTTGTGAATTTAAAACAACCAATGAATCACTTATAATTAACTTTTACATTCATTAATCAACATATCATCTTTGCAAAGGTTGAAACAGTTGGTAGTTTTCTTTAAATAAATGCAATCAGCTCATCTCACTTCTACACATACAGTTGATTTTGCTTTTAACGCTAAATTCTGTGATCGTTTTCATACTGTGAGAATCTCTCGTAGACCCAGGCTGAATAAATACTTTTCAGCTTCACTAATTTCAGGAGAAAATCCCTTTTTTTGTTTCTCCCCTGCCTGATCGCCACTTACATTGGAAAGCAAGCGCCGGTGAGCTACAGATGCCACCAAGTGGAGTTCGGGGAGACGTCCGTCTGTGTAGCACGTTCATGTTATCGGGTTGCTCTTCCCCACCCGGGGACGTCGGAGGCTCAAAAAGGCGTTTTTATTTATTTATTTTAGAACTGTTAAGTGCTGATGAGGATATGATTCGGTAAGTGCTTGTTAAAGGGGATGTGCAGCGTGGATCTCCTGTTGCCTCTGAGTGCCTCCTCGTGCCTGGCGTGGGCGTGTGTGTGTGTGTGTGAGTGTGTGTGTGTACACATTTGGAAGCTCTCGTCTTTCGGGTTCAGTCAGAGTGTCGGTTGGCGCGAGATCGAGGCGGACCTTTGCTCGCTGTGGTCCACGCAGACCACTCTCTGCTGCGTGCAAAACGGGGAAGTTGCTTTTCTTCCTGTCTGCCTAAACCAGCCGAACATCTGCAGAAAGCTACGGCTCGCGCTGCTTAGTGACGCTGCAAAGAAACAAAACCTTACCGACTGTTTTTGGTTTAGTCTCTTGTGTGAATATCTTAGCTTTGTCTTAGTTCACGTATGCTAACTTACAAGTAACTTTGTAGGAGCTTGATTTAAGTCAATGGTTCCTTAATGTAGTTTTAAAAAGTGCTTTATCCATTTATTCATTGTTATTTCACTTATAACATGTGAAAAATGTCTTGTTATAAACGAGTGGTAGTTTTTCCATCAATAATAAGGGATTATTGACTTAGAACTAGCTCCTATGTGTTGCTGAAAAGTTATGTGTTAGTCAGTTTTATTTTATTTTAAGTGTACTAAGATATTTTTCACTAGAAACTAGACGAAAGATACTTGGTAAGAGTTTGTATTTTTGCAGTTTGTTTTTAAGTCAATAATTGATGGAAAAGTTCAAGTTATAAGTGAAATAGTTTGCAAGTGAAATAAGACATATATTTTTCCAATATTATGACATACTTATAACTAGTACTTTTTCATCAATATTAAGGAATTATTTACTTAAAATGAGCTCCTAATTCTTCCTGAAAAGTCTCTTTTAAGCTTGTTTTGTGTTATTTCAATTATTCTAAGATGTAGAAAACTGTAAGATATAGAAACTAGACCAAAAATACTTAATAAATTTTGTGTTTTGGCAGAGGGGGCTCGTTTGTATAGGAAAGTTAAAACGACCCAGGGTAGAGTCAGAAATGTGTTGATTTTGTTGTTTTTTTATTTTGACTTTTTTTTTATCATAAAGCAAGCAATTATACTTTTTTCTCAACTGCTCTTTTTTTCCTCTTCTTCTAACCCCCCCTGCACTCCCCTCCCCTCCCAGTACAATGAGGACCTCTGGTTTGTGTGTCTTTTGTCAAAGTTGGGAGGTGTGGAGGGCGGGGGGGAAGAGACAGAGAAAGTCTGGTGCGGGGTCGCGGGTGAAAGGCGGCGCTGGTCCCAGTGGAGCACCGGGGTCGCCGTGGCAGTCCGGCGGTCGGGGAGGGGGTCGGCCCCCGGCCCTCGGCGGCGGCCCCTGTTTTAATAGAGATGTCAGATGTGACAAAGACGAGGCTGACAGCGTGGCTGAATGGAGCCGAGGCCGAAACCAGCGCTCACCCTGTCCCTCCTTTCGCATTCACGCCGCCACCGCCTCTTGTTGCTTTAACTTATTTCATCTGCTTTTCACAGCCAGGCCGGGGGTCAGCTCCGTGTGTCAAAACTATCCACATTCACGTCAAGCCGCCGTTTGAATCGTCTAAAAAGACGCTCCCAATTAAGATTTTTTTTAAAAAAAGAAGAAAAAGAAATCAGATTCACCAGTGGAAGCGACTCCTTTGCGAGATTAAATTTTCCAGCCATCTGGGGTGCTACATAGGTGCTAAGTGCAGGGCCAGAAGAGAAGCTTTTGGAATATTAATGTTCTGACTTAAGATTTGGCAGCATTGTTCAGCAAAAGTCAGCACTCCTTCGTTTTGTACTTTCTGAAAAAAGCTGCAAATTAAGGCAGCAGAAATTCTCTTTGTTTTGAGGCTGATATTCCACCAGCCGCTACGTATAAAGTGGAAGCAAACCTGAAAAGTGTGGCATGCATGTGCTTTCAATACTCTGATAACATTCATTTCCACAAACAGGCTTCAGAAGTCACCTTATTATTAGATATTCTTATAGAATGAGAGTCTTGCTTGTGTTTAAGTGAATCTGTTTAGAAGCAGTTGTTCTGTGAAGGCCTCAGAGGTTTGTTGGAAAACATTCGGTATCCGTATCCGATATTATTTTAATCCAATCCAGAAGTTTGTTTCTGATATGAAATTAAACCTGCATCTTTTTGCAACTTAAGCTCTTCCTCTGCCTACATCCCCCAGAATGCTGTGCGGTTTTGGATCAGAGTTCAGTCAATATTGAATCTATCAGATGTTTTATCTATTGACATCGATCACATTTCTATCGCGATATTTATTTTTATTGATTTATTATTGCATGCATCATTGCAGTTCTTTTTGTTTTGTTTTTTTGTTGTTTTTTTTGCTCCAGTGGCCTTTATTTGAAAGTGCTGAGATAGGAAAGTGGGTAAAGAGAGAGAGCAAATCACCAGGCCGGGAATCAAACCTGCGACCGCCGCGTTGAGGACTAAGGCCTCCTCCTGTGGGTTGTGCTTAACCCCTGCGCCTTACGGTCTGGCATGTCTATTGCTATAAAGTAGAAATGGCATCTCGCGTATCTTATGCCGAAAATAATTTCAGTCATCATTTGGCTCAGCAAAAGCAGAGGGACAGTGGACAAGAGAGAACACCGAACCGGCTGAAGATCTATCATTCTCCTCTCTTGCTAGGTCTTCGGAGCGGTTTTGTCTGATTCGCTCGCTCTCGCTGGAGAACAATCCTTCTCATCTGCTCCCTCTCAGCGCTCCGAGCCTCAGCCTCCAGGGGGCCACCACTATGAGCCAGGAGACGCCCGACTCTGGTAGGAACTTCTCTATGAGCGGCTGCTTAAAGCGAGTTGCCGGAAAGGAGCACATGAATATAAATGTGTGTGTGTGTGTTCGTTTCAGATGGTGACTGTGCTCAGGATGTGGCTGACTTCAGCTGGGACGACTACCTGGAGGAGACGGAAGCCGTGGCCGTGCCCCATCACGCCTTCAAACATGTAGGTGGAAAGGTTTTCTGTTGTTTTTTTTTTTAGCTTAGTTAAACTATGTTGTAATATGAAAATATCATTCAAATGATAAGTTGGAGTCAGCCTCCCAGATATGAACACAAAATTCACAAGATGTTTTCTTGAAGCTGCGCTCAAACGATTAATCGGATTAATCGCAATGAATCTGTGAAGGAAATCGGAGTAATTGGAGTAATTGCAGACTCAAATAAAAAAGCTATTTGCTGAAAAAACAACATATTTAGAGCATTAATTAAGCCAAAACTGTACAAAATGAAAGCACTTTTTTCTGTAAAAATGTTTTTGCTTTATTTTTTTGCTTGTATTTCTAATATTGTATAAAAAAAGGCTTAAGTGGTTAAATGAAAAATCTGCAGAATGTGCTCATTTTTAAAAATGCGATTAATCGATTAATCGTCAGAATAATCAATTACTAAAATAATCATTAGTTGCAGGCCTACATTGGAGCTCTACTCAAGTCAGTTTATTGACTTCATTTGCATGAACTCCGGTAGATTGCAGCTGATTTCAAACAATCCTAACAATTCTCGTCGTGCCTCAGGTGGACCAGGGACTCCAGACGGGTCTGACCCCGGGCATGAAGCTGGAGGTGTGCGTCCGCTCAGAGGCCGACGCCCCCTACTGGGTGGCCGCCATCATCACCACGTGCGGCCAGCTGCTGCTGCTGCGCTACGAGGGCTACCAGGACGACCGCCGCGCCGACTTCTGGTGCGACATCATGACAGCGGACCTCCACCCGCTGGGCTGGAGCCGGCAGCATGGCAAGACCATGAGACCCCCCGAGGGTGAGCTGTTGGTTCTGACTCAGTCGGACTGGAAAAGTTTTAAAAACAGTTTTGGCGCATCAGACACCGATATCTGTGGTTAGAGATGAGAATAATGTCATCATAATACTATGATGTCTTTAGCTAGAGCTGTTCCTTCTGATCAGGGTGCATGAAAAAAAAAAAAAACTTTATTTATTATGATTGTTTTCAGAGCATAAAGTTGCCTTAAGAAATATTCCTCTCCTTTGTGACGTGTTAGAGCCACAAACTCAACGTACTTTGTTTGGAATTTATAAGTGAGACCTACAGATGGTAGAGCATAATTAATAGGAAAAAGGACAATAAGTGATAAATATTTTATTGAAAATAAAAATCTGATCTGCTCATTACATTTTTGGATTAACCGATTAATAACCAGCAAAAGGTGCTCAATATGATATTTCATTTACAGAATTTGAACTCCGCCACTTATTATATTAACATTCAAAGAAGGTCATTTTATTCTTAAATGCAAAATGCAATTTTTGGGGGGAATATTTTTGTCTTAATTGCTGCTCTGACTGTGTTGCTCTTTCAGCAAGTGGCCTTTTTTAGAGCCTGTATACTTCAGTTAACGATTAATCGATTGCTAAGCTAGTTAGTTACTTTAATGGGTTCTTCACGATGAATCTGATTAATCGTTCCAGCCGTACCACCTGGGCGATAACTGACCCGCTGTTTGAGTGCAGATTTTATTTAGGGAAATCAGAGTAAAAGGAGCAGAATTCCTACCTTTGCCGTACTTTTAGTTCTGTCCCTTTAAAACCATGTAACATTTTCCGCCCACTTCACAATTACATGCTACTTTATGTTGTATTAAATCCCAAAAGGATGCTGGACATTATGAGACATTTTGTCTCATTTTGTTTGTAATAACACAAAATGTGGCGAAGTCCAAACGGTGTGAAGCGCTGTGTTCATTTTTATTTCAAGAAGCTGTAAAACATGGTTTACCTTCAACCTTCTTTTTAGCATTTTTATTTGAAAGAAGAAAAAAAAAAAGAAGGCCAAATCCTAAATCAGTAAATATTGTAATAAAGTAATTTGCTTTGACTGTCTTAGCTAAGAGTTAGATGAGTGACAAATGAAAGCTGGAAAAGAGTGTGTGTGTGTTGTTAAAGACTTCCTGGTCCTGTGGTGGCTGACCTGAACTCTGTGGTCTGTGAACCTTTTGCTGTAGGTGTGCGTGAGAAACATCCAGAGTGGGAGGCCATGTTGGAGAAGGCCTTGGCTGAGGAGTGCAGCGCGCCTGCCAGTCTGCTGGAAATGGTAAGGCAGTGGTTCACAACATCTGCTCAGCCTTAAACTCCTAAAGGAGCCCAGCTTTAATATCACGAAAGCTTCTGTTTGTTGCCTTTAAACAACATACTAGCAGCCAGTAAGGTTTAAATTAGCATATGAAGGTTCCCACAATAAAGTCAGACGAGAGCTGTTACTCTGTTGACTTCAGTATTTATAACTCACTGACTTAGAGAGAGAGAGAAAAAAGAAAAGAAAAACTGACAGTTTGTAGCCTGAGGTGATCAGAGCAACCGATTCAAAGTAAAACTGTGATGTTTTACTTTCTGTTTTACTTTCAGTATGAAAACTCGTAGTCGATGCAACTTTCACGCTGAGCGTGCCTGTCGCTATGCAAAAACACAAAATCTTACCAAGTGTTTTTGGTAGAGTTCCCAGTGCAAATATCTTAGTTTTTTGTCCTATTTCGAGTGTACTAACTTACAAGTAACTTTTCAGTGAGAAGTGTGCGCTTTTGTCAAGTCAGTAACTCCTTAATATTGACGGAAAACTACTAGTTACAAGTGAAATAATTTTTCAGTGCAACAAGACATTTTTCTCATATTATAAGTTAAAAAGTCTTGCTCCACCTGCAGACTGCTGAACTTATATCTTGTACTTTTTCAGTAATATTAAGGAGTTATTGACTTAAAGCTCCTATATCTTGCTGAAAAGTTACCTGTAAGTTAATGTTGTATTATTTCTGGTTCACTAAGACATTTGCACTAGAAACTAGGCCAAAAATACTCTGTAATATTTTGTGTTTTTGCAGTGCATGAAAAGCTCCAGCCTGAACTAAATGAGGTTTTGCGTCTGCAGTAAAATGTGCGACTCGCATGCAGTTGGTAAAACGCAGGCCAAACTGAGCGTTTGTTTACACCACTAAGGCCGAGACGCTGAAAGCACATTCGCAGGATGAGCAACCTGTGAAATTCTTCACCGCTGTTAGTTGGCTTCCAGCGGCCGAACTTCGGTCCTGCCACTGAGTCACACGTGCCGCGTTCTCCCTCTCCATGCCGAGGCGCGCGTCCGCATTCACGACCTCTCTCGCTCCTCAGCCCCAGCGCGGCAGAGACCCGGTGGAGCTCCTGACCGCCGGATGCTACGTGGAGCTCCAGGACGGCGTGGACCCGCGGTCGGCCTGGGGCGCCGAGGTGGAGGAAAACGTCGGCGGGAGGCTGAAGCTGCGCCTGCTGGGCACCGAGGGCCTCCCGGACACGCCTGCTACCCTCTGGCTCTTCTACCTCCACCCACGCCTGCACCCACCCGGCTGGGCTAAAGAGCAGGGCTGCACCCTGAGGCCTCCTTCAGGTCAGCGGCTCTCGAGTTCTGTAGTTTTGAGGGGAAAAGGCATGAGTCTAATGGATGTTTATGAAAATATAAACAACATAATGTAACAGAAATCGTTTGATCACTAACTGCATTCAGCGTGTTTGTTCTTCAGCACTGACAAGAAAATAAAGGGACAGTGACCCAGTAGAGCTTGAAATTAGTTTTCCATTCATGATTAGAGCAATTTTCAGGACTGCAGCCTGTAAATACGATCTTGTTTGTATGCAAAATATAAAAAAGCCCTAATGGCTGTACACTGTACGTGATGACACAGCTGGTTTCTCTTCTACTGCCACTACAGCTAAAGGCTTATTGATTTTTAATGTCAGGCCCCCTTTTTTTTGTGCTAATGTAGTTTTTTTTTATACATTTGGACACTGCTTACAGAAGCAAGAAGCAGAAAGTAGGGAGAAGTGAAACTCAAAATATATAACAAAATGAGGTTTTAGCTAAACTTTGTGTAGCCAAACAAAGTTTACAGTTTACAAAACAAAAAGGAGAGTGTTATTATCTAGGTATTAAGAAATAGAGGTGGGATGATGCATACAGAATATTGCTGGGATCTGTTTGTGGTTCACTCCAGAAATATCACACATTAGTAACAGGCAATCTGTAATTTACTGACTTTAAAACATGTTATTATCCAGGTTTAAAGCAAAAGTATGAGGCAAGTTGGCATTAGTTATGTCATTGTGACAAACTGAAGCGTTGTGAATTTTTTTCATTATTTTGGTAAAAAACAAAAATAAGAATAACTGTTTGCTAGTAAACGACTGTAAAATGTGATCTAAAATGAGTTTCCTTTATATTAAACTACAGTGTAAAGAATTTTTAACCTCTTTTGTTGATGCTCAGCTCAGACATGTTCAGATTGTGACCATGTGATCATCCATGTGATCATCTTGCCCTTCTATTGTTCTTCTTAGTTTTCTGGCTTGCAGAAAGAAGTGCATTCATGGCCAGGCACATGACTCAGCTGACTTAGTAAAGTTTAGTTTTTTCTAGCCAATGTTGGTTTTCCCAACCAAAATCAATCATTACTACAATCACAGTGAGAAAAAAAACAGTATTGGCCGCTGTGGCCTCCAGGTTGTGTCAGATTAGCTGCGAGGCTATTACTGTGGGGAGGGGAAATCGGTGTAAAAGGGAGATAAAGCACTAAATGTTATGATCTAGAATGCAAAGTGCTTTGTTTATGAAGGCAAAGAACAAACTTTTTTTCTAAGTTGTGTCTGCACAAAAGAATCTAACAATCAAAACAGAGAGAAAACATGCTAACATTAGCCTAGCAAATGGATTAAAGCCTTGTTGACAAGAGCTCTGTGGTTCTCCATACAAACTGATACTTCAATGTCAGAAATGTCATTAGTGAGTGAGTTTGAACTCGTTCTGTGTTTTCAATTGCAACAAAGTATCAGACTGGGTTCTGGTAGTGGCGTATTACCGTTCTCAAACAGCTTGCATTAGTAAAAAATAAAAAATACATAAAATAAAAATCATGTCTTCCCTGGTGTACACCTCTGGTCCATTACAACAATACATGTTGGTGTAAAACATCCCTGTGCTTCACCTAGAGCCTTTGCCTTGTGTCACCTTTCTAAAAATAGTAGAAGTTGTTCTCCTCTCATCTCTCTAGATGAGCCAACAAACAGTACGCACATGTTGTTGCGACCATAAACAACATATGCTGCTCACTCAGAGTGACATCAGTTTTAGCCGCTGTAAATGGTAGCTACACAGATAACTGCTGAAATCCTGACCACAGATTAGGGCTGCAAAGAGCCAGCAAGCATTTTTACAAACTTTCTGTGGGAAATTTAGCTGGCAAATTCTGGAAATGTTCAGGAATGTATTCAATTAATTAGAAATGGTTGGAAATTGAAGCGAGTTGTGTCATACCCAAACATTTTGCTTTGTCATAAGCGAACATCCATGTGCCATTTTTACGTTAAAGAATATCAGCAATAACATCACGATGTCTTTACCGAGTCTTGTCAAAGGTCAGTTTTGCCTGAACCGAAGCATTCGAGTCGCATTCATAATCTGATAAATATTCATAATTTACTGCATTATCAGTGGAAACGCAGCACTTTCTCACAGAAACAATGCATTTTACATTTTACAATTACATTTTGCACCAAACTATGAAAAGACACATGACAGTTTTACTGTCCTCTAACTGGTATTTTTAAACTGTTTTTTCCCCCCAAAAAAACAGCACAACAAGAATAACTACAACAAAAAAACAACACCCTTATATATATATATAATTAAGCAACAATAGCTGTTCTTTATACTCCAGCAGCTGATTGTTGTGGATTTATTTTCTCCAGAGCTGCTGGCGCTGCGATCCGAGGAGGAGTGGGAGGAGGTGAGGCAGCGGATTAGCGACCTTCCCGAGGACGACGCTTTGACGGCAGAGCTCGCTAAGGTAACGCCAGCGCCGCTTTTTGTGCGTTTTACCGAAACGCGTCTGTTTATCCGGCGGCGATAATTTGATCACGTCTTCGAGTGCGTGCTTCTGAAACGGACTCACACAGAGTGTGTGTTCTGGGTGTCTCGCTCAGGATCAGCCCGCTGTCGCAGATCATTGTTTTAAAGACGGGATGAAACTAGAAGCTGTTGACCCGGCGGCACCGATTTCCATCAGGCCTGCGACTGTCACTAAGGTAACGGCGGCTCTCGTTTCTCCTATGCAGCATGGTCCTCGCTGATGTTTGTGTTTATTATTGCCTTTATTATTACCTACATATATTTATATTCATAACTTCAGTCGTCCACATAATGCTCGTTGATTGGCACCAGAGGCAGGTAGTAACTAGTTACATTTACTCTGTTCCATTTACTTGAGCAATCTTTTGGAAAAATCTACTTTTAGGAGTATTTTTAACTACACTTCACTTTTTACTTTTACCTGAGTAACTTTATTGTGTTGCTACTCTCACCTGAATAAAATTTCTGGGCACTCTACCCACTGAGGGTAACCTCACCGAATGAAGAACAAGCTCTTTTTAACCAAATGTTAACACAGACACGCACCGGCAGTGTGTAAACGTTGAAGTTTCCATACGTTTACACACTTTTCATCTCCTTCTTTGTTTACCAGGTGTTTGATGAGAAATACTTCCTGGTGACGATGGACGACCTCTGTGGAATAGAGGAGTCGGAGGCCGCGGGACGATCCTTCCTCTGTCACAGAGACAGTCCGGGCATATTCCCAGCGCAGTGGAGTCTGAAGAACGGGCTGCCCCTCAGCCCCCCACCAGGTCTGCTCTCTTCACTGTCTCACTCTAGATTCTCCCTCCCTTCTTCTCTCAGCTCAACTCACCTGCCTCCTTGTCTTTTTGTCTCTCCTTCACTGCAAACAGGTTTCCAGGGCTCTGACTTTGACTGGGCCGACTACCTGAAGCAGTGCGAGGCCGAGGCCGCTCCTCAGCATTGCTTCCCCGTTGTGAGTCGTTTTCCGTCTGGCGACCTGTCGTGTAAAAACTGTGCTCCTCACTGACCTGAAAATGGCGATTAAGTGTTGTGATGATCTATGATTTTTTTTTTTATATGAAGGGTTTATTTCTGTCTTGTTAAGGCTGTGCTAAATGTGGCCTAAAGAAATGAAGTGGGCATGTGCAAATGAAGTCCTTCAGACCCAGCTGGAGCTGAGTGCTGTTCATCATTATGACCAAATGAGGCGGAAAGATGATTGTATTTGAATTTAAGTAAATATATGTACTGGATACAGATAAAAAAATAAAAAAAAACAACAGCATGACTTTTTGAGGTTTGCAGCTGCAGTTTCACCAGTCAGGGTGTCAGTACCTTTCCATATGGATGGGTTTGAGTCCAGTGCTGCCTGTTGGTTATTACAGATTAAACACCGTTCCACGTACTGTTGGAGTTTGGTTTATCTACTGCAGATGTGTGAAAAAACCTAGTTCTCATGATTAAAAAGCCATAAAATTAACTTGGCTTTTTCCCTAAGTAGAATCTTTTTTACAGTAGAAACAAACAAAAATCAAATCTTAGCCTTATTCAGACATTTACTGGCACTCCTTCTGTTAATCAGCGTTAAAACAAGAACAGCTTTTCGTTAAAAGAGAGAAATATTGATTTTCAACATTGCAATTCAAATGAAAACAAGCTGTTTACATATTACATAAAATGTTCCTAATGCTTGACAAAAGAACGGAGGAGAGTTGTAAACGGTTTATTAGATTGGTAGCTCAAGGCTTTATGGCGTTTTTAATCAAAAACAACAAGAAGGTCTAGACTTGTTCTACTGGAAACCTTTAGCTATTAATCACATCTTTTGAAGATTACATTTTTAGATTTTTTTTTTCATCAACGCACTCCTTGGGTTTCCGTAGTGAAGAGAGTCAGCATGCCCACGGCGGCCATCTTGTTTTACAGCATCTGTTTATTTGAATTCAGGTCAACTCTGACAATATATAGGGATCAGGCAAAGATTTTTTATTTTTAATGAAAATGAAGTCAATGTTAGAAGAAGACAGTGGTAATAATATGAGAATAAAGTCGTAATATTACCAAGATTAGGACAGTGGTGTCCTAATCTAATTTTAGGAAAACTCCTACACAAAAAATAGCAAAGCATTAATTTATCTACTCTTTTTTGTCGATAAAGTAACTTTTTTTCTTCCAATTTTAAGAGGCTCTTCTGGTGAAATTGTATCTTTATTCTGCTAATATCATCAATATATTCTCCTAAATAAACACAAATTTTCATAGACTGGCCCTAATGCTCTGTCACACAACTCACAAAAGGGATTAGTGAAATAAAAAAAAACAAAAACACTTTTTTAGAAAAGAAGGCGAGGGAGAAGGAAATCATTTAAAATCAGACCTGGAGATTTCATTTTGAAGCCATAAAATCGCTCAGCTGTATTGGAAATCTTACATACATTCTGTTGTAAAATGGTTCTTTTCAGAAAATACATTAGTTCAGGGAACCATTTGAGTGTTTATTCGGCCCAAACGTTTCAGACCATTTTCCTGTTAACCGACCAACGACGATACATTATTAGTTTGGTAACGTGAACCGTATTTGTATTTAAAATGTTTTTCAATGATTTCACAAGGCTCCAGGAGCTTTTGGAAGAGAAACCTTGCTGCAGCGTGACAGGTCAGCCGCCATATTTAACGGTGTGAACAGGAGCTTTTCTGTTTTATTTCACTTCGACAAAGTTTGTTGCCAAACTCTACATTTGTGATGCCCTGCATAACAACTGCTTGTTACGTAAATGGCATCTAATTGTTGTTATGGAGACTTGGTGAGAAGAAATTTTCCTCTTTCGCACATTATATTGCCACAGGAAGCCTCTGTTGCATTCAGCTTTTCTTTATTAAGACGTCTAATAAAGCCAAAACGATTGGGCATACTAATCATTTTGCCACCAGTGACGTTGGTGCAGTAAATATGAGTTTATTTTAAAGCTTTGTTGTTTTTTTCACATCTTTATCTGGGCTGCTTAAAAGATTTTTTTTTTTTTGCTGTCCGGCCCAAACTTTTGTCTTCCCTCACAAACGTTCAGAAAGGACGAAACGGAGATAACGAGATTGTATCCGTGCGACCGGCAGCGTAAAGAAACGGCGGCGATAAAAATCTGATTTTCGTCGGCGCCGCTTTGTTTTTGCAGCGTCAGCTGTTGGACTAAAATTGTTCTGTTGCTCTGGTCTTCACAGGAGCAGGGCGAACACGGCTTCAAAGAGGCCATGAAACTAGAGGCCGTCAACCCACTGTCACCCGAGAACATTCACGTGGCGACTGTCACCAGGGTCAAAGGGCAATACCTCTGGCTTAGCCTGGAAGGTGAGACAGGGGACGGGGGGAGGAAAACTGTTCAGTTTGTTTAAGAAAGATAAATAAAGTTTTTGGGGTTTGTTCATTTTTTCTGTGCAGTAAACAATACTGTATGTTAGACTAGAAAACAAAACAATGAATTAAATTTGACTTTAAATGTTTTTAATTACTTAATTCTCCTGAAATGACTCAGCATAGAAGAAAAAAAGGCATATTTTACTTCGATGTAACATTATATTTCTGAATAAAAGCCAACCGGTTAAAGTTAATAAACACTATAAAAGTTAAAACTGAATATTTGATTAATTAAATATTGAAAATCCTTGTTAGTTCCACAAATGTGAATATTTCTTTCAGCAAGAAAAATAACTGCCTTGCCTGTAAAAAAAAATAAAAAAAATAAAATCAGTGAAGAAAAAATCAAAAATACCAAGAAGAATCAATAAAGAAACCAAATGTTATGCATTATTCAGAAATCCCTTTTAAAGCCTTTTGTTTGTTTGTTGATTTTTTTTAGCTCCCCACATTTTATTTCATTTTATTTTTACTGAAAATGGTCCATGCCAGATGCGTCCAGATTAAACAGATTTCTCTTCCTACGCTGAGTAAACTCAAACGGTTTATTATTTCTGACATATTTCAAGCAAAAAATGCCACAAAGAAGAATTCATACAGTTGCAACCCAACAAAAACCCATCTCACATATCATATTTGCATTTTTATTAAAAATAGCATCTCGAGAATATTTTGTACCAGTGACAATTTTTTACAAAATGATTTTAGAATCAATGAAAAAAAAATCTTTTATCAATGTTCAAACTCTTGTTTTAGTTCCCAACAAGCTATATTTGATAACTTTAAAAAGCATCCCGACGTAACAACATTTTCGGTGTAATAAATCACTTCCAACTGGTCTTGGTGAAGGACGACTTTTTAGGATTTTAAGACCTGACTTGTCACAGGAAGTGACGTGCTCACATCGCTGCTCGTGGTTCGCAGGTCTGAAGCAGCCAATGCCGGAGCTGATAGTTCACATGGATTCGCTTGACATTTTCCCCGTCAGCTGGTGTGAGACCAACGGCTACCCGCTGGTCTACCCCATCAAGCCCTCAGGTAAACGACGTCGGCCGACACAGCTGATCCTCCTGATCGCTATGTAGCTGACGTCGAAACACCGACTCACTGCCCACTGAGGCTCATCCTGACCGCTGTTTGTTTTTACTGGATTTTCTTTTTAGTAGAGAAAGAAAGAAAAATTGCCGTGGTGCAGCCAGAGAAGCAGTGAGTATCAGTCAAGTATAGGTGTATTATTGATCAGTCTGTCAACTTCTTGCTGAGTTTCTGCTGTTTTTACAGCAGGACTCCCCCTAAGTCTTCATCTCCCGACGCCGTCAAGCAGCAGATTGCCAATCAGTCTGAGACGGGGGGTGAGTACGTCTTAGGATGTCCAGCTATGCTGCGGTTTAGTGACTGGTCGGCTGTGGCCTGTGGCTGTTTTGTCACTAACCTGCGATCTCGGCGAACAGGACAGGGCAACGGTAAATACTGCTGTCCGAAGATCTATTTCAACCATCGCTGCTTCTCCGGGCCGTACCTCAACAAAGGCCGCATCTCAGAGCTGCCTCAGTTTATCGGTCCGGGGAACTGCGTCCTCGTTCTTAAAGAGGTGAGGAAAGTAACACACAATACCAACACACAAAGTAGAAGACAAAGTGCCTCACAAAAGTGTTCGTAGCCTCTCTCACAATTTGACACCTGAAACCTACAAAGTTCAGCATATTTTTATTTGTGTTTTGTGGCTTTTTTTTTTTAAATCCCACTTCCTGACTCTGCTTTGTCTGGGCGTCCATCAACATTGACCGACGTGGTCAGTGCAGCCAAGTGTTTGGCCCGTACTTCATGTTACAGCGGTATCTTCATGTCACATGGCACTAAGCGTATTATTTAGAATTTTTTATTAAATTAAACTTGCTACCAAGAGTTCACCCCACATCAAAACAACCTGCTTTTCCAAAATTAGATGTTATCTTTGTTCAGGGGGGGGGAGTGGGGGGAATGCTCTTGCCGCTCACCACTTGACTCACAGCTTTTGACAAAGGAAGTGCTCTGAAATGAACTTCTCGGCTGCTTAAGTTGCTGTTTTTGTAGCGCATTTTGAGAGGAAAAAGGGAAACACAACCGCATTCTCAACACGCGAGAGCAGAGCACCGGTCCGACGCCTGCTAAAATGTTTCCTGATACAGCTAATGATGTCTGTGTGGGAGGCGGATTAGTAGATGTTAAACATGCTTTGCAGAAATGCTTAACACTGCAAATGCTATGAAGCGGAAGGCCAGTTCTGTCCCTTTTAGTTGGGATGCTTCAGTTAGCATTTGTCTTGTACAACTGTTTTGGTTAAACTCGAGGAATATTCCTGTTATAAAATGTCGAGCGCCTGTCGCTGGCACACAAACAACAAGCCTTGCTGATAACAATCGTGACTCGACACATTGGTCTTTTGAGATACTGCGAATCTGAAGTGTTGCAACCGTTTCCTTTTGTGCCTAGGTGCTGACCCTGCTGATAAACTCCGCGTACAAGCCGAGCCGTGTGCTGAGGGAGCTGCAGCTGGATCAGGAGAGCCGCTGGCAAGGCCACGGAGAGACACTCAAAGCCAAGTGAGAAGAAACGCTTTTTAATCTCGGCTCGACTCGGCACCTCGGAGAACTTCCTAAAATCGCACGAGGGTTCGCAGCTGGCCTGTTTGAAGGCGCGCTGTGGATTAAGCACAAGCACAAGTGTTTTCAGCACAATACAGCTGCTGCTCAGGCTCCTCCTGTGAAGTCGTTATGGCGCCGATCGCTCCTAGGGGACTTAACGTGACCTCGCCGGTCTAGGTAGCTTACTTTGATCAGGTTCAATCGAAGCAGGAGTCTGAAAAAGGGTCTGACACACTTTGTTTGTTGTTGAGTAAGAAGTCTCCTCCCCCTTAGCGATGCAATCTTTGTATTTGTGGAAGAAACACCACTGTTTTGTCTCTTTACGAGTATCTTTCTTTATGAATAAGGTACAAAGGGAAGAGCTACCGGGCCACCGTGGAAATCGTCCGCACAGCCGATCGTGTGGCAGACTTCTGCAGGAAGACTTGCGTCAAGCTGGAGTGCTGCCCCAACCTGTTTGGACCTCGCATGGTTCTGGAGCACTGTTCAGAGAACTGCTCTGTCCTCACCAAGACCAAATACAGTAGGTGTTTATGACCACAAAGGGTTTATCTCGTAATGTTTACATTTTAACACTTTTACAGAGCTTTAGAGATGCTTATTTGAAAAGTTGGGAAAAAAATTAGGCAGAAATGTCTGAATAAGTTTTGTTCACATTTAGTGCAGCAGGTAGTTGAATATTTCAGCAAAATCTTTCATATGGGGAAACAGGAACCTAATTCGGCACAGATGTTTCCACAAGCTGCCTTTTTTTTTTTTTTTTTTTTTTTTGAAAAAAAACAAAAAATATTAGCCACTGAAAAATTCAAGATGGTCGCTGCCACGGCTGTCAAAGAAAATTTGCCAATATTTATCACAAATGAATCTTTCGGTGTCAAATCAGACTCAGCTGGACCCGTAGAAATCATATTTACTGATTCTATTTTTTATTTTATTTATTTTTTTCCCAACATGCCTGACATGAAAAAATTATTTTTGCACTAGAACCACCAATGAATGTGTTTGGTGTCAAATCGTAGCCTAAATGTTATAATCCACAGAAATCAGATTTGTTCTCTTGAACTTGTGCTTTCTTTTTCAGGTGGCCGACAAAATGGCCGACATTAGTTTCTTTGGAGACTATATAATATATATATGTTGGCAGTCGTTAGCGCACATCTAACCAAAAAGCTAGCAACAAGGATCTTAGCTCTGCTAATGCTAAATCGCTAAACACATTTAAAAATTTTATGAAAGCTAAACAAGAAGATGACTGTCTCTTTGTCTGTTGCACATCTTCATCTCCTTCCAGTCGTCCATTAGTGTGAGACTTCATCCGAGTCATGAAAACATTTAGCGTTTTATGACAACAGTTGGTTTGAAAGGATAAAAAAAAAAAATGCGGCCATCTTGAAAAATGGCAAGCATGCACATTTTATCCTGGTATTCACACTTGAAAGATTTTTTTCAGTAACATGCTGCACTGCTTGTACAGAACAGCTTTGTTTTCAGTCACATGTCTCAAAATAAACTGCAGCTGCCTCACAGATTTGGCGAGAACAAGCTGATGCAATAAATTTGCATATTTTTCCGATTTCCCAAATGTTTGTTGGTTCCCTTGGGGAATAATAGAAGTCACAGACTGATGTTTGTTTGCGTCCCTCCCGGTAATATATTAATTTCACGCTCAATGTAGAATGCAACGTTTCAGAGCTGCCATGTTGTCTTCTCACCAGCATATTACTGCGGGAAGAAGAAGAGCAAACGTGTCGGCCGCCCACCTGGTGGTCACACCAACCTGGAGGGTGGAGTGAAGAGGAGGGGCCGCAGGAGGAAGAGGAGGAAGCAGCTCTTCGTCCACAAGAAGAGGCGCTCCTCGGCATCGGTGGACAACACGCCTGCCGGCTCCCCACAGGTAAAGGAAACGAGCATTTTCCATCAGTTCTGGGAATGATCGCACGCTTGTCCCGACACACTTGTGCTCATCTCGACCCACAGGGCAGTGGAGAAGAGGAAGACTTGGATGAAGATGACTCCCTGAGCGAGGACACCGGCTCTGAGCTGCAGGACGACCTCCAAGATGACTCTGAGCAATCTGTCGAGAAATCTCAGCCCGCCACGCCGTCGCCCTCCCCGCCGCCGACACCCAGGCCCTCACGGAGACGGCGGAAACCCCGCTCGCCTTCCTTCTCCGATGACGAAAACCACCCTCCTTCACCCAAGGTGATGAGAATAAAAATACAAAAAAATTGTCTACTTCCAGTGTTCAGTTATCTGAAAAATTGAAAACCCGGGTGCCAATCTCACCAAGTTACAAACAACACATTTCTGTGTCTTCGCTGGGATTTCAGGAGATAGAACTAAACGACACAGAATAATTCTGAAGTTGGAACACAATAATAAATACATTTCATGCTTTTTTTTTTTTTTTACAAATTAAAATCTGAAAAGTGTGTAGTTTATGGACCTGTCTGTGCTGAATTGGCGCATTCCCACAGCATGATGCAGCCACCACCTTGTTTCACAACAGGGACGGCGTATCGAGGATGACGTGGAGTCGTTTGTACATTTCTTTTTTCAGAAAAATTAACACTATTTCAGTATCCCACATACTTTGAAGTTAGCAAAACAAAACAACCTCTAGTTACCACTTGAAAGGCACATTCTCAAAAGTTTTCCAGATAACTAGTGTGACTAAAGTGTTATTTCATGTCGAAAGTGTGTATGTCCAGTGCCATTTTTTTCCAGCTGTGTGAGATCTCGGCCTGACTCTCCGTATCTGTGTTTCTCCAGACATCAAAGGTCGAGCCTCCTCAGAAGCTGTGTCTGGACACGAGCCCGCTGGAGTGGAGCGTCTCTGATGTGGTGCGCTTCATCCGGACCACCGACTGCGCACCTCTCGCGAGGATTTTCTTGGATCAGGTAAAAAAAAGCGGGGATACACGGCTCCCCACAGGTTTCGACTAGCTTCACATCGGATTTTAGCTTCAGAGGGGCGATATCAGAAATGACGCAGAAGTTTCATCTCGCGTGGAAAATGTGTGTTTGCAGGAGATCGACGGTCAGGCCCTTCTGCTGCTGAACCTCCCGACGGTGCAGGAGTGCATGGACCTGAAGCTGGGACCGGCCATAAAGCTGTGCCACCACATCGAGAGGGTCAAGCTGGCGTTTTATCAGCAGTTCGCCACGTAGTCCATGGGGAAAGTTAACGGGACATGGCTGCTTCCTGCTCTATGAATTGATCCTGTAAAAATGTGGAAGAAGTTTTATTTAAAATAGATATTTTTTTTTTATTTCATTTTGTCAAGTTTTGTTTTTTTGTTTTTGTTTGTTTTTTTACACTGGACTTTTTTTTGTTTTGTTTTTTTTTTTGGCTTTTTTGCATAAATCGCATTCTTTCAGATGAGCTTGGATCTTACGAAGTGAGAAAGCGACAGAGAGAAGAGGGAAACAAAACATTTCACGCATTCAAGAAGAGAATGAGAGACACATTAATGACACAAAGAGGCTCTAAGTCGGAGGAGCGTAAAATCCATCAAATCGGACGATGTCAGAGTTAGACAATTACCTGCCGTCAAGCTCCAAGCAGCCGTTTTGCATTTTTTCATCTTGACCTTCTGCCTTCTGAGTGTTTCGGTTCCAACCTGCATTTGGTTTTTATAGTGAGATTGCTTCTGCTTACAGAGACTTCTTTGATAAAAAAAAAAAAAAAAATTCAATATTCTTTGTGCATACAACAGGCTTAAGTGTTAGCCATTAAAAAAAACAAACAAAAAAAACTTCTTTCTCAAAACATCTTTAAACGGAGAGATTACAGGTGGTGCTGTAAAGGAAACTAAAATGCATTGAAATCTTTGTGACGCAAGTAAAAGATGCAACACTTTCAAAGTGCCGGCTTAGCTTTCTCAGAAATGAGGCCCGCTGCTGTTCCAATTAACAGCCAGACACGACATTCAATATGAAAAATAATGAGTTATTTTTTTATAATGAAATTGTTCAAATGTTGGTGGTTTTGTTCCTACAAAGACCAAATTTGTTCTTCCCACGCAGTCGGAAGACCGGTTCGCTCCGAGGGTTCTGCAATGCAAGCACAAGCGAAGCAAGGCACTGAATGGCGATGTAGCCCCAGTGCATGTTTGTACATAGTGTACATAATTAAATCTTTTAGTAAAACAGGGTGATTTGGACAAAAGAATTCTGCGTAAGCGACATGTAGATGTCCAAAAGCATACAGAATATTTGCACAGAACAGGCCTCCAACCTTCACGAGAGGAGAGTATGATTTTGTTTCGGAAGCAGGTGCGGTTTGTCATGTTGGAGTCATTTTTAGCTAACAATTGGCAGCTCTACAATACGACGATGATCACCAGAAAATGCTTCTGTAATTCGCCGTTTCATGTAGTTTGAATTTGTACACGCTTCATTTTATGCCCTCCATTCTTTAATTTGCTTGTAGGTTCCTGTGTTCTCAGAAAAGCAGAACAAACGTGCG
Source organism: Poecilia formosa (assembly GCF_000485575.1). Taxonomy (NCBI): domain Eukaryota; kingdom Metazoa; phylum Chordata; class Actinopteri; order Cyprinodontiformes; family Poeciliidae; genus Poecilia; species Poecilia formosa. The sequence goes on from NW_006800086.1 coordinate 196,105, forward strand.
TGTTGTGTAAACAAAAATGAAATACTGCAATAAAGATCGATGAGCCCGGGTAGTCTGTGGTCATTTCACTTCTTTGACGTTTGGGCTTTTTGTGGTTTTGGCAAGACTTTTTTTTTTTTTTTTTGAAGCAGTTAAGTAATAAAACCTTATTTAAAATAATAAATGCCAAAACTCAGCTTTGAAGAGACAGGAAAAATTGGCAGATTTTTCTCACATTCTGACGCTCCCCACACCTCGACTCAGCTGTGAGGTGCTTCTCCAACAACATGTCAGAATCAGCTTTATTGATCAAATCTGTGTACGCTAACAACGGAATTAGACAAAGTATAAATACATAAAATTTAGAGGAATAAATAAACAATATGTACATGTATTTGTAGCCATTATTTTTGGAAATGTATGGCATCACTATGGTAGCAAAAAAACGTTTTTAAAAACATACGATAAAAAAGGAGTAATCAAAACCTATCAAAATTGGTGTTTATTTTCTTATTCTTCCATGTTTATGTGACGGGAGAGGAAAATATCTGGTACGACAACAGAAGCAACAGCGCCTCCTACAGTCAATTTAATTTACAAAAACAAATCTAAGTTTCTGCATATCTCATTTTGGCCGTTTCATATATCCTCTCCACACAAAAAACTGCTAATATAAGATGACTAATTTGATTTCTATAAAATAAAATAAAATATCACTTTAGTTCTCATTTCTGAAGCGCACAACAGTAAAGATGCTTCAAATAATCAAAACATACACATGATATACATACATCATATTATAAATGCTTTTAAAGTGTATGAAATATTCATTAATTTCCACTTTTCATTAATTATAGATTTTGTATATGTATATAAACTTTTATTTTTATGAACTTTTATTTGTTTGGTCATCCAAAAGTTCGTGTCTATTTTAGTGATCACACGTACAATTATTTATTTCACTATTTACTGAACTGTGGCCCTCTCACTTCCATACTGCACAAATGACCCACAGCCATACTCTGTGGCACATTTCCCAGCATGCAGCTCGTGTGGCTCAGGTCACGTGACATCGCCTGTCAACAGGAGCGGACGCTGCTGGGCAGGGAAGCAGCTGGATGTGTCCGAGCTATTATTTTCCATTTATAAAAGTCTCTTTTTCACGGACTTCTCTAAGCGCCATGAGCGACAGGACATGTTCCGCGTTTGACGTAAGAGAAAGTTCAACTTCGCTAGCTTAGCATTAGCTCAATTTAAATGGATAGCGTGGATAGACGCTAACGCTCTAAGTGCTAGTAGCAGTAGCGGGACCGCTTTTGACTCCGAACGGGAATTTTTTATTTTTTTTTACTCACTTAATGCTGTCTGACCTACTACGTGACTCAGGTTAGAGGGGCTATAACTGCGGGGTTTATTAGCTACATGGCACACATTTAGCCACCAGAGTCCGTTTCGACGCAGGTTGAGGAAACAAACATGTTGTATCCTGCACAGACCTCCCGGAGCATCTGTTATGGCTTTCTAATGTTGCAACTTCTTGTTCAGACAGCTTCACCTCTCGAATGACCGAGCAGCTATGGCCGAGCGGTGCGGAGCAGGAGAATGAGTGCAAGCCTTCGAAGAGGATGCGACCGTGTTTCAGCGAGGACTGCCCAGCTTGACATACCCGCCAGCTGACAGTTACCGGGCAGAGACCTGGCTCTCGGTGGGGAGAGTCAATTCATCGAGTAGAGCGGACCGGATAACTCTGCTGCAATGGCTGCTGTGAGCGGAGGAAACACTCTGGCAGCCGGTCCGGGAGGCGCGGTGTCTGCGGCCAACGCGTCCTCCAGCCCGGCCCCGGGGGAGAAAACTCGGCACTGCGAGAACGGCGACCTGATGGACTCCTTCGGGATCTTCCTGCAGGGCCTCCTGGCCGTGATGGCTTTCAGCACGCTCATGTGTGAGTATGATCCAAAAAGCTGCTGCGTGTCGGATATCCGACACCGGGCTGCTGGAGGAAGCCGCCTTTATCCAATCGCACAACTGGATTAACCCAATGCTGTATTGATCTCAGCTGACAGGCAGCATGAACATGGGCTCCCCAAAGGAGACACACAAACGAAATCAAAGCATCCCCACTTCACCGTAACACTTCACCTCGCCCATGGTTCCTGTGTAAATGTTAATTTTTTTCATTTATCGAGGCATATTTTACTACAAATATGCTGAGCAAGCCAAGAAAAGTTGAAGCTGGCTAAATCTCGGCACTTTGCTCAAGGACATTGTTGTTAGGACCAAGAACATGACTTGAGGAAAAGGGTTGTTGTTTGTCTTTATTAAATAGTGACTTACAAGATGTATGCACCTTCCCCCCCTCCTAGATTTTGTCACTTGACCTTGAATTTTTATGCATTTCACTGGGATGTTATGTGGTTGACCAACTCTAAGTAGTGCATAATTGTAAAGTAGAAGGAAAATGCCACATTAAGATAAAATTACCTGTGAAGATGACGTGTACAGTGTTATACTTCTGCAAAACACATCACTGCATGTAGGCCAAAAAAAAAAGTTAAGTCAATCTCATCTGACCAGATTGTAACAAAACATAAAGTAATTTAATGAGAATTTTCTGTAGATTCAGTGAA
>NW_006800086.1:198972-330621 GCF_000485575.1 Poecilia formosa
TTGCGTTCACATCACATCCGGCTGCACATTGCAGGGTGTGTTTGGTCTGAAGTCACAGTTGACGTCACAAATCGAGGTCATCGTTTGCAGTCTCTTCACACTAAAAAGACACCATTAACCCTTGGTTATAGATTTTCAAAACCTTTTTTTGACATTGCTACTTTGTATTCAGTTTGTGATTTACAACTTTTTTCTTTCTTTCTTTTTTTTATTTTTTTCTATTTGTCCTCAGAGACAAACAAAACAGTTCTGCAAAACAAGTGGCTATTGTGAAGAGAGGGAGGAGCTTGACTTGTGTTGGATGTCTCGTTGCTATTGGTAGTGAGCCTGTTCGCATAACCCCTCTCCTCATTTGCTTTAAAACATTGTAATCTTGTTTTGTCTCTCCATCATCAGCTGTTGTTTATTCTACTACAGGCTATCATAGGGAAATATAAAATTTGTTTTAGTTCGCTAATGCCTTTTTAAAGATTTCAGGAACCAGTCTGTTCCCTTTTTTTGACCTGATAGACACATATTTCTTCCTTTCAGTTCATAAAGCATAAAAGCTGAAAATAGTTGATTTAAAAAAAATAAAAATCCTTAAAAATAACCGCCATCTCTGTGGCGCTCTGTTCTTTACAGTAAAACGCTTCAGAGAGCCCAAACATGAAAGGAGACCCTGGAAGATTTGGTAAGTCAAGTGAGCTGATTAACGCTAATGTTTTTTTGCGAACCCTGGAACTAACTCGGCCATCTGGATTCAGGTTCCTGGACACCTCAAAGCAAGCAATTGGGATGCTCTTCATCCACTTTGCTAACGTGTATTTGTCAGACCTTACGGAGGAGGATCCCTGCTCCCTGTGGGTATTTTTCTGGCAACGCATCTCCAAAGAATTTTAAGATTTATGATTTTTACTCCTCTAACTCTGCAAGGAGGTTTCTAACATGTTTTCCCTTTGTCTTCTTTTCCAGATACCTCATTAACTTCTTGTTGGATGCCTCTCTGGGCATGTTGCTCATATATGCAGGCGTGAAGGCTGTCAGTGCTGTTGTTGAATGGAAGCAGTGGGATTCTCTGCGTTTTGGAGAATATGGTGAGGCCAACGTGTGTTTGTCTGTCAAGAGTAGAAGGCTCTTCATATACCTCTTACGTCCACTAGAGGGCAGTAGGCTCTTACATTCTCACACTAAATGTAACTTTGCAACGAGTTAATGCATCAGAAAATAAACACTGACTTGTCGCATGTTATTTTATTGTCGCATGTTATTTTTTTAATTAAATATGAATTAAATTCCTTTTTTCAATCTTTTAATTTTCTTATGGTTTGCATTCCTGTCTGTGTAGGAGAGCCAGTGCAGTGCACTGCATGGTTGGGCCAATGCATCCTCTACATCCTCATCGTGATGGTCGAGAAAGTTCTCATGATGTTGTTCCTACTTATCCCCCAGTGGAAGAAGGTAAAAAAATTCTTTTATTTTTTCCACACCTTTTCCTACATGTTCGGGTAATGTTTTTACAAGACAACAACAAACTTAATTTTATTTCATTGTGATTTTTGTGATAAACCAACACAAGGCAGTGGATTATTGTGTATTAATAAGAAAATGATGCAAGGGGTTCAACATTCTTTTGAGTTTGATTCCTCTAAATAATTTCCAGTGCAAACAATTGTCTTCAGAAATCACTTAAATGGTATTTTATTTCTGGCATATCTGGCCTGTTTATAGAGAAAGATAGCCCTGTTAACAGTTTGACATAAACCATGTTGGAGACGCAGCGAGGTGGTTCTATGCAGCATTATGACCGTGTGTTTTACTGTGTGCTTGTGTCCCAGCTGGCTCTCCTTAATCCCATAAAGAATCCTGACCTGGAGCTGGCCATTGTCATGCTCATCGTTCCATTCTTCGTCAATGTAAGTCCGCTGATGCTTGTAAAGTCACACAACCTCAGTCAGTTCATGCAGATAACACTTTGTTGTTGGGTGCATTGTTTGGTTTAGGCCCTTATGTTTTGGGTGGTTGATAATTTCCTAATGAAGAAGCACAGGACAAAAGCAAAGCTTGAGGAGAGGGAAGAGGACTCGCGTGGGAACAGCAAAGTTCGCTACAGACGAGCGCTTTCTCACGATGACTCAGAATCAGAGGTAAGACTGAAATGGGAAGTTATAACCAACCTCTTAAAAAAAAAAAAAAGTACCTCTCCTTTTCGACTTACAAGAAACCCTTCAAACGTTCAGGTTTTAGCTATCTGACTATTTTTGTTCAGTCCCTGCAGATTGTAGAAAAGTCTTTATAGATTTGGTGTGGCTGACTGTGCCATAATGTCTGGAGTTTGGATCATGCCTTGTAAGAACTTCAGATTTTGTGTATGATTTGTTTTCTTAAGTTCTTAAAGAGAGTAATTCCTCTCTGCTTTTTCACTTTATTGTAAAACAGTTTCAGTTTACAAAGTAGCACTTGCCTGAAGCAGCACAAACAAATGCCAGCTTTGTGGGTTTTTTCACTTCCTTGCCTCTCTGCTGCTGCCCTTGGAGCAAGCCTTTGAGTGCAAATGTGGGGGTTGGGTCATGGGCTGTGCTGGCACAGATGAGCTGTGAAGGAAGCTTTGCTCTGTATGTATTGTGAGGGCCAGTGGCGCAATGGATAACGCGTCTGACTACGGATCAGAAGATTCTAGGTTCAACTCCTGGCTGGCTCGATGCTTTTTCTTTTTTCCACCATGGTATTCTGGTGGATTGTAGCACCATGTGCTTCTGAATATGAACATCTAAAAGAAAAAAATGGCTCTTTAATATTGAACTGAGTTCAAGTAACTCTTTATAGTATGATGAGGAATAGATATGTTCTTTATTTTCCCAATGTGGGGAAATTCAGCAGCAGTGGCTTTCGTTTGGGTCTTAACTACTTCTAAAAGCTGCCCAAGTGTTTAAAATAAAACACAAAGCTGTTTCTTGGCAATATGTTAATGTTTTTGGTGTCTGGAAAATGAGCAGTTTCAAAAATCTCCTGAATTTTTAGTCACATACACTGCACTGTTGCCTAGCAACCCCAGGCAAGCCTTTCCCCTCACATAGAAACCCTAACCCCGTTACCTGGCAACCAAAGCAGAGCTCCAGCATGTTTAGTCAGCTGTATGCAGCTGAAGGAATGTGAAACTGAGTAGGATTATTCTAAAAAATGTACAAAATGTATATTTAGGCATTTGGAAAAAAAACCTGGCCATTTGATTTACAAGCTTATTTACAAGTTTATTTCCTCTTATAAAGATTTAGGAGTCAAGTATTATGTGATTAGTCAGTATTGTGAATGTTATTGGGTTGTGCATATTTTTTATTTGTTATAAGGCTTATGAGATGAAAACATAACGACATTTTCTTGATTAATAATCAAACCCAGGGATCAGGGTTGAGGGCTCACAACCCAAACCTGTGGATTACCAGGGACAGTGAGTGTAGTGGAAGTCAGCACTGTGGTTTGATCTGGGATCTCTGAACTCAAATCAGGTTTTTACATTTTTGGCATCACCACTGTTTTATGTCAAAAAATTTACACGCTTAATGATGTCAAAGGGGGAAATCAAATGTTCTTATTACTCATATTATTCAAGGCTCTTAAGAGTTGTTGTAGACAGTGATGGTTATAGGCAGGAAGGATCTCCTGTAGCAGTCTGTTTTACAGCAAACTTGAAGAGGCCTCTGAGTGAAGACACTCTGTTTTTCTATGACTGTCTCAAGAATAGGATGCTCAGGATTGTTAATAATTTTCTTGATTTTTGTATAAAATCAAAAAAGGTTATTTTAATCACCGGAGCTGTCTCCAGAACAGAACCAGCACTTCTGTATCAGGTTGTCGAGCCTTTTTAGGTCATTGGTTCTGATGCTGCTACCCCAACAGGCGACTGCAGAAGAGATGATGATCTCAACAACAGACTTCCTCAAGAAGTACAGCCTACGCTGTCTGTTGAAGACTTTGGTAGTTTTTCTGTCCTAATGGTAAACTTTGGTTATTTAGTCTCTAGCAGATGTGTTTGGGTTGGGTTGTGTCATGTTTTTTCTGAATGCCTTCTACAAGTTATAACATGACTCTGCCACTTGGGGGCTGTCTGAAGAAATAAATCGAACACTTTTACACACATCTTGTTTCTGTTGTTGGAACAAATTCTTCAGATATGAAGAATTTGTTATATATAATATGGTCAATATATTGAAATCACATAACAAAAACAACTAGCTAGCAGCAGTGTTATTTATTTTTTACCTTTGCTGCTTTTGTTCTTAGTTTTTCTGTGTTCTTTTTTTGTGATTTAAAATTGGCTGTCAGCCCCTCTCAGCTTGCTGAAATTTATGACCAATGAACTTTTAACCTATTCATGTCATGTCCAAAGGGTTGACCTGGGTCAGCAACCTCTCTGTCCCTAAGAGACATTTTTTGTCTTGAGTCCAAACAAAATGTTTTTAGAGCTTTAAAACCTTCATAAGTCAAAATGAGCGAAAATAACATTTTTGTTCTTTATTTTAAAAATCCAAATTATACAGTAAAGTTTTGTTGTTTAGGTTTAATGCATAAACCATACCAAAAAAGTATGTAGTTTGCAACCCATTAACAAAAACAAAACACCACTAGCATCATTCCTTGCGAAACTGTTATTCATATATCGCATGGAAATGCCTAGAAAAACTGCCGAAGCTAGTCTTTTTTAAAAATTATTATTATTATTTACCTTCACATTTTTAAATATTACTTGATTCTTTAAAATCTTTGGACAAAATTATTAAAAGCCACATTCTAAGGAACTGAATGCAGCTCCAGAGCCACAGGTTGCAATGATCCCTGTTAGCGCTGTGAAAAACTGCTTAGAATCTTATCTGCACTGATTGAGTGGTTACAATCCTTAACTTTCTAATGATGCGTTCACACCAAACGTGTTTTGAGCATCAGGTGCATCTGGTTTACATTCAAAGTCGCATTCGAAGGGCCAACACGATTCGAACCGTTTGGAGCATTTTGAGCTGGACAATAGGTCGGCAACAGAAAAGAACAGCTAGAGCGATTCTGACACACCTCCATGTAATGCATGTAAGTTTGCGTTTGGTGTGAATGCAACGCAATGGTTGCAACAAGAAACCCAGTCCGGTATATTCAGATTTGGAATTGTCTTGAAACTTTTCCAACCTACCTTTTCTTGATGTTCCTTAGATCCTTTTCTCAGCAGACGATGAGATGGACGAGTCGGATGAAGACGACGTCCGTCGACTCACCGGTCTGAAGACGGTGAAAAAGAAAAAGCTTCGAATGGGGATTCCCGTTTGATGAGCTCGGCCGCCTTTATGTCTAAAAGCTGTTCTCTTCTCCTCAAGTCCGCCTACATTTCTGTACCTCCGCAAACCACAACAGCTTTTGGTTCTCTTCAAAGACGACACCGTACTTGGAGTTTCCTTCCCTGATCGTTCCCAGAGGATTGGTACGCAAAAAAAATAAACGTTTTTGACTTGGGACGCCGAAACACACTTTGTTTTTTTTCCTCGCAGGTTTACTTTTGGATAATTGCTGCATGTCGACTTTGCACTTTGAGAGAACTGTTGTGTTTGTAGATGGATCAGAAAAAGAACCTGTTCTAGAACAAAGTGCTAATATTTGTGTAATGGGAGACAAATGACACTAATTTCCTGACTGGACTCGTGCGTCTCGAATCATTTCAGTTGGTGGCTTCGAGAGACAGATATCCAAACTAACCAATCTGTGATATCAATTACATTTCCTTCCTTAACGTGTTCCTTACATATTTGAAGCTCTGATGCGACCTTCACTTCAGCTTCGTCTGTTTGTTGTATTGGTACCATCATGGCCTGCGGTGTATAAACCATACCTGTGAGTGAAGGTGTGGACACTCTTTCTCCCTTCCAGCACAGTAACAAACTTAATCACTGTACCTTCTGTGTGATCTTACTTTTGTCAAAGGGAGTTTGTTAATTCACGTGAGTCTAACAAACGAGGACTGTGAAGAGCTTTCCAGTGCCGACTCAGTCTGTCAGACATTTAATGAAGCACTCTCATTTGTTTGGGTTTGTTATCAGTTTTGTTCCTTTGTGTTTTTGAATTTTTGTTTGTTTGTTTAATATTTCGATTTGCATTTTTTTGGGCCAAAGAGATGACTCTGCTTGCCTCCAAAGTGTTTTTCATTCCTGCAGAGACTTTATAGAGGAGCTACTTTTTTTGCACATTCATAACTTCTTTTTTTCTTTTTTCTTGTCTTTGTTTTGTCCTTTGGTGTGTGGAGTTTGTTTGTACGGACTGCAGGTCAGTTCCCTCCTTTACCAATTCGTAGTCGGGTTTCTGACCCACGCCTTGCCCCTTTGTCCCTTCCAAAACCTATTACACCCACGTACGGTTGGCACATCAAGTAGGGTTTTTTGTGTGTGTGTGTGTTTGTTTTGTGGTTGTCAGGTATTTTTAAATATGTGGAGTTTATTAAGACAGTTTGAGGTCCTCTTTTCTTTTGATGTTGTTCATTCTGATCTTTGTTTGGGCAAATTGACAGCTTCTTACCCTCTCAACAAACTGATAAGATAGCTCTTGCACAATCTCAAAAAGTACACTGTTTTATTTCTGTATTTTCCAGACCTGGATAATAAGTACGGGGGGAGAAAAAAGAGTGAATTTGGGGGAAACATTAGATAATTTTGAACTTTATTCTGAATCCCTTTTTATTTTCTTTTTCCTTCCTTCCATCTTTCTTCTCCTCGTCAATCTGTGCTTTCTCTAGTTTCTGCCGTAGTCAACTTTAGTACTTGATATTTTTAAATGGAATGAAATTGAGCCTGCATTTTTCTCTTGGAAAAACATGTAGAAACTTTGAACTAAGAGCAGCCTCCTGGCATTACATTTGTATCAAAGTTGTATAACCATGCTTTCTCATATTGGACTAAACATATAAAGCAGAAAATTACTTAAAATCATCTATTGCAAAAGCAGACACAAAGCGTTTGTATTGCGTGTGCGAATTAATGGCAACTTTTTTTTTTCATTTTGTTTGGGGTACAAAACTGCACAAGTACGAAATGACAAAGGAGGCGAAGTGACCTGCACCTGTTAGTACTTTTTATTTTATTTTTTTTTTGCCTGCAAACGGAGCTTCAGATCTTCAAGCATGAAGCAACACCTGGCGAGCTCTGATGTTCAGAATGTGACTTACTCTGACCTCTAAACTGTAAATTATGAGTGTGGACCAGACAGCTGAGAGAAAGGTGCGTGTGTGTGTGTGTGTGTGTGTGTGTGTGTGTGTGTGTGTGGACGGTGGTGTATATATTCAAATATACCTACAGCTTCAAGCGTGCGATGAAATGACCTCTGGTTCTCATTAACAGTAAACTAAGTTACATAAACTGTGAAGACTTCTTTGCTTGTCATGTTTTCATTAATTTACTTTGGCACAAAGAGACAAATTTGAAGGCAGAAACCCCTTCGCAGCAGTCGGTGTGTCTCTGCAGCTCTTCTCATACTCCTGCGATATTTTAAACGCTTAAATCATAAGACAATTAAAGGACAAGTGATTTATCATAAAGAAAATAAAGGTAGTGAATTTAGTTATTCTTCTGCTTTAAGATTTTGGTCTTTTTTGTATTTATTTTATATTATTGTCATAAACAAGGTTTTTATGTTTAATAACCAAAAAGCACTTTGATATCTATGCCTGCATTGTAAAATGTGATGAACTTAAATGTACAGCTGAGATAAACATGGTTATTTGTAACTTAAATAGACTGTAAATGGGAATAAAAGGGATGCATTACAACTAACTATAGAGTGTTGATAGGGGCTTAGAGTCTCTACTAACTATAACACTAAATGTATCTGGTGCTTCCTTATTGGATTTCACTACTTTAACATTTAATCTCTCAGGTTTTTAATGAGATTTGTACCATTTGGGATTTTCTCTCCCTCCAGTACGGATCCAAGTCATCTAATAATAAAAGATGTAAAGATGTGAATCAACGTACATATTAAGAGATGTAACATCAGGTATTATGTATGATCTCCTGATGTTTATTATTTATTTACTTATTTTAACATTTTTATCCAAGCAAAACCCCAATGAAGGAGAAACCTCACCTCTTAGGTCCTACATAAATAAACCAAATGGATATAAATATAAGTAATGATTTCAAATTAGTTGAGGAAAAAAACTGAACTCTTTATTTAATCCAGAACTACTGTTTGACATATCACCACATTTCTAAAAAAAAAAAAAAAAGACCTGTAATTTTTTTTTTTGATAAAAGTAATTTTTGTAAACAAAATGAAAAAGATATTACCCCCTTTTCTATGGCTGAAAAATGAATGAGGCAAAGAAAATTTTAAAAAATCACTTCTGGCAAAAAATGACTTGAGCCATTATTTTAGGAAGGTGACGATGTGAATGTGTGCTCATTTTCCGTTCTGTCACATTGCCGCATCAAGTGTGTAATTTAAAAAAAGCATTGAGTCAGTTTGCCCAACGTCGTATGGGCGACACCTTTATACCATAAAATACTGACTGGAGTAATTACTAATATTATTCGAACAGTTTGCTCAGTCTTTTTCCTTTTTAAGCTTTGACTTACACAATCATTAAAACCCGTTTCATACGTACAAATAACGTTCGTAAAACTATACCCTCGCCGCCTGTAAATGTAATCTGAAAGCTGGTAAATTTTCCCTTAAAACTGTTCCAACAGTTAAGCCCCCATTTTGTTGGTTCCTGTGTCAACCGTCTGGACGTGCTTTTCACAAACTCCCACACCCAAAATGGAATTAATCGTGGATTAGATCAAGTTGTGGGAATCCCTCTGAAGCAAGGAAGTGATCCTGGGCGGCGGCGAATCCTCTTCGTTTTTTTTTTCTTTTCCGTTCCAGTCGCGTCTCGAATAATCAGCTGTCGGCCTGTGAGCCTTTTGGGAGACCCATTCCAGCTGTACCATCCGTCACGTCACTCCTAATAATACACACTGACAACAATGTTTGGAGGGTCTGCCTGACTCACTGGGTGAGGACCAGGACTATATATAATGTCAGGCTTGCTAGCAGAGAAGGCACACACACAGCAAAACAACAATCAGCCCATCAGAGCAAACTCTTGAAGCAGTAATAACCATGTCACAGGTAGGTTATGTCAGATGTTTTGTTTGTTTTGCAGGCTCTTGCTTCCCTACAGAATTCAACATTACGTTCTTGCTGTTGCACTATTTAGTCAGGCGAGGTGAAAAAGAAGAAGCGGCCACCGATAAAGGAGGAGGACTTGAAAGGAGCTCGCAGTAAACTGGGCCTGAAGGGCGAGGTCAAAAGTAAGACCTATGAGGTCATGGTGGAGTGTGGTAAGTACCGTCTTTCAATAAAGTAGTTTCACTCTGACACTGAAACATCAGGAAATTAGTGCAGTCTTTAAAAAAAAACTTAAAAAAAATAGCTATTCCTCTCTTAGACAAGTGCTTGGTCCAAAAAGTGTACAGTGTTTGTTTTGTACAAAGTTTGCCTGTAAAGCTTAAAGATCAAGACAAGACAGTGAGAAATGAGCAGTATGAAACATTAACTTGTGAAAGTGGAAAAGTGGAAATAAAGTACTGTAGATAGATTAATTTGTGTATGCCTTAGTGTCGTTAAACTGAGAATATCCATATATATATCCATATATATTTGTCAGAATAAAACTAACAAAATGAAGAAAAAAAAAGAAAGAAGTTCCCTGACCGGGAATCGAACCCGGGCCGCGGCGGTGAGAGCGCCGAATCCTAACCACTAGACCACCAGGGAGATGTGGCAATAGAATGATTCCATCAAATATGAGTGTAACAGTAGCATTTTTTTATTTTCTATAGTCGTCATTGTGTTTAATTGCGGTGGGCAGTCGCTGGGTTTAGGTACTTGTTTTTAATAATGTCTGTTTTCCTGTGTTCAGAGCGTATGGGGAAGGTGGCTCCATCTGTGTTCAGTGGCGTCAGGACGGGCACAGAGACGGTTCTTGCTCAGCCTGCTGCTCCGAAGGATCCTTCAGCCAGTGTGTTCGGCAAATAGTCACCGAAGTAAAAAAAAAAAAAAAAAAAATGTCGCTTTCACAGTCATTAACAGGACGGTGGTAAATGTAAAGTGTATATTTGTGAAGCTTAAGGGGGACGAATAAGCTAGTTTTGCTCTGACATTGTATTTTGATGTGGATGTTTGTTATGTTGTACTTTTTTGTATTTGCCCATCTGTTCGAATAAATATTCTTTCCTTTGTTCAAACGTATTGAAAACGTTTGAATTTCCAAAATATTTTTTACTGTTATGTGCTTTTTCAAAATTTTCTCTAAATTTTTAATAACCGTGTTACTTGAACAACACAACTGAACAGTTTTGATTAAAAGACACGGTTTGTTTTTTAAAACCAATATAAATGCAAAAAATGTATAAAACCAATGCTTTTTTTTTTGCACGTAGGTGTCCATTTAGCTGCCAGACTATGCTGTCAGAAGCTTTATATTCTCTGCACAGTGAGCAAATAAAGGTTTAAAGAACCTTACCCCCTAAGCATGAAGACCAAACCTGTCAAGTCTGCTCTGACTAACAGTGGATTTCATAGGTTCTGGTCGGAAAAGGAAACTTGATTGGACTACAGGTGTGAATATTTGGTTCTTATGCACCAAGGATTCTGTGGAGCCATTTGTGTATTAAAGGGAGTTGTTCTTGAATGCCAAAGAGGGCAGATTTGATAAGTTGTGGAGTGAGGAAGAAATACCTTGATAGTCTCCCCTGGTGTTTATGTGACACTGTAGAGGTCTGTGCTAGAGCAGATTGACCAACCTCATGAGACTACGCAGATATCCTCAAGCAGAAGAGGGGTGATATTCTAAAAATGTACATTGCAGGCTTTTGAATCGCAGAAAAAACACGTTATAGCAACTCTTCAAGCACTTTTGGATTTAGATAGCAAACCAGTTTGCCAGACACACTTTGACTCCGTATCATTAGTCAAAAGAGTTGATAATGTCTGTGTTTTGCTTCGAGTGGGCCTATCTGAGGTAATGTTGCTGTAAGTGGGAGTGTTGGGTGGATGGTGAGCTGAGCCTGCTCCGGAACAAAAAGGCCCTTTTTGTTTCAGTGTGTGCAACGCAACACACTGCCAATACGGAGGAAACATTTTCTCGACAGCAACCTCGCAATTAGCCTTAGCACTCGAACGTACAGCAGTGACGAGATTCCTGGTGATGAAGGGGAACACAGAAGTGTATTTATTCATTCTTTTTTTTTCTTTTTAGTTTCATTTTTGCTTCAATCGTAAAACCCATAAAAATTGTAAAATAACACGGCAGCTGTTATTTCTGCCGTGTTATTTGGGTGAGTTTCCCCAAATTCACCGCTTAATGAATTTGGGAAACTAGTGTCAACAGAGACACACCGTGCTATGAAACTGACTCGCCAGATGAAAAACAGAGCCCTTTGCCAGTTCAAATACAGATACAGCTCTCAGAAAATCAGAGTTCCAGCTCGAAAGTCACACAGAGCTTGCTTTGGAGCTATGGCAAGAAAACAGTTTGGTTATGTTTTAAGGTGTGCAAGAAGCACACCGATACTCAAAGTCTTAAGCGGTAATTTGCACAGAGTGATGATTATATTTTCGACTTAAATTGTTTGATGTTTATTTCCAGTGCCGGAAATTGGCAGACATAAAACATGGGGGTGGGACAAAGTACACAGTATTTCAACATAGCACTCACTCACCTTGTTTTTGCAGGGATAACCGAGCTGCAGCACAGATACCTCACTGTGGCGCGGCATGGATGTGTTAGTTACATCACACACTTATCTCATACACTAAATAAAGTCATAATTGTTAGTGTGTGTATTGTTTTTCTTCTATATTTTTCAGCTACAGCTTTCTAGCTAGTTTCATTTACTTTTTTTTTTGTTTGTTTTCTTTTTTTTTGTTTTGTTTTTCTTTTTGCCAAATGTAAGTTTAGTCACAGGTTGAGTTTGAGTGGAAGCATTCAGAAATCCACACCTTTTTTTTTCTTTTTTCTTCTCCTTCTTCTTCTTTCAGCTTTATAAGTACCGTGTTTGTACCTCCAGGTCTCCAGCCAGCTGAGCCCAGATCTTCTGATCAACAGTTAAGGGTCAGCTCACCCGCCCCCTCCGTCCCTCCTACCGGAGCAGAGAGGACTTTATTTTCCCTCCCCTCAGCTCTGAAGCGAGTCAGTGTTTGTTGGGTGTTTGGTCATGTCTGGTCCGTTGGGTGTCCGGCTGCTGCTGCTGCTGCTGTGGGGCTGCGGCTGCCTCTGGCTCGCCAACCCAACATCTGGAGCGCTGGTCATCTTCGAGGACGATGAGGCTCCGGAGGTAACTCGAAACTTTCAGGTGTAGTTGATTGGTGCCGTTATATGAATTAGTTTCAAAGTCTGCGTTATCTATTAAGCGGAATATAAAACTATATATATATATATATATTATCTTACAAGCTGAAGTAGCGTATGAATCACCCAAATTTTTTTCTCCTCTTATTTTTTGGCAACACATTTGTGTTACAGGAAATGACGGGAGCCACCAAAGTGCTTCAGGTGCTTGGCTGAAACAGTTTTTTTTTTTTTTATGTTGGTGAATATAATGTATTCATTTAATTCATTTGACCAAATCATACTTAAGCGTGCAGAATTTAATTTACGTTGGTGGATATAATAATATTAAGTTTCAGTAATTTAATCAACATTGCTATGACCGAATCATACTTAGGCATGCAGAACTTAAAGTTCTTCTGGAGGGGAAATAAGTTGTAATTTATTGCACTAATTAACACAAGAATTTCAGCTGGAAGGTAATTGTTGCAATTTTGCAATGTTTAAATCTAAATTCCCTGTCTTGTTTTTCTGTTTGCTCCCTTTGTTGCAGAAACGAAGTACAAACGAGGCAATGGTAAGCTCATTATGTGTTCTGTCAACGACAGGAGACCCTTTAACTTTTTGGCGTTTATTCAAGTTGCAACCTCAAACTTCAATGTGTGCCAGGCTTGAAGTATCAAGGAATGTTCATGTGTTGGGATGACCCAGTCAAAGTCCAGACTTTCTTTCTTTCTTTACTTATTTATTTATTACATTTAGTATGAAAGAAAGTCTTCTGTAAAAGCCGTGGTCCCTTTTAAATATCTACTTTAAGCAAATGTAGATATTTATGTGAGATAAAGCAAAAACTAATGCAAATAATTGTATTTTTTGGAAAAAAACCCAGTGAGTTGGTTGTCGTCATTATTCTCAGTGAGAAGTTGCAGACTCATAACAACACTCCCAGGGTGTAAGAGGTGACGTAATGTCTCCTAAACACCGTTTCCTAGCTACGATGTGTGTGGCATCTGCATCGTGGAAACTGCATGAAATTTTGCAGCAACCTTCTGTCCAAAATAACTACGTTAAAAGATGAGCTCATGACGAACAGAAGCGTGTCAGAAAGGTGCCGGTGTGTCGTCACTTTGTGTAAAAACGGCATCTGGAAGCAAGAGTTTGGTTCAAGTTAGTAATCATTAGTCCTGCTTCCAAAAGCTGCACTTCATGTTGTACTTACCTTGTTCTTGTTCTTGTCCTTGTCCTGAATCCGCACAGAGGATAAAAACTGCGACTGTGTCGATTGAAATTAGCTTTTTTTGTGTGTGTGTTTACTGTGTTTGTCAACTTAAGATTATCGAAACCGTTTGCCAAGTTTTGTTTGCACACAAGAGCTCAAACTGGAACTCTTTGACATGTTAGTCAATACCAAAGTGCATTGTACAAGTATTCATTCATTTACCTGAACCTTTCCTCACTTTTTCACCATTCCGCCCAGACTTCAATGTGATTTATTGAGACTTCTCTGACAGACCAACACACAACAATAGAGAAGAGAAACAGAAAGAATATGTGATTTTTCAGTTATTTTACTCATAAAAATCTGAAACGTGTGGCGTGTCCGCGTATTCAGTCCTCTAGAGTTTGTTGAAACAATCTTTTCATGACATTACAGCTTTGCAGGTATTTTTTGTTGCCATTCTTCCTTGTGAAATAGCTCAAGTTTAGTCAGACTGGATGTAAAACGTCTGCTTAAAAACGTGCTTTACAGTCTTACCTCAGATTTTTAGCCGGCTTCATGGTGGACTTGAACTAGGCCAATCTAACACAATGGATTACACTTTGAGCGAAACCATTCCGCTATTAGATTTTATTCCGGGATGGCCCTGTACTTAGCTCCATCCATCCTCCCATAAGCAGAGCCAAGAAAAGCGTCCCACATTATGATGCTTCCACCACCATGCATCACTGTGGGGTCGGTGCGTTCAAGGTCACCAGAGCATGACCCGTGCCAAATTTGTGACTTCCTGTCATCCTTGGCTTATTTAAAAGGCAATATTTTTTAACTATACAAAAAGTGGACAATATTTTAAGAAGTGTGTGAATCCATAAGATAAAGGATTACGTTGGATTTAATTTAGAAGTATCAGTGTAAGGCATAAGGCCCGAAGACATAAGCAATCCACACTTTTCAGACTTTTTTCTTAGAAAACATGGAAAGCCATGTTACTTTCCTTCCACTTCCTAATGTTGTGCTATTTTGTGTTTTTCCCCCATCGACTCCCAATGCAATCCAATGGAGTTTGTGACAAAAGAGCTCACAGACTCTCTTGCACATAGTTTCTCAGGCGAACAAACAAAAGAAAGAATTTATCATTCCAATGTCAACAATATGAATGCTTACATTTAATTTTTGGATGACTAGTCTCCCTTGCTCCTTGCCTCCCGTACACAGGTGGAAGTGCTCAGCGTGACGGTGGACTGCACCGTGACGAACCGCTTCGCCCACACCGTCATGACCTCGGTGGCCCTGAACAAAGCCAACACGTCAAAGGAAATCTTTTTCGACGTGGAGCTCCCAAAGTCTGCCTTCATCACAAATTTCAGCATGTAAGCTAGATTTCGGTTTCTGTTTTATCTCAGACTAAGTTTTTCGGGTCTAGTTTCTAGTCTAAATATCTCAGCAACACTAACTTATGAGCAATTTCTTGGCAAGACGTAGGAGCTTGTTTTAATTCCTTAATAGTCAAGAAAAAGTTCTTGTTCCATTGAAAGATTATTTAATTTATAACATGGAGAAAATGTCTTGTTATGAATGAAATAATCTGTCAATAGTACAAGGAGACTTTTTCCATCACTATTTAGGAATTATTGACTTAAAACAAGCTCCTACGTCTTGCTGAAAAGTTACTTGTAAGTTAATTTGTCATATTTCAAATGCAGAAAGATATTTAGACTAGAAAGAAGATGAAAATTACTTGGTAAGGTTTTGTGTTTTTGCAGTGAAGCAAAGCAACACATATTTCTTGCATTGTCTTTTGTGTTTGTGCTACTCAGGGAAATTGAAGGGAAGGTGTACGTTGGAAATGTGAAGGAGAAGGAGAAAGCTAAGAAACAATATGAGAAAGCCGTTTCGTCCGGACAGACGGCGGGACTGGTCAAGTGAGTCAACAGAGACACAAACCAATTTCTTGCAAAACTGACGTTCTTTAAAAGCCACCTGCTGATCTAGCTTAGGGAGCAGAAAGAGATACCCATGTGTGTGTGTTGTTTTTTTTTTTAACTGCAGGGCTTCTGGGAGGAAGATGGAGAAGTTTTCTGTGTCGGTCAACATTGCAGCTGAAAGCAACGTGACTTTCATCCTGACCTACGAGGAGCTCCTTCAGAGAAAACTCGGCCAGTATGAGATTCTGATCCGAGTCAAACCCAAAAGTCTGGTCGAGCAGTTCCAGGTGAGTCGCCAGATGATTCATTTTCATTTCCTGCTGCCTCCTTATGATTCGATAAACGTAGTCACCGGGGTCTCTCCCGGAAACAGATTTCGACCAACATCTATGAGCCTCAGGGCCTGTCTCACGTTGATGCCCACGCCACTTTCCTCTCCAACGAGCTGCTCCCCCTAGTGGAGAAAACAGTCCTGGAAAAGAAGGTGCCTCTCTCTTTGTCGTTTTGACTCTTTGAATGACTTTCGTTTTTCCTTCTTGTTTAATATTCAACACAGATCTCTCACTTGTCTTTTTTTCTCGTCAGGCTCACATCTCCTTCTCTCCAACCGTGGAGCAGCAGAGGAAGTGTCCAGGCTGCGACGGGACGCTGATAGACGGCGATTTCATCATCAAGTATGACGTGAACAGACAGGAGAGCGTCGGGGACATTCAGGTGCGCTACGATCTCAAATCACAGTTGAGTCATGTTGTTTGTTTGGCTTGCATATATTCGGCCATTTAATGCAAGTTGTGACTCTGTTTCCGTCTAGATTGTGAACGGCTACTTTGTGCACTTCTTTGCGCCCCCTGACCTGCCCAGGGTGCCTAAGAATGTGGTGTTTGTTATCGACAGGAGCGGGTCGATGAGCGGCACAAAGATGGCGCAGGTGAAAACTCTTCAGACTCTTGGGGCAGCCATTTTATTTGTCATTGTCAAACAGCTGTGTTCCTCTCATAACGACAACAGAAACATGGAGGGGGGGCAAATGACCTGATTTAAAGCTCACATACACCAGCTGTTGATACCGTGTTTCGCTCCGTTTAAAAAAGGGGCAGTGTTATATGAAGTCAAATTATTTTTAGCTTTACATTGTATTGCATCAATATATATAAACATGCCTGGAGTGCTGTTTTTGATTCTTTCATGCATGTTTAAGAAATCTTTTGATTTCCCTCTTATAGCCATTCTGGGTGTGACCCCCTGCCCCCCACTCAGCTCCTTCAAGTAGCAAACACCTGGTGGAACTGCCAAGCTTTTCATATAGGAACTACTTCTCAGTGCTTCCCTGGCAAAAAACATTGTCCGCAGCTCGATGGAAGAATTTTGAGATGACGTGATAAAGGTGGCCCAATTTGAAGGTGCTACAAAACCTCCGGTTTCTGTAAATTCTTGGTTTGTCTTGCATGAATGTGTCGAGATCTCGACTGAGTTGGCCACTCCAGAACCTTCACTTTGTTCTGCTGTAGCCAACGACGGGTCGACTTGGCCTTGTGTTTTGAGACGTTGTCATGTTTGAACGTCCGAAGACGTCGCAGCTTCCGGGGCTGATGAGTGAAAATCCTCCTCCAGTACTTCCTGATGACAGACTGCATTCATCCTGTGATCAATTGTGATTAAGTTCCCTGAGTCTCTGTAGCTCACACATCCCAAAACACCAGTGACCCACCTCCGTGCTTCACAGTAGGAATGGTGTTCATTGTAGGCCTTGTTGTCTCCTCTCCAAATACAGCACTGTTTGAACCAAACCTGAACTGTTTGGCTAAACAGTTCAGGTTTGGTCTCATCACTCCTTGGTGCTTTGTAAGAAGGATACTTTGTGGCATTTGCATATTAATGGCTTTCTTCTGGTGATTCAACCAGGCAGTCCATTTTTCTTCAAGCGGCTCCACAGCCACGCCGCTTTTTTTTCCAGAGTTGCTCGCTTCAGCTGAAGGCGTCTATGGGCTTTTATTTGTATCCCAAACAATCGTTCTTGCAGTTGTTGCTGAAATTGATGATTTAAACCAAACACATCACATGTGAGGACGGTTACCTTCAGTAGCAACGTTTGTGTCGACTTATGTGCATGTTTTGAAGGTCATAAATCACAAAGGGAATGTAAACTTTTGATCAGAGTCATTTGGGTAGTTCCTGGTGTCATTATTGATTTGAAAAGACTAAACGCAGTCGCTTCACCAAACTACTGACCACATGAGAAAGAATGTTTGTGTTTTTTTTTATCATACATCTTCTCTGAAAAATGTCCAAGGAAAAAAAAAAAAAATTCTGTCAGTGTATGTAAATTTATGACCACGACTGTGATCATGAAAGCTGCTGCTTCAGTGCTGGCAGGGGTACGTTTTGATCCCAGAACTTTTGCAGACCCGAGATGCACTGGTGGCCATTTTGGAGGACCTCCATGAAGACGACCACTTCGCTCTCATCCAGTTCGACTCCGCCATTCTGTCTTGGAAGGAGTCTCTCACCAAAGCGACCAAAGAAAACGTGGCCGAAGCAAAGAACTACGCCAGGTCAATCCGAGACAATGGAGGTCAAGACAACAAAAAAGTTTAATGTGTCACACTTCCTGCATTTAATTACCGAGTTAAACAATTGACAGTTTGCCTATTTTGCTTTATTTTGCCAAGCTACTGATATTAACCAGGCAGTGCTGGATGGAGTAGAAATGCTGAAGAGAGACAGACAGGCGAACCGGCTCCCTGAGAGAAGCGTCGACATGATCATCTTACTGACTGATGGAATGCCAAACTCTGGTAAGTGTTTCCATACAGCGGCTTCCAAAAGTGTTCACGTCTCTTAAACCTTTTTCACAAATTTGCATCGTATAACCTGATTTGGCTTGAAATTTTAAGAGACAGACTGAGATTTTAAGCATAAAATAGAAGGAAATAATATACAGTTCTGTATGTATCTTTACAAATAAATGCAAACACATATTGATTTCACACAGAGTCGAGGAGAGCATGACTCTGTGTGCCTTTGTATGAACTGAGCATGATTCTCTAGAGGTGGGTAATTTTTTCCAGGGGAGCCCCGGGCCCCTCTCAGCCCCCTCTTTTGGTCGCCTCTGTGCCAGCAGAGCTGGAAGTCTTTTTGGATGCGTTTCGATAACCTTCACGTATCTAGAAACTAAAACGTTCTCAATTCCTTGTAAAATATCCACAACCCA
This sequence comes from Poecilia formosa, assembly GCF_000485575.1. Lineage (NCBI taxonomy): Eukaryota > Metazoa > Chordata > Actinopteri > Cyprinodontiformes > Poeciliidae > Poecilia > Poecilia formosa. The sequence continues at coordinate 217,650 of NW_006800086.1, forward strand.
ATCAGAACGGTTGCGGACCGTCAATGTGTGGCAGTTTTCAAGTCATGCCACACCTACTTTGACTGGGCCATTTCAACACACAAATGTGCTTTGTTTTAAACCATTTCATTCTAACTCTTAAGCGTCTTTGCGCTCGCCCTGCAACTCCGTCCAAATCAGTATCACTGTTGACCAACTTCACTCTACCTGCTTTGTAGCTCCTGTTTATATATTTTATCTTTCTTCTTCTAATGTTTTACATTGAATATGAATCTTTATATCTGGAGTGTTTTAATGTGTGTGTGAATTAATCTAGGTTGCCTATTGTAAACCAATATATACACACAAGTCGTTGAGTATCTCTAGCACATAAAATCCCAATAAACCACAAAGAAGCTTGTGGTTGTAATATGGCTTAAAGGGCTTCGAACACTTTTACTAGGCATCATATTGTGAGATGGTACTTTGTACTTTGTATTTATCATAACACTTTTTGCGTGTGCATCCGAAGGCGTGTCTGACATCCGAAAGATCCAGGAGAACGTGCGTTCTGCCGTTGGGGGAAACATGTCTCTGTTCTGTCTCGGATTCGGAAACGACGTGGACTACAACTTCCTGGATGTGATGAGCAAAGAGAACAAAGGACTGGCTCGCAGGATCTTTGAAGCTTCGGACGCAACCCTGCAGCTCCAGGTGAAGCGTTTGAGCGTTTGAGTTCTGCGTGGCTGAAACGAATCTGACGTTTTTGGGGTGGGATGCAAAAATGGAATCAACTGAAATCTTTTCTGAAATCTTTTGCAGGATTTCTATGAAGAAGTGGCCAGCCCGCTGCTGTTAGAGGTGGACCTGGTATATCCAGACAATGCAGTCGACTACGTGACCACCTCTCACTTCCCTCAGTTGTTCAACGGCTCGGAGATTGTGGTGGCGGGTCGGTTGACGGACAACGACCTGGACAACTTCCTGGTGGAAGTCCTTGGCCAAGGCGTAAGAAATAAACACTACATAACAAAATGTCAAAGGGTTTCGATGGGTCTTCGTCTGTCCCATTTAGAGTAACTTTTCTTTCCTCTGTAGTTTGAAGATAACTACAAAGTGCAAGGCCAGGCCAGTGTTTTTGACTGGAACGTGATGTACCCGGATGAGACTTACATCTTTGGAGATTTCACCGAGCGTCTGTGGGCTTACCTCACCATCCAACAGCTCCTGGAGAAAAGGTCTGTTGCGACCTCTGGTATAAAAAGCGATAAGAAAGAAAATGAAGTACCGAACGCATCAATTTGAGACCTATTGGCATAAAATCTGCTCTGAATGTCAGTAGCAACCCCAACTAGTCCAGATTCACAAGGAAACTCTTCCAATTAAATTGAGGATATTACGAGGGAAACCAGACATTTTCATCTGCTGGTTAAAAAGAGCTTTTTTTTTATATACAATCCAAGTCATTTTTTTCATCAAAGCTACGTCAATTTCTAAAGCAGCAGAGTAAGGAGGATTCATTATAACTTTCTCCAAAACATTGAGATGACTAAAATTACCTTCCAACAAGGGAGGAACGCCCAGATGATGATGTCTGGCTTTTGGAAGCTTTTGATCAGTTTTTTCACAACATTTGAGTGACATGATGCCACACCACCAAGAGCTGGGGGCGTTTGAGGTGTTTCAAGTCAAAAGAAATCAGGAAGAGAAGAGAATCTGGCTCGTTCTTGGCTAAAAATTCCCACAAGTGTAAACAGAAATGCAAATCCTCAGCCGGCACTCCATCGAGGAAGGAGATGGGTTCTGTGTCCCCACAGATGAACATAGTTTGGTGCCAAATATCCAAATGAACTGCACTATTCCACCTTAATAGACATAAATTACTTTCTGCACTCATCTGGGCTCATTTCTTTGTGACTGCTACTTGAGTTGTAATGACATCCAATGCGGTTTTGGCCTTTCACGAGAAATCCACTTGCTGAGAAAAGATGTCGACATGTTTAATCCTGGTTTTCCTTGCTGGTTGTGTCTTGAGCAGTACTGATTAAATTGTATTTGTCAGCCATTGCTAAATAAAAACACAATTTTGATGGCAACAAATGTTTATTTTTTTCTTTTTCTTATCACAGTAAGACTGGTACAGCGGATGAAAAGGCCAATGCCACAGCCAAGGCCCTGGAAATGTCTCTGCAGTACAGCTTTGTCACTCCTCTCACCTCCATGGTGGTGACCAAGCCCGAAACAGAAGACGGCACAGACAGCCCTCTCATTGCGGACAAACTGACTGAAGGTAAAAAAAAAAAAAGAAGTTTTCCTCCCCTCCAATTTATCCGGTCAACCTTTTGGTGTAGAGTTAAGCATACGTATTTGAAAGGAGCAAACATGTTAATAATAATATGCATCATTAACATCTTTAACCGGATTTTTTTTGGTACAACATGTGTTAAGTTGCCCGTTGTTTAATCTTTTTTCACAGAGCAAAGACAGCAAGCAGAAAGACTGAGACCAATGGGTGAGACGATCCTTTTCTAAAATAAAGATAAAAAAAAAACAACTACCGAGTTTCAGTGATTTATTAAATTATTATTATTTTTTTACTTGTATTTCAACGTACAGCATACTCACGAGGTGCATCGCATTTCATCCCTGCCCCAGTACAGTATGCACCTTCTCCAGTGTATTTGGGTAAGTACATTTCATCCCCGAAGACATTAAAGAAGGATGAAGACGGTTATATTGCTTATGTATTATCTAATCTATAAGAAGGTTTGTCTGAATGTTGATTCGTTGCGATTTCTTAGGTTTCTTGTTTGAAATATTTGTTTTCTTGCTGACAGAGAAATTTTGGTAACACTTTATTTGAAGGGGTGAGCATAAAACTGACATAACACTGTCATAAACATGACATAATACATGTTATGAACATGAAGGAGTCTGTATGAATGCTTATGACTGTTGTCATGAAATACCATTTGGTAAATAATGACACTTTTAATGCAAATTTGACTCTTTTAATTGACTTTTAATGTAGGATTTAATGCAACTTAATGCTAAGTGACACTTTAATGCAAACTTGCATTAAAAGCAGCAGAAGTTTGTTTTGATCTTGGTCTCTCCTATCGTCTGTTAGCTTTAGCTGCTAGGATAAGCTAATTCGGCTTTGTAATAATTAGAGATGTTAACGACAGAACCGAGCTTAAGAAAATCCCGAGCTCTCACTCCTTTTATCGATTTTAATTGTTCCTGCCACTGTCTGTGCTGCAGTGGATGGAGATCCCCACTTCATTATAGAGCTTCCTGGGAGAAACGACTCTCTGTGCTTCAACATCAACAACGCACCGGGAACCATTTTCAATCTGGTCCGTGATCCAGAAGCAGGTTGGCAAACCAGTTTCAAACAGCCCGCCCCTCCAAAGTTTGACCTTTCCATCCTTTCTGCACTGATTCCCATCATCTCTCCTCAGGTGTTTTTGTCAACGGTCAGATCATAGGAGACAAGAAGATTCCTCCTGATGGGAAAATTAACACCTATTTTTGGCGTTTCGGCATCGTCCACCAGACTTTGGGCGTCAGTCTGCTGGTGACCACTCAGTATATCTCAGTTTCGCAGGACGGTAAAGACGCCAAGCTGCTGTGGACGGATACAGGCTCTCTCAAAGGACCCAAGTGAGTTGAAGCAGTTTATTGTTTTCACACCAGGAACTCGGAGTACGCTGAGCTCCTTGAACTGCTGACTTTATAGCAACTTGTGCCTGGTTTAGTTGCATGTTTTAAACAAAAACTATAGTTTGACTTTAGTTTGATCAGCTCCACCAAATCCTGTTTTTCGTCACCCATGTCTACCTAATCGTCTGTTTGTTTCCTCCCAGGAGACTAGCATTGAAGTAGGTCCAGTTGGGTTAATCCAGGCAAAAACAGGGATGTTAATTCTTTTTCAACCTACCGTTTCTGCTGTAAAAAAAACAAACAAAAAAAACATGTTTTTTTGTTTCCCATCAAAAGGAAAACCGTTGTGCTAAGGGAAAACTTTAAAAGCGTTCTTCAGATTATGTTAATTGTGACCGTCTTTGTTATGTTGTGTTCCAGCGTGGATGTTGTGGTCACTAAAGATGGCAGCCTGACTGTAACGCTAAAGGACTCCGTTAAGTTTGTGATCCTGCTCCACAAAGTGTGGAAGAAGCACCCCTACCACCGGGACTACCTGGGTTTCTACACCCTGGACACCCACCTGCTGTCCCCTTCTGTTCATGGCTTGCTAGGTACGGCATGATGGATACAGCTCTGGAAAAAATTAAGAGACCACTTAAACTAATCAGTTTCTCTAATTTCATTTTTTATAGGTATTTGTTTGAGTAAAATTAACATTGTTCTTTTACTGACATGTTTCTGAAATTTCAAGCAGAAGTTTAGTGTTTATTTGCAGAAAATGAAATAGTCAAAATAACAAAAAAAAGATTTTCTGACAAGATTAGAACCAGGGAATATCGACCAGATTTAAATTTACTTACCTTGTGTTGTTTGAAAAATAAATATGCTTGCTTTAATCCGTCCTTCAGGCCAGTTTTACCACGGGATTGAGTACGAGGTGACAGATTTACGTCCCGGGGAATCTCCAGAGAAACCAGACGCCACCATGTTTGCAAAAGGACACCAGCTGAACGTGACCAGGTAAGTGAAGAGAGCGGAGCTGGTTGTCGTAAACGTCTGAATGCGATGCCGACCTGTCCTCCTGGATCCACACAGAGGCTGGCAGAGAGACTTCAGAAGAGACGTGAAGAACGGCGACAATGTTCCCTGCTGGTTCATCCACAACAACGGATCGGGCCTCATCGACGGAGCGGCGGCAGACTACGTTGTGTCGAGCCTTTTCACTACGGTCTGAAAACAAGCAGCGTGTTCATGTGCGCTACTAAATGCGATCAAAATCAAGTTTATTAAAACAGTGAGGAAATTCGGCTTGACACTCTTACAGAAAACAGAACTGTCTTTTTTTTTCTTTTTTTCTTTTTTTTTTCCAATATTGTGGCAAATTTCCAGGATTAAGAAGAACTTTGTTAAAAACACTGCTGGGTTAAAAATGAACCCAGTTTGGGTGATTTCCCCTGTTGTGGACAATTTCAGTACTTTAAACTGAATGAATTGTAGACTTTGTTTTTTATTCTGCTGTTAAAATAATCAGATTAGTAAACCAGACAACAACGAAAAATGTTAAGATAACAGGTTCATAATGTGCATTATGGGTCAGTTTTTCTCTTTGTTAACCCCATTTTATGTCTACATGTTGCCATGTCATCATCGCCTACAAAGTCCGTTTTGTAAACGAAAACAAAGCATGTCACACCCGTGTCTTTTATCATGGCGTATCGGTTTATTTCTGGCATTCCTGATGACTTACGGAAATAATCACACAGATTCTCAGATCTCACAGATAATTTCATTGTGTTGTTTTACATTTTCTAGAGAATTTATACAACTACACCACATTTCCATTTTCTGTGGTTTGATCCTCACATCTGGCGTTTAATGAAAGATTATGACCCTCGATTAAACCAAAATAACTGATCGCATTATGGCGAGGGCGGGATGCATGGATGACATGTTTTTGTTTAAAATAAATCACTACACTACAATAAAACACATTCTAATTGTTTTGTTGTTATTTGGTTCATTTAGACAAGTAATGCAGATTACATGCTCCACGAAAAAAAAAAAATGGTGAGAAAGATTTGCTTTATGGAGACTTATTCTAGGTTCCTAACTGAAGTGTGTAGGTTAGAAACAAAACCAGACTTTATGTATGAAGATGTATAAATAAAATTAAAACCTTATTTGTAGTTGTAAACATTTTTAGGCTGTCACTTATGCTACATTATTCTTGTCTGCCATAGCAAGGTTAGGTGTTGGTGATATTTACGACAGCCGTCATTTATTTAGCTTGATGAAAAGTTGGCAGCACTGAGTATGAAACAACCTAAACGGCAAAAGTACAGAATGGTACCAAGAAACGAGAAGTCTCCTTCTCGTTTCTTGGCTAATCTCATAGTCATAATTTTTGATTTTCAACTTCTGTTACAAAAGCACAAAACTTCTCGTTGCTCTTTGTGTGTGTGTGAGAAGTGATTATTGACATTGGGGGAAATTCTCTGTTTTAATGTAGGGGTCAAAGTTCTTACAAATGCTCTAGATTGTCGCTCTTTGATTTTGAAGAAAATCCTGTTTCAGTCATTTCTCGTGTTTGTTTCAGCTCTTATAAGCAGATCAAAACCTGCCAGAGGTCCAATACCCAGCATAATGAACTGGTGTTGCTCATTATACGACATAATGAGCAACACCAGCTCATAATTAGGTCGTATTGCAAGATCACGGCCTGATCTGTTAATACTCGTATTGTCCTGCAGCAGAATGTTTGTAACAATCTGCTGCAGGACAAACTGCAACCACAATGCCAAATAAAAGCTACACTGACAAACTGCTGTCTTCATTCAAACTGCAGCATGAATAGTCTTTATTCACGGAGTGAAAACATGACGACTTGAACATGAACCTTCTTGTTTGAACAGGATGAGCGTCCCCAGTATTCATCCCTAATCCCTGCAGACATACCATGTACATGAAACCACACACACACACACACACACACACACACACACACTCTTTGTTCAATAGGTGGAGGCTCCCTCTTTTTTCTTTCTTTTTTTTTAATGCACAGAGTGGGCGGAGTGATTTTTACAGGAACACTTGATCCCACATGCTTCAAATTCCCTGCACATTTGTTTTCAGCTGTGCTGCCGCGGAGGCCCTCTTGCCTCCAGCTTCTTCCCAGGATGCTGCTGCTGCTGCTGTTGATTTGCATCTGTATCGGTCCTCTGGTTCAGGTCCAGGGAGGTCTGGTTGTTTCCAGGAGAGATGGCCTGAGACAGGTATTTACTCTGAACAACTTATGAAGCAATTTGTATTTTATTTTATTCGCTTTTCTGCAAAGAAGCTTTGCTGTGTATTAGTAAAGAAATCTCTCTCTCTACACACACACACATATATATATATATGGTTATGAAAATCTCTCACTCTCATTTTTGGGCATGCAGGCACTGATATGAACTGAACCGTAGCTGCTTAAGAACAGTTTACATTACCGCCTTCTGTTAAGGCGGTAATAATCACGTTGGCACTGCATGTGTTGCACCTCTGCAGATGCATGTTGTTCTACCAACCTAAAGAATGCTGACTTTCAAACCAAACCAAGCAATTCACTTTAACCCAATTACTAACTTGCATTCGCTTTCTTTTCTTGCCAGAGCTGTAAAATCTTGATTACGGAGTGTAACGAAATGCATGAATTCCTTTTGGAGAACGGAAAAACTTTCTGCAGGAATGCAACCCCATCAGTGTTTGTTTTTCATGATCTGTTTTCTGGAAGAAGTTCCCCCGCAGTGCCAAATATGCACACTAGCATGGTGAAAGTTTGCTGTAGTTCATCAACAATATGAAAGAAAAGCATTTAAGAAGAAGAAAAAGTTTTTTAGTACCCAAAGAATGGAGTCTACACGTACAGTGGGCATGTAATTGATGTGGATTGTGTTTGAAACTCCCTGCCTCATTTTACTAGCATTGATTACATGCTATGTGTTTATACAGGCCTTTTCCCATCTGAGTCCTTGTTTATTCCTTTTGATATTCTCGCCTCAAGCACCTCTTCTAAAATCCATCTCTTTCTTTTCCTCAGTGCCCAGAGTCTGAGTCACCATCTCAGATTTGGAAGAAAATAAACCGTCTATGATCACATCCAGTCTATAACGTGGACTGTCCTTTCGTGCCAGTTTGACTTTTGCAAACAACATTCTTGTGCGTCTTCTACACTAAGCTCTTTGTCTGATCCTGGAACCAAACATAGGCTCATAGACACTCACATGTGCAGCATCCTCTGTACGCTGGAGTTGCTCACTGCACAAGAAACATAAAAACAGGAAACGTGTCGTCGTGTGTCAGCAGCAAACTAGGGGTGCTGACTACTCATTGGCAACACAACAGAAAACTTGTTCAAAGCTTAACAAATTAGGTTGCACATTCTATCAGGTCCACTTCTCACAGTCTACTCCTTTCTCTCTGCAACACTACAGCTGGTTCGCCACAGTGGAGCTTAATATGAATGCTCAGGCTAGTTAGCACTGCCACCCGCTAAGGAGTAAGTTGTTTCTCCGCCATTAGCACATTTAGCTACACATACGTAAGCTTGATTGACAGCGCTAAGACCTTCCTTCTGGCTCTGATTGGTTCTAACGATTTGATTTCCGGACAGCAGAGAAGACAATCCACAGCAACATATCCGTCCTGTATGACATCGTCTGCTGTTGGCAAGCACTGCTAATCCACCTTATTTGCTTTTGCAGATTCTCGTTAAATCCCTGAGTGGTTAGAAAGCCGAGCAGAGAGACGTTGGAGTAGGGGATAATTTGACTCAACACCAAAAAGAATTCACACCATCGTTTAAAAAAGGTTTGATCTGGTATCAGATCTGGATATCTGTTACGTCCACCAAGGGCTCAACATATTTCAGGACACGAGACAAGAATGAAGGTTCCACAAAATATTTTATTCTTAAACTCTCTTGAACTTTAGTTTTTATTTTGTTCAGCTTCTTCGGATTTTCTGTGAAGAAAAAAAAAAGAGTTAAATGCCCTCAGTTTCCCGTGTCCCAAAAAAAGAAAAACAAACCCCAAATGTATTAAAAGAAAGTTGGACCTGGTGAGCCGATCATACAGAACAAAACGGTACAGCAGGGGGCCAACCCTATACAGGGCCGTCGAAGCCCCTACTAGTATCGGACTAAAGCAAAAAAGAACCTAATACAAAAGAAAGATCGAAACCAGGACAACCGGTCCCACCAGCCACCAGGCCAAAATCACAACGAAAAAGCAAGCAAACAAAGGCTAACAGAAATACCGCATGGCAGGCTGGAAACGTCAGCTGCGGCCCACAGCGACTGGACGTGCGCGCACCGCGTTAAGACGCGTCCCCGGTGGTGGTGGAGCGAGTGGAAGGGCGGAGATCCAACCTGCCGAAACCCAGCCACAAATTAACAACAGCGCCACAAATTAACGTAATCAAATGACCAAAAATAAGAACTTATCCAAACTCCAAAATATATTAACAAAAGGTCATTCAACTAAAGTCTATAAGAAAAAAAAAGGAAAAAATAGACAAAAAAATATCATAATGTGCCCGAAGCACATAACAATATCCCAATCACTTTCAGCTACCAATTCCTTTGTAGAGAGTCTGAAAACTTGTTGCGCCACCTGCTGTAAATATCTGGGAAATGTTCATGTTTAATGCCAAACAGTGAGACATTTCTGGTTCACCGTGTTTTTCCTTGCCTTCAGGATGCCAGAGAAGTTACAGGATCCAGTTCAATAAAGGTAATCATCTACATGAGCTATAATTAAATGGATATATAAGCAACCATAACATCTCTTCGCAATTTCTCTCCCACAGAAAAGAAGTACAGACAGGAAACATGTAAGACACACAGATTATTATTTCTGTTGACATTTATGTTTGGGTGAACTGTGAAAGATGTAAATAGATTATTATGATCCAAACTGCTGTGCTTGTTCTGTCTTTGCCCTTAAGACGTTTCTCTCTTTTTCTTTTCTGACTCGTTTGGTGAACGACGTAAACAAGCAGAAATGGGGATATTTTCATTGCACTGTGTTTACACTGGTGACTTAGTTTTGTTTACAGACAATTTATTTTCACATGAATTTGGTCAAGAGGTCAGAGGGCAGAACACAATAGGTCGACCCTCGTCTTGACCACCAGCCTCTTCTGATGCTGTGTTTTTACCACATCCGTTTATAGAGTCTCAAAACATTTAGCGTGCAAAGAGCTGCCACGAGAAAAAGAAAAAAAAATCACATGCTCTGTGAAATTATAGGAGCAGAATAACAACAACAACAACAACAAAAAGTTAGTTTCTGGTGATGTTTTAAAATGAAAAACAACCGCAGAAGAACAAGAGCATGGCACATTAAATTCAATTGTCTTCACCAGATATCAAGATGATTGAGAGTCCGTCATTCTTTAGTAGGTGTACCTTTTTTGTAAGAGGAAAACGACAAAAATGACAAAAATAAAAATAAATACGATTGTGGTCTCAGTTGGGTTCAGACAGAATCTTTGACAAACAATTTCCCAAGGCAATTAACACATTTTAAGCTAGGTAATGCTAGCTAAAGCCTTCAACAAAACAATGGAAGAGCTTTATTTCAAAAATATCTTTCTTCTTTCCTAACCATGTTACCTTTCGTGTTCTTGAAAAGGTGGAAGTGAACAGTGTAAGAGTTGCCTGCACGGTGACGTCCCGCTTCGCCCGCACCGTCGTGACCTCCAAGGCTCTGAACGCGGCAAACGCCTCCCAGGAAATCGGCTTTGAAATGGATCTGCCGAAGACCGCCTTCATCACCAGCTTCAGCATGTCAGTCAGAGCTGCGGCTCCGTACGGCAAGCCGTTGAAAAGGTTCCAACAACTGAAACCTTTGACAAATCTCACCGTGTCTCTCACAGGGAGATGGACGGTCACGTCTACGCTGGAGAGGTGAAGGAGAAGGACAAAGCCAAAAAGCAATATGAAAAGGCTGTCTCCAAAGGGCAATCTGCTGGACTTGTCAAGTACGTGGCACTGGGGAAAATAAAAAAGATGGCGAGAATATAGATGTTTGAACATTCGTTCGTTAAAAACATCTATTTCCCCTGCAACAGGGTCTCTGGGAGAACGATGGAGCAGTTTTCCATGTCCATCAACGTTGCTGCGAAGAGCAGCGTGACTTTTGTTCTGATCTACGAGGAACTGCTTCAGCGGACACTGGGCCAATACGAGATTGTGACCCGAGTTAAAGTGGAACAGCCTGTGCAGGAGTTTCAGGTTAGAACCTCTTCTCTTTCAACCAAAGAAATGTCTAGAGAGCCAAGGCGTTGTCAGGTTTTAGTGGTATTCCTCAGTGAAACGTGTGAGCTTTTGTTTTTGCGTGACAGATTACAGCGGACATCTACGAGCCACAGGGCATTGCTTTTGTTGAAGCTACTGCAACTTTCCTCACCAATGAGCTGCTGAATCTTGTTGAGAAAACCACCACAGACACAAAGGTGGCAGGTTAAAACGTGGCCCTGACCTTTAGATTAACACCAAATTGTTGTTTCCAAGTGACGTGATTTTCTTTTTCTCTCAGGCACACATCTCTTTCTCACCAACAGCGGAGCAGCAGAGGTGTGCCCAGTGTCCACAAGGCTTGATTAATGGAGATTTCATCATCAAATACGACGTGAAGAGAGAAAAAGACTTTGGGGAAATTCAGGTTAGTTAGCATCACTTCTTTTTTTTTTTGTCTCAGTATGTAAGGTCTGAACTCAATTAATGCATTGATTTTCATTTGATGTCCTATTTACTTCCAGGTTGTGAATGGATACTTTGTGCACTTTTTCTCCCCCCCTGACTTGGCCAGAGTCCCAAAGAATGTGGTGTTTGTAATTGACAGGAGTATATCAATGGAAGGAAAGAAAATGGCTCAGGTAAAATAGGACAAAAAGCAAACAACTAAAAGGTTCACAGCCCATTAACTTTTTCTCGTATTTTTTTGTTTGTTTTGTTTTTGTTTTGTCGCATTACAGCCAAAAACCTTCTTGTGTTTTTCATAGTGCTATCATAGACCAGTACAATCAGTAGTACATCATTGTGAAGAAAGAAATTTACTTGCCGCAAAAAGCTACTGAAAGTTGTAGATGAGACATGAGCAGAGTTGCATGGGAAAGGAATAGCCAAGGCTGGTTTATCACGTAGAAATCCAGCGAGGTTTTGTGCTGTAATGTGACAAAAAAAACAACAAAAAACATATCACCTGCGATCAAACTGAGAACTTTTTTCAGACTCGGGATGCGATGGTGTCCATTCTGAAAGACCTCCATGAAGATGACCACTTCGGTATCATCCAGTTTGATGACAGGATCAGTAACTGGAAGGAGCATCTCACCAGAGCAACAGAGGAAAACATTTCAGCAGCCAGCCATTTTGTCAAGAGCATCAAAGCACGTGGAGGTGCAAACAATTTTTCATGTCAATAATGAAAAAATTACAAAACGTATATTTTTTTGGAAGTTTTCTAAGTTTTTTTCTTTTCCAACTGAACTAGGACTATTTTGCAACCCTGAATCCAAAAATGACATCCATTTTTTTCTCAATCAGATCTCAATTTGATTTAGAGAAATCTGATCTGACAAAATTGATGAGGTTTTTGTAACATTATCGGTTCATTTCCGTTAATATTTATCATCTAAAAAAAGGTTTTAAGAGAAAAAAATTATTTCTAACAGTGTATTAATTAAATGTTACAAACTTGGATTTCTGTAAACTGAATAATAAACACTGATAAGGGTAAGTACATGTAAATTGAACATTACGTCTTCATAAGTCTCCGTCTCTTTCCTGTCCTGATGGAGTCTCTCCTCCTGCTCGTCACTCATTGATCACAGATTCTCAGGATCCAGATGTGAGAACAAGTCGTGCATGTTGATGCTCATGTTGCATCCTTAGTTCAGAAAGTTGACCTGAATGAGCAAACCCAATGAGATTTTTGGATTCAGCTCATCAAAATTACCCTAAAACAGTTGAAAAATCCGAGACAGTTTTTTTCTTGATTGTTGACCAGTGTAATTCTTCATTCCACTGAACTTTCATTGAAATAAATTAGACTTTTTCATCTTCCCATTGCTCATAGATAAATAGCATTCTCTTCTGTTTTAAACACTCTGCAGCCCCATCGTTTCTTTACCTCAGCTTACAACAAAACCTTCTTCGTGTTCTTCTCTTTCAGCTACGGACATTAATGGTGCTGTGTTGAGTGCAGTGAACATGCTGAAGAGAGAAAGGCAGAACGATAACGTTCCAGAGAGAAGCGTGGACATGATCATTTTACTGACTGACGGGAATCCAAGCTTTGGTGAGCTGGGACTTATTAGCTTATCTTGTAAACATGAATGAGTACACCATTTCCGACAGAAGCCATACAGATTTCATTGCTCATCTTTGGTTTAATTCCACTTCTCAAAAGTTGGAGACACATCTGGCAAACTCTACCAAGTTTAAAACTATTGTCTTTACAAGATGTCTTTTCACTTTCAGGAGAGACTAGGGCTGAGAAGATCCAGGAGAAAGTCCGCTTGGCCAATGCAGGGGCCATGTCTCTGTTCTCCCTGGGGTTCGGTAACGATGTGGATTACTCGCTCCTGGATGTGCTGAGCAGGGAAAACAAGGGAATCGCCAGGAGAATCTTTGAGGGTTCAGATGCTGTGGTCCAACTCAAAGTAGGATGAAGAAGAGTGAACGCTGAGCAGATTGTGGAGGATGAGGGGAAATGGAGAACGTACAGCAGAATCTGAAGTCTTGCCTTCGTTGCAGGGTTTCTACGAGGAAGTGTCCAACGTTCTTCTTTCAGAGGTGGACCTGCGTTATCCTGACAATGGAGTGAGCGCTTTGACTAAAAACCGATACAGCCAACTCTTCAGCGGCTCAGAAATTGTGGTGGCAGGACGGCTGAATGAAAACGACGTGGAGAACTTTCTGGTTGAGGTGTCTGGCCAAGGGGTGAGAAATGGACATGAAGCAATGAAAAAAAACATATTACTGTAAGAGGTGTTGCATTGTATAGCAGCTCTTTGCTAACGTGCCACTTCATATGTATCTTGAAAGGCTGAAGGGGACCTCCACAAACAGTGGAAGGCAGATGTGGTGAGCTGGGATGTGGTGTACCCAGACGAGGAGTACATCTTTGGTGATTTCACTGAGCGTTTGTGGGCTTATCTCACCATCCAACAGCTGCTGGAGAAGAGGTGCGAAGCACTTTTGTCCTTAAACTTTAATATGCTAGCCTAACAAGCCAGTCAGAAAATGTTTTTATGCCATGTTTATATTGCGATAAACTGGCGACCTGACCAGGGTGTACCCCGCCTCTCGCTGGAAACGTTCACTGGAGATGGGAACCAGCACCCCTCCTGACCCCACTAGGGACAAGGGTGTAAACTAAAGAAAATGGATGGATGGATGGATGTTTATATTGTGGATAAACAGTGTCTTGTCAAATTAATTTTGAAACTTAATTTTGACTAATTTTAACCACAAACTTGAATGTGTGGTCATGAGAACTTGTTTGACAGGCTAACACAAAGTGGTACATAATTGTGATGTGAACATAACACAAGTTTTCTTTTCTTTTTTTTCAATTGTTTTTATTTTGTTCGTTTTGTTTCTTGCTGAAATTTCTGCCCTCCTCCTACAACCCCTTTCTTTTTGTGCGTGGTCATTCATGCTACTAAACAAACGCGACCGTAGTGAGACTTCCGTGTGAACGGTTTACTCCCCAAAGCGGCCCGCATGCGCAGAGGAAGAATGTTGACGCACTGTTTACGGAAGTAGCAATGGGCGGAGCCGACCGCGAATCGATTTTAAAGCGTATTCAGAGCAATGGGGGCTGACAGTGTTGTCACGATATCACAACAACATGAAGGAAGCTAGCAAAAAGAAATCACAACTAATATCGAGGACCTTTTGTGGAGCGTCGACCACATCTTCTGTAGGGAAGTTTGTTTAGATGTGTAGTCAGAGCCAGGAGTGGTTCGACACCGATGTGATGCGATCACAGTCATAAATTCCAGCCATTGTTTACATCTCGATTTACCGTATCTGACTTTTTCCGGTGCAAAATTACGCATGTCTCACGTATAAGGCAGATAAAATGCTCTCTCATTAGGCATTATTAGGCAATAACATGTATGCCAGTCTCATATTTCCCCCCCCTCTTCCAGTGATATTAGTCCTCAGCCGGAAAAAGATGAAGCCATCGCCAGGGCTCTGAACATCTCTCTGCAGTACAGCTTCGTCACGCCTCTCACCTCCATGGTGGTGACCAAGCCTGAAACCGAGGAAACAGGAAGGAGTCCCTCCATTGCTGATAAACTGACTGAAGGTCATTTATTAGAAGCAGTTTTTTTTTTTTTTTTTTTAACTTTTTCCATGATGCCAAAATAATTGGATGTTTTCTGAATGTTTCCTTGTGTTTCAGACCAGCGTCAACAGGCGGAAAGAAATCGAGGTAAACTTCCTGTTCACATTTTGACGGATGTAATGGTATGAAATGTTCTTTTTGAAACATATTTGTATATAAAATGATGTGCGCTTTAACCTACGTCTCAGGCCCTACTGCTGCCAGTCGTACCAGAGCTCGAGGTGTGGGGGACGGTAAGCTTTATTGTGGTACTGTTTAATGTGTGTGCTGGAGTTTAATATTTTTGCAAACTGATTTACTTATTTTGTTTTTCGGATCATCTAAAAATGACCTGAAAGCTATTTTCCTATGAAGCCTTTGAGCTACTAGTGCAATATTGTATTAGATCCACTAGTTAATGGGGATATTTATCACTTCTTATACAGTTAAAACCGGATGTTTAGACTAAATAAAAATTCACATTATCTATTTTTTTTCTGTGTGACATTCAATCAAAACAAATGTTTTGTATTTTTATTGGTGAATTTACAACATTTGAGATAAATGGAGGCACATGGATGTATTTTTCGGCTCAAACACATGCAGCATCGTACCGTTCAGAGACCGGTTCTGATTTTCAGAAATATCAGATTAACCCCCAGGACAAAATCACAACACCATAGGACGATTCTAGAAATTATTTTGTTAATTCTAACTAAGGAAAAAATAAAAAAAAAGTATTTTTATACATTGTATGTAAATATATGGTCTTTAACTTTAACACATTAGAGCTGTTTCTGCAGTGGACGGAGATCCTCATTTCATAATTGAGCTGCCAGACAGAGAGGACGCTCTGTGCTTCAACATAAACGACAGACCGGGAACCGTTTACAATCTAGTCAGAGACCAGAAATCAGGTCGGCACTGTGCATTCTTCTAAATCACATGTTTCCTTCCTTGGGATAATTGAAGGAACAAGAAATGAATCATGTGCATTACTTTTCAGGTTTTGTAGTGAATGGCCAGATTGTTTCCAAGAAGACATTTACCCCACAAGCCAAGAACAACACATACTTTGGTCGTTTTGCTGTCACCCACAGAAAGCTGGGGCTGCAGCTGGACGTGAGCACTGACCATATATCAGTTTTCCACAATGGCAAGCATGTTAGGTTGCAGTGGTCTGATACGACCTCCGTGAAAGATGACAGGTGAGTAGCATTGCTTTGCAATAAATTCTCTCACTCTCTGGCATAATTAGTTTTTTGTGTTTCACTTTCACTGTCTTGCTTTTAGCTAGGTGCCCCAATTTTCTTCCTTTCTCTTCCAGTTTGGACATTAGACTGACTAACAGCTGCAGTCTGACTGTATCGCTGCGGCACACAGTTAAATTTAGGATCATCAGACACACAAAGATTTGGAAGAAATACCACGACCAACAAGACTATCTGGGTTTCTACACCCTGGACAGTCACCACTTATCTTCCTCAGTTCATGGACTTCTTGGTTAAGTAACTACATTAAGACTTTATATTGTGGTGCAGTAATACTGTACTTGTTGAATCTTTCAATAAGCTTTTAATCACACTCGACAGGTCAGTTCTACCATGGAGTTGAGTTTGAGGTGACAGATTCGCATCCAGGAGAAGTGGAGGGAAATTCAAATGTGATAATGTACATAAAAGGCCAAACCATCAATGTGACCAGGTAATTTTTTTTCTTTTTGTAAAACGGGACTTTGAAAAAAAAAGGGACTAAAGAATTATTCTTTTTTATTTTTCTTAATTTTAAATACTCTGAAGGCACTGGGAGAAGGATTTCAGCAGGGATGTGAAAACGGGAAAGAACGTCCTCTGCTGGTTCGCGAACGATGACGGACACGGCCTCATCGACGGATCAGCGCCAGACTACACTGTGCCTCACCTTTTCACTTTTTAAATCTTAGAAACTCACCATATCTGCAACATGTAACATCACTGGTCTAAGGTGGTAAAATACTGTGGGTTTTGAATTTTCAGTTGTAAATCATTATGCAATTAAAACTTCTTTGTAAGCTGTGCTGCAGATCGCTGCAACATAAGTTATGCACTATTGTCTAATGCTAACGTTTACTGATTTGTTTGTTTAGAAGTGTTTGTGCCTGGTTTAAACTTTTTGCTCATGAGGCATTCAGTGGTAGTCATCTTTGGAAAGAAACTAACTATTGGCTTTGCGCAGTGTTTTTTACCTCTTTGGTAAAACCATAAGCTTCACATAGCTCACAGGGACTCTGTCGTCACTATTCCCTTTCTGTTAACAAATAAAAGTCTTCAGAGTGTGGAATTCATTTGGATTTAATCCATTTTACAATGATTCGTCAAAATAGATTCTTTGTGTGTAACTGCTTTCAGAAATCAACAGAGTAAACTTGTGGGTAATGTATACAGCTGTGAAGGCAAGGTTCTTCACTAAAACAGCGTCTGCCTTTATCTACTTAAGTGAATATTGGTTTATAAACCCATTTTTGCCATTTCTACTGTATTTCTTTAACTGAAATGAACAAATACTTAAGTCTTCTTACACTACAATCATAAATTGATAACATTTGTAGATTTTTAAGTACTGAAATTCAGGCCAGTGCTGATGTTTCCTTTCTCAACAATTTGAGTCAGAAGCAGAAAGTGAGTTGCGTATATGTTCCACTAGGGGCAGAAGTGAGGCAAAACTAATGCATTCCCACGTTTATTTAAACAGAAGACGGCGGTTGTTGATTGTATGACGTTTATAAGCTTATTTTTGTTTTAACAAGAAAAAAACGACGAAAACCGAGTGCTATATCTAAATATTTTAGAAAAGTCCTTAAATTAAAGTTGGACTAAATATTAAATTAGCTTTTGTAAGAGCTAGCTCTTTTGCAATCTTATAGCATTGAAGACCGAACCGTTTCTTAAAGACACTAATGCGGAAAAGAAAGTTAATTTCACTCAAAATATTCGTATTATTAGGATATTTCTGTTTGTTGCCTTTTATTAAATCGTAATGCGAGGAAAGTGATTTGTTTAACAGGTAGTCCTCTTCTGACACACCCGCTGCTAATTGAACAGGAAGAACAGTGAGGTATGTTTTTTTCAGTGGTTTAATGAATACGTTGCTACAAGGAGCAATGTACCTTTCAAGGAGGTAAAATACAAGATTATTAATATGAACAATATTTAGAGACGAGCTTGAGTTATCTTAGTTAAATAATTCAAAAAGTAACCAAGTTACATTCAATATACAGTGTGATATGTTTTAAGCCTCTTAATTCATTTAGGTTATGGCTTAGTTCAGTTCAGTTTTTCTAAGACACAAAATTCAGTGTCTTAGAAAATTGTAATATTAAAATGTTTTAACATATTCTTGTTTATTGACCTGTATATCTGTCTACATTTAGGGCTTCTCAATATCAAGAAATGTATGACACTGTTGCTGAAAATTGTGATATATTAATTGTGATTAACCAATAATTTTCTAACTTATTCCTTTTGACCACACATGTTCCCCCCATCTTCTGAGAACTTTAACATTTCAGACACTGAGAACAAGAATCAGACATTAAGGACATGTATGGGTGTAATGGTAAATGCATTTGAACAGAAAATATTTTCTAGAGCTAGAGAGTTCACACATATACTGAACTAATACAGCGCCGTTTTATACCTGAAGATTAGCCCGATTCAACATTTTGTGGTACAACTTTAAAAGGTGACGGGACCTGGGATGTCCCGTCACCAATATGGTTGGGAATATTAAGGATTTTCATTCGTCTGCAGTGGAAAAACAAGCAAAACTTTCTGTCAGTGTCTGCAATAGCTCTCTCTGCACTTAACTGAAGAACTCACCAGACACATGAATCTGACTGTAGACATGCCTGATACTGGGGAAAAATCATCTAAAGTCCATTGTTGTAGGCTACAACATGAATTCAATCATTTGCTATAGTCACGTAAACTATTAATTTGAAAAGAACAATATCTCTTAATCAGTTTTATTTCATTTGTTCCTTTTGATTGAAGTGAACCAAAAATGTACCAAACCATGACTGGAAAGTAGGGATGCATGATATAGTGGCACTAACATCAGTATCTGCCGATATCAGTCATTTTTTAATACATCGTATCGGTCAGATAAGTAAAACTGATATCAACTACCGATATTTATTTCAATCTTGCCAAAACTCCGACGACTCTTGAAGTACTCCTTAGTACGTTGCTAAGTAGAAAAAGTGGTGAACTGCTGTTTAATGCTTGAAATCTTAAGTAAAGTTCATTTTGAAACCAATGTCCCAGATTGGAGGAAAAAAAAGATGAAGAACCAAATCCAAGTTGCTTGATGTTAAACAGGAAGCCTCCACAGTCAGTGAGGATTTTGAGGAGCCATGTCAGCACAGCCATCCACCGGGAATACTTACCTCTGCTTTCAAGCTTTATGGAGATGCTGATTTCGTTTTCCAGCGGGATTTGATCGCTTTCCATACGAACAAATTTACTAATACCTGGTTTGAAGGCCGTGGTACAGTTGTACTTGATTGGACAGCAGACTGAAGCCATTAAATGACATTTCTGTGTCTGTACGTTGAATTCTTGACACTTTACTGAATGAGTGTTTACATGTCAGGTTGGGTCTGAGCAGGGAACCTAAAATCTATTATGTGTGTGCATGCATGAGGAAACTCCTTGTACTCCTCTCTCCTATTTCATAGCTATGTGTGAGCTGTAGTAGACACAGGGTAAGTGTGTTAACCTCAGTCATGTCGGAAGTTCAGGAGTTGAGAGGGATTTTGTGGTGGTGGTGAGGGGCGGGTGGCTCTGTGCAGAAGTGTTTGACTGTGTGCATCTGTCTCCTTGTATGTTGGTGTTTTTGCAAGCCTTGCTGATTAACAGCAGATGTGGACAGGCTCTGGGTGTCGGGGGGCCAACTTCAGAGGGCCCCCCACTGTAATAAGTTTGGGCTCTGTTGTAGAAAATGGCAGCCTCTTCACACATGAGTGATATTATTGTTTGCTGAACACACTCTTAACCCCAGCAATATTGGAAACCAGGAAAAAAAAAAGTCAGTCTGAACTTAAAGGAGGAGTGGATGATTGTTTTATGGGAGGACGTCCATGTAAGTCTCCTGCTTGTCCAGCAGAGGGCATAGGAGAGCTGTTAAACCCATTTCTGCCAGTGCCGCTGGAATCGTGAAGGTCCTGCCGACTGGACTGACTGCATTAACTAATTTTACTCAAATTACAAAAAAAATATTTTATTTCATTAAATGAGTTACTTTACTGTATTAACTAACCTTGGAAATTACGTTTTAGACAAACATCTGAGTTCATTGCAAAACAGTTTTTAGAAACTGGCTTGATTAAACATTTGATCAGCATCACATGTTGGTCATATTTAATATTTGTCAAGCTATTTTTGGCTGTCTACTCTTAACCTGATAACAGCCTCATGAAGACTGAAGGATAGCCTCGATTTGATATTGTCAATGTAACAACCAAGTGTTAGTTCAAAGTTACGCCGTTACCGTCACTGATATTTCCTTGTTGAAATTGTCCCTGTCTGGCTAATTACTGAAAATTGTTACCTTATTAATTATAAAACAAATACATATTTACACCTTCATATTTGCACTAATTCCCCCTACCCCATGCTTTTTTTTCTTTTTTTTCTTTTTTTTTAAAGAATGAACCAAAAGCCATAAATAAGCCAGAATTTGCCCTCCTCCTGCAGGGAAGTTTCTCTTAAAATATCACTGTTTTTACATTGTATTACTTCATGCCAGTTCTTCTTTTCTAAGTTACAGTTTGACAGTTTTAAAACTTTCTCCTCCAGCTTCCTGTCTGTGAGTTTTTGCCTCCCAACCCGCACATCTCGCTACCTTTTGTCCCCGTATGAATATTTCACATTGCTGCTGCCGCTGGTGCGTGATGCGGGGCACTGAGCGCTCATTGTGTGAACGCAGTGTGGGTGCTGCGGTATGCAGCCTCTTGCCGTGCAGTGTGTCGTGACAGGCGTGTGGCTGCTGACGCCAGCCGGCCGCCTGTCGGTCTGTCCGTTTGTCCATCAGCTCAGTGACACCTGACCGTTGATTACATTGTTGCACACACACGCAGACATCGGAGACCAGGCTGCATGTTTTTTTCTTTGTGGACAAAGTTCTCTGTTCACATTTGTCACTCGAGGGTGACACAGATCTATTATGTTGCCTTTACTACATAGGTGCAATGCTACTGAAAATGAAATTTAGATTTTGTTAGTAAAAAAAAAACACAAACACGAAAATGACACAAATGGATAACTGAAAGTTAGAATTTGAAATTTACTATTGTAATTTTTTTTCTGAATATGTTAAAGTTACAAGGATCTGGCAACAACAATAACACACTTTATAATTTTTCACATTTTATTTAAAAACACATTAAACTAAACTTTAATGTGTTTCATTTGGATTTTGATTGGTGGAACCACGCAAAATGGCACATAAATGTGAAGTGGGAAGGAAAATGAAACATGCTTTTCTGGACAAAAAAATAAGATAAGAAAAAACTAAAAAGGGTTGTGTGCAGCCTCCTTTAGTCAAAACAATAACAGCTGCACGTCTTCTGGGGTATGTTTCTGCCCCATTCTTCTGTGCAGAATAGCTCAAGCTCAGTCACACTAGGTGGAGAGCAACGCAGAGCAGCAATTTTCAAGCCTTGCCAAAGATTTTGAATTGGATTTAGGTCTGGGCGTTTATCGTTATCCACGAACATGCTCTTATGTTACAGACCACATCGCAGCTCAGGCTGTATGATTTGCATTGTTGACCTCCTGTGAGATTAACCTCCACACAAATCTCAAATCTTTTGCAGCCTCAAATAGAATTTCTTCCAGGATTGCCCTGTCTTTAGCTCCATCCACCTTCCTGTCAATGCTGCCCATCCTCCCTGCCCCCCTCTGATCAAAAGCTTTGCCACAGCATGATGCTGCTACCACCATATTTCTCCGTGGGGACAGTGGGTTGCATTTAGAGAAAAAAAAAAAGAATTTTGATCTTATCTGATCCCCTGGTTGAAGCTCTCTTTGCTTGGCATGTCAGCTTCGGATGGTCACGTCTTGATAGGTTTGCAGTTGTGGCAAACCTGTCAAGCATTTCAGATGGCAAGAAATGCTTCATGAGACGTTTGAAGGTTGGCGTATTATCTTAGAACCTGACTCTGTGTTAAGCTTTATCTCTCAGCTGTTTAGTTTGTCCCTTGGTTTTCTTTGTGATGCTTGTTCTTTAATGTTTTCCCTCAAACCTCTGAGGCCTCCACAGAACAGCTAACACAACACTGTTTATAATTAGATTAACTAACTCACAGGTAGACTCTATTTACTAGTTAGGTGCCTTTTAAAGCACGTCTTTGGATTTTTTTAGGGCTTTAGGATTTTTAGTTGCACAAATATTCAAGAAGTATGAATACTTTTGGAAGGAAATGTAATTTAAACGTAGCGGTGTGCATTTTTCTATAGAAACGGAATTATTTCATGCTGGTCTGCTCGTCTCTGCAAAGCACCACGGGACGAGGTGACATTGCAGCGCGCTTTGGTGTAATCCTCGGTATTCGGCGCATCTCTCCAACTGCAGAGGTGAAAAGTTGAACCCAGTGTTGACCTTCTCCTGAGAGAGGCTTAGCTCTGAAGTCAGGCGCAGGCCAAAGGCACAGGGAGGATATTCTCAAGTTCCTCTTTCCCTCCCTCACGTGCTCCGCTTCTCTCCTTCGCCGCCCTCCCCCCCTCCTCCCCTCGCACACGGAAACAATTAGCATCTGTGATAAGATGCTGTACATATTTCCACCATTTCATCCCACCGGTTCTGTTTGTTTGTTTTTCCGTCGTGACGAAAAGCCTTGTGTCCTCCTGTCACGCCGCCGTTAATCACCGTTCCATCGTATCTAGGTGCAAGGAGCTGGAGAGGGAGAAGGGCGGAGAAAGAGACTGAGAGGGGCCTAATGTTTATCACTGCAGGGAGTTGGATTCCAGATGTTGAGATAATGAAAAAAATAAGCAAACAATTATGCAAAAATAGACAGAGCGAGGGGGGAAGAAAAGCACGACCAGACTGACAGACGACAGGAGCGATTTTGAATGCAAGTTTTGATTTATCAGATGTAATTATTCAACAGTTTTGCATCATCAGCCCAAAGCATAAGGAATTAGGACGTTGTAGTTTCCGAGCTCGGTTAATAAGTGAAAAGACTGACAGCTTTGACTGAGGCATCCATGGCAAAAAACACAAAAACAATTTGAACACTTCAGCAATGTGCGTATACTCTTACGGGACAGCGTGTTAGCCACTGTGTGAGACGTAGAAATCTTATCATTTGTCGTATCGTGCGCCTGGGACCAGCTTATCCACGCTATGTTTTGCTAACATCAGCCTGACCCAGAAACTGCTAACCCAAACTAAGTCTGACATCCTCCCAGTCCAGCAGAGCAGGGCAATACGCGGCCTCCAGATATGAGACTTGACAGTAGATGCCGGACTGGCCCCCACCTCTCCTCTCCCCAATCTGTTTTAGTTTTAGAGTGGTTGTGATAACCTCAGCCTGACCCCCTGATTGGTCTAATCTCCCCCCTTATCTTTTCTCACCAGTCAGCTGACGGAGCGCCGGGCGGCGATTGGCGGCGGACCCGGCTCGCGGAGGAGGGGTTTGCTTGGCGTTGTGTTGATGTTGCAGTTAGACGGTGAGAAGTTTAGTCTACTGTCTGAACCACAGCAAAAGCTTCAAAACACAGAGGCAAGGACGGGAATGTTTGGGGTCAGGATCCGACGGGGCAAACGCCACGACTCGATCGGGGCTGTAAACTGTGAAATAATTCTCATAGTTTCACTGATCCCTGCTAATGTGCACAAACATGATCCCCTATCAGTAAATTCTTGTTGTTATAGCCTCTGTACACAAGGGGAGCATCTATGTCTGAACTCGCGCTTCGATTCGTCACCGCAGTAATGTGAATGGTTCTCGGTCCGTTTTCATCGATAACTCACAAGGTGTAAAAAATGAAATGAGTGCATTGCTTCGGTCACTCTGGATGAAAAGACAATAGAAGCCGCAGTTTGGAGCGGTAGCTGCTCCAGGCAGCCTGTTTGCAAGGCTTTAGAGTCAGATTAGATCAGAGGACTGCTCTGTTTGTTTGTTTTGATTTGGGAGGGGTTACACTCCTTAGGGATACCCCCCACACACACACATCCGCACACATTCACACACCCGCTATCACACTGCTATGCCTCCCCAGGATCCCCCCTTAGGGCACAGTCAACTGGAGCCCCCTATGACCTCCCCGTTACCCTTTCCTGACCCATGTTAGCCAAGGCATGCTCAGAGCAGAAAAAGTAAATGAAGGAAGACGCTGCTGTGTCTTTAGTCTGCTGGACCAAATCACAACCAGACCAGCTCTTTCTGGGGGTGCAGGCATTGCCACCCAGGCATGCTGGCCCCCCTCCAGCCCTGACCGGGCTTGTAAGAGGTTCATCCCGATGCTGACCTCTCTTTCATCTGCCTGTGTGTCTGAGGTGTTCTCCAGAGAAAAACTGGCTTTGGGCAGCTACTGCACCTTGTCCATGTTATGTAACTGATGCCATGGCAACTCAAAAAATGATGTTGGAGAAAGTTTGTATCAAAACTGTATTTGTGGTGAGGTACAGTTAACTTAGAGATGCACTGGTCATTTTTGTCGTAGCTTCATGAACTGACATTTTGACTTGTCTGGAGCTATATACCGATAAAAATATATATTTCTAGCTTTTCTGCCATTAATGGTCATTACTTGTTTATATTGTAGTTGGGAGTGTGATAAGAGAGGATTTCATTTTTATCTTAAACTGAAGACAAAGCATTTCAACTTCACTTCATAAGTTTTCTTTATAATTTTTGAGTATGATATAAATATGGAATGTTAATAATAAAGTAAATATTAAGTTAAATGTAAAAACATAGCTGACTTTAAGTCTCAATTCAGAAACAGATTTCAAACAATGTTTAAAGTGTAATAACTCAGTGTGACATAGTGACACTTACGTATGCTGAATTCTTATTCAATGCATTCAGCCTTCCTGTTATCTGATCAAAGTCTTGCTCTCTCTTGCTGCCCAATTGAACACCAGACGTGTCTTGACCTCTTTGCATCCTTAAAAAACACCTAACATTTGTCTTTTTCACTCAGGAGAAACTTCCACACTGAAGAGTGTGGATGTGCAAGAAGAGCAAATTCACTAACTCGTCCGTCTTCCTGATATCTGCTGAAGTCATCTCCAGGTCAATTTGTTCCTTCGCTAGTTTGATGAAACATCCTCCAGGCAAGTACAAATTAATGTGACAAATGTTTAGTTTCCTTTGATAAAGTTCTTCACTCAGTAGGATTCTCCACACTGAGCAGTGTTGTGGTTTTCACCATGATGCATACATTAGTCAGAGAGAGATCTTTAGTTTCCAACTTAAAAAAACTCCGGTTAAAATCACCTGATCCAGATCTCCAGCCAGTTTCTGTGAGTGACTCTAAAATTATTTTAGTAGAAGTCCAAGTTAGGTTATCACAATACATTGTTTCAAACTCTAATATCCCCATATTGAAAAATAGTAGACAACATAGCACTTAGTAGAATAATTGTGCTTAAATTGTGCAGGAACTACATTGTATTGCTGTATTTTTCTGTGTGTTTCCGTTTGCCTGTCACCATGCTGCTAATACACTGAAATTGCAGCAGTTCAGTTTCTGTTTCTGGTAATTTTTCATCTTATTTCTTGGACCAACTAGAGTATTTTGCTACTGTTTCTGACTGTAGTATCTGCTCCTACAGTCAGCTTCCACCTTTTGTTGATGATTACTCTGAGGACTAACTGGAGGAGGGGAGAGGGATGTGCTATTCATTTTACATCCTTATTTATCTGATAGTTTTATGTACCTTGGTTAATTTGTACTTTAGTAGTTGCACCAAGCAGACTTCACAGTGGGGAAACAGAACATTGGTTGTAGTGCTAGCAGCTAGCGTCTGGGCTTAACTCCAGTTGCTAGCGCCATTCAGTTTTTCCGATATGT
This sequence comes from Poecilia formosa, assembly GCF_000485575.1. Taxonomy (NCBI): domain Eukaryota; kingdom Metazoa; phylum Chordata; class Actinopteri; order Cyprinodontiformes; family Poeciliidae; genus Poecilia; species Poecilia formosa. Next base: position 243,703 of record NW_006800086.1, read on the forward strand.
TTCATAGAAACTGATGAACAACACTTTTGGTTTTGGCTTTGCTTACAAAACTAAAGACGGTCATAAAGGGTCTTTGCCATGTTAACAGAGTGTCATATTTCCAGCAGCAGCAGCAGCAGCAGCTCACTGTTTTGATTAGCCCTTAGCCTTGGGATTAACCAAGCCAGAGAACAGTCTGTGTTTCAGCAGCACTGTTCTGTAAAACTGTGTGCCTTTTGTATCAACTTTGATGAAACAGTCATTTTAAATAAGAACATTTTTCTGTATGGATTCTTTTAAAATATCACTAACTGTGACAACCATATCCAAGAGTAAATCTAAAATATTTTTCTGATACTCCATATGAAACTCCACATGTATTTTTCCAAATATTCTTTTCATGGACACAGTTTTCTCATTTCTCCATCATTCCATCTATCTGCCTCTCTTCACTCGATAAAGAACATCAGCCAAAGGCACACACCGTCCCATGCACACGAGCCTGCGCCTACTCTCGGAAACATTTACGCACACACCTCTGCTGACCTCCTCTTCATTTCCCACAAGGCCCTGGGGGGAGGCAGCCTGGCACCAGACAGTTATTCAAACCCTCAGGCAAGCTTCGCAACAGGTCAGAGGCAGAAACACAGAGAGGTAGTGAGAGGAAGAGGGAGCAGCTGATTATTTACTGGTTAACATGTGTCTCAGCGTCAGATGGGGGATGATGGACTTTTTTTTTATTAAGAAGAAGTGAGACTTTGTGAAGTATCTTTGTTTGTTTGACTCGCATCGCTCAGTCTTCTGAAATATAAATCATAATATTAAGCCTCAGGAACTAATTTGCTTCTTTGACCAGTAATTACCTTTGTAGATTTCTTCAGCGTTTCAACCCATCCCTTTAAAACAGAAAAAAAAAGTGTTTTCAGCTGTAAATTAATTTGTTTAATATATTTCATTTCATTTTTAATCCCATGAAACAGGAAATAAAAGCCACGGGGATGCTGTGATTGGATTAAAAGTCGCCTTTGTAAACATTGTGACCCATGTCTTTGACACGCCTCTCTTCTTTTCTTGAAGAAAGTCTCTTCATAACACGAGCGCTCAGAGATGAAGGTTCCTTTTTCAGAGAGGACATGCGGATGGCGAGGCAGACTTTGGAGTCTTTGTTAGACACGTGGGCCTGTGTTTGTGTCGGTTTTGTTCTCCTAAATCCTCCTTGGTTTGTGTTTGTCTCTCCAAGCTCTGCTTTGAGCGATTAGGGATGAAGGTTTGAACAGCTTGGGTGAATGAAGACATAATTTCAGCTCTTTATTGCAGCTTTGAATAGTCCTCCTTTATATCAACAAGCGACGCCGGTTTGAACACCAGCCTGGTTTTAAGGTTCGCTCTTTTAAAGAGATGCAGCAGAGTTTTTCTGTCGCTTTAGATTTCGAGGCTGCTTGATTCCTCACGACTCGGGAGTTTATTGAATTGGGCGAGTGATGCCAGTAAACCCTGCCACCAGAGATGAGCCATATCACGAGAGGCATCGCTAGAAATCCGAGTTGTGCCATTAGACAGAGAGAAAGGCAGTATCGTGAGGGAGAGAAGAAGGGGAGAGACACAGAATGGATTGTTCCACAACAGACTGACGGACCTTTTAGCCTTATCTGCCAGAGCTACTCTTACAGAAAACCAAGGAGAGAAGGCTAAAGAATGCCCTGCTCTTTCTCTCCCTCCCATACCCTGTTCTCCTCCTCATCTCTCCTGTCTTTTCCCTTCCTGCTTGATTTCTTCTTCTCCTTTTGTCCATGTTCCTCACTCTGTATTTCTTAAAAAATCTTCTTAACTCTTGAACTCCTTCAATTGCCCCCTCTTTGTGGTATCTTCCTTTGATGTTTTAATATCTCTCTCTAGCGGGATCAAGGATTTTGGAGCCAATTTCTGATTATGGATATTGGAAAGCTCTGACTGACCAGTGCTGCTTTGCTTCAACTTTCTGCATCAATTGATACAACAAGACTATTAAGATTGATTTCATAAAACAAATGTTAAAAGTGACAGAATGTTGAAAACCTAACAAAATCTAAAGCCTTAAATCAGTTTGAAAAGTAGAAGCATGAAGGAACGGCGAAGCTCCTTGGAAAAAAGCTCAGTTTCCATTCTAGTAGCTGCCCCAGAGCTGCCAAGTTGTGCTAACCTCATCCCTCTTCAGTGAGGAAGTTGTTACTGAGAAAAGACTTCAAGTCTGCTACTATAAGTGAGGCATTTAAATTAAATCTTTTGGTAGGTATAAGGTTTGTTGCCTTCTCTGATCATGTTTTCAGTGTCCCAGTTTCAGGCCAATCAAGTGTTAAATCATCTAACTGTGGTCACCAGCCAGTTTCTTCGTGCATCTTGATCTTGTTCCTCTCCTCGCCCTTTACTACCTCATCCCTCTTCAAGTTCCTCCAAGCACGTTTTGAGGCCCTTTTGCTGCCAGATTCTGAACAATGGAAGACATGCAAGTCCCATCTGAATCTTAGCAGCCTGTAAAACAGATCCCTGTCTCCATCTCAGACTTCACCCTGCATGCATGACAGCTTTTCAAGGCTCCCGTTCCGTTGCTCAAACATCTTATTTGCATTTGTTTACATGTGCCACTTTCTGCATGTTTGGATTTTCTGCATGTCAGTGTTTTGGTGCAGCCCCTTGCCCATATCCTGATACATATGCACTCTCACTCACTCACACGCACACACACAGGGGCAACAGTATTTGACAACTGTGAGTCGTCCCTCTCCTCCCTCTCTGACAGAATGAAACGGATGGATAATTAGATATCAAAGGAAAGCAGGCTGGGTGTGGCGAGGCGCATGGGCCCCTACGATGGTAAAGCACTTATTAATGAGATAGGCCTTATCTGCTCTCCTCCCAGGAATTCTGCCTTTGATCGGCCCCGACTCTGGACTTAATACATTTTTGATTGATAGGCCAAGATGACAGAGAAAGGCGGTGTGGATGAGTGCAGGGGGGAGCCTGGGTGTGTGTGCATGCAGCTAGAGGAGGGGTGCAGTCCTTATACAACTGTAACAATGCCCTTCACATGATTAAATAACTTATGACCGTTACGTTGTAACTTATGGAGCAGGATGTACTAAGACGAGCGCCCGCAACTGATCAATGAATCTCAGTGTAACCAGGACATGCACACTATACCAACAGTCATGCACAGAGCTTCACATCCCTCCAGCGACACAGACATAATTTCTCCGAGACAGCCCAAACAGACAGGTCTATTCAGTCACCTTAACTCCAACTATAACTCACACACCAGGGCACCAGGAAATCTTTTCCCAAAGACAGAGCAGGCAAGGGGCAGGCCTGCGGAGGGGGGACTGAGATAAGGCCCTATCCCCATCTTAGGATGAGTTATAGCCCACCCAGGAGGATGTGGCTAGCAACGACCCGCGTGGACACGCTGCTCAGCATGCTGGGATTGGAATGGGTGGCGTACTCCCCTGTTAGTGAGGCGGCGGGCGACCTCATCGACAGAGATAACAGCCCCGCTCTCAATAACACCTTGACCAGAGGGAGGAGAAGCAGCAGCACTGATTCATTGAGCTTCTTGGTACTTGGTACACACAAATCCACACGCACACTAACCAAACAGGCACTGCACTACACTCACAAACTGCACTCACATCATGCCCCTCCGCCCACCCCGTCTGCCCGACAAGAGGTGACTGAGCATAACCATTACAGACCCTTGTCAGCTCGTTATGAGTCTCTGTCAGTGTGAGGCGTCAGGTAAATTAAAGCCATAACTGCAGCTCCATCACCCGTCCATCATGCCCCATTTATTACTGTGCCGGCAGGCGTAGCCGGCCGATTGATCAGCGCGACAGAGACGTTGCAGGTCTTCAAATCAATCACACGGACAAACGCAGGTGAAAGGAGAGGAATTTGTAAAGGTCCGTAGAGTTGAGTTTTTGAATGAGTCATGAGAAAAGGCCTGAAGAAACTCTTGTTACCTCAGCAAGGAACTCAAACTCTCAGTACTCTGAGTATCTGATAAATTATCTGATAAATGCTATTTGCTTTAAAAAATTAAAGAATTTGACCTGCCGCTTCTTGGTAAATTAACCAATTCTGATTTCTCTTCAAGGATTTTTAAGATTTGTTTTCCTACCCATTTTGACTGTATATGGTAAAAAAATAATACAAAACAAACAAGAAAACCCCATAAAAGATTGTATTAGAAGCAGAGGTGTATGTGTCCAAATATTGTGAAGCAACATATTTTAAAACAAAATAGATATGTTTTAGAATTTAGCGTTTTACATTTGTAGTTAGCATTGTTAGAAATATAGCACTACTGAAAATGCCATCTCTAAATGTATTCCTTAGACTGAGACACTGATATTTTCAAAAGGTGCCAGTATTTTCAAATGCAATATATTTAATAACAAACAGAGTGGAAGCTCAAATGTATAAAGCAAAGCAGCTTGGCCGTACTCTCCTCAGCCTTCCTGTTGTCTGCTGAAAATCTTGCTCTTTTTTGCTGCGGCGTAAGTAAGCCACTGTTTATTTTGGTCTGATATCTTCACACAAACCACTTCCTCGATCATTTGGTGCTTCCCTGACTTCATTTTTAAACACCTTGTTGAAGCTAAAAGGGCTAGGGTTGAGCCTCTATCGCTTAGCAACAACTTCCATACCACAGAGTGTTGTTGTCAACACAGTGATGGTGCCTTCAGTGGATGGGTAAAGTTCAGATTTTTATCTTGGCTTTGGTTGCCAGCTGATTCCTGGTGGGTTTTTTTTTTGATATGTGTTGAATTTGTTTGATATCCATGCGTGCGTAGCTGAACAGTGGTTGCTGTGTCAGTGGCGGAAGAACAACCACAGGCACACTTAAACCGACACATCAAAGTCGCCTGTAATAGACAGAGCGGCCTTCAGCGCGGGTCGCAGCATGAGAGAATGGCTCCGTGAGATTCACGGTGAAACGGAGGAAGTGCTGAACAGAGATGGGGTGGGAAGTGAGACTGCAAGAGGAGGGGGGTTAGATGATAAGAGTGGGAAGAACTGATAGAGTGGAAAAAAGAGAAAATGATTATAACAGCAATCACCCGTTGGAAACTGATAAACCAACCAGTCGTTAATTGGAAGCGTGCAACTCGTGGGGATATGGTTGGATTAGATTTAATTCTTCCTCTTTTCTCCGAGCTGCTTTTTCTCCAGCTCTCTTCACTCAGGGATTGACTTTAATGTGTTTGTCTCGTTTTAGAAAGGATCCCAGTATATTTAAGATTTCTCTTTCAGTTTTTGCCAACTACTAAATAGCATATATTACAGAGTAGTCTTCTTTACTGTATATCTAAACTAAAGCGTAGACTGTAATCTATTTTAGGAGGGGGAAAAATACATCCAGAGATGATGGAGACAAAAAATAGGAAGGTGCTGGCTGGATTTGAGTGATCTTGGGTTTTGGGACATATAGGAGATGGGAGATGGTCCATAAACAAAAGGCTGACAGCCCACCCATCACCCCGGCAGGTCTGGCTTGTGCTGCCTAGATAAAGCGAGGCTGCTTCCTCCTGTATCAACACCATCCATCATCTATCTTTGCCTGCCTACCCACCCTCTTGTTCGCCCTCACGTCTGCCACTTTCACTCTGTACACCTGCTTGGTTTTTCTCCCACTGGATCATTTACAAAACTTCCAAAAATATAAAACAACTATTTTATTTTCCACTATCTGTTTTGTTATATTAGAACCACAAACTTTAAAGTTCATTAGGACAAATCAAAACAAAATTTTGCATTATTATGAATTTGAAAAATTGTTTTCAATTTAATTTTTTTTTTTTTGCAAATAAAACAAATCTCAAAAAAGTACAGTTTTAATTCCATGTCCCTAAATAAAATTTGGTAAAACCAATTAGCTTCAGAGGTCCATTTGGATGGGAACTTTTTAGAGAACATCAGTAACCAAAGTAAACCAAGTAATGCTTAGGGATGAAGGTATGGAGACGTTTAAAGCGGGATCAGGTTTTAGCACAGCATCATCGTTGTCCGCCTAATGGACAGGCTGGGCATGGGGAGCATTAATTAGAAAATAAGTTTAGAAACTCATGGGAACTCTGAAGGAGCCGCAGATAATCGCTGCTTTCTTAAGTGTTACTCAAACACTTTACAAATCTGACTTTATTTGGAAGAGTAGTCAGAAGAAAATCCTGATTCAGGTTTGTCACCAGTCATGTAGGAAACTCATCAACCAAATGGGAGAAGGTGAGATGAGCGAACAACTTGCCATTTTTGACAAACATACAACAAGGCACAAAAATAAAAGTTTAGACGCTCTCTGTCCACTCTGACTAAGCGTGAGATATTTAGCACAAATTAATGTGTGCCTCACTTTTCCAGCTTTCCAAATTCCTTAAAATACATTGTAGTTTCTGGTAATAAAGTGACAAGGTACATAAATAATTTTGTAACTTTCTGTATTTGAAATGCAGCTGTGGTTTAAAGCTGCAGCAAGAACTGAGGGCTTCCCGTCTATGTTCTTGATGGGATTTGGAGGTTGTTGTCCTCAGTGATTTATGCATCTTAAACTCAAGTTTAAAAAGGCATGAACATTAATCACTGACCGGTCCACCATCCACTGCACCTGTATCTCTCGCTGTTCATCATCGTCTTGCTGACAGGTGAAATGAAGGGCATTGTTTGCTTTTTATTTTGAATTTGAATATTTGAGGACGATTTGAGTTCGGCTCACACTGCTCGTCAAATCAGACAAAGCCAGAGTTTGACTGAGCTTTGGCAAAAACCGCACTTTCCAAAACTAGCCTGACAAAGTATTTAGCCACAAATTTGAAAAACCGAGCCCTCGCGAAATGACCCTTCAGACCACCATTGTTCGCTCGTCAATTTTGGTTTTTGTATGAGCATCTCCTTCTTTTCTTTGTCGCTTGTGAGGAATGGAAATTATGCAAATGGAGATGGGCACCGTGAAAAAAGAATGTTGACATCTTCCATCCATGCTACCCCCTAAACACACACACACAAACGCACAGCATTCATGAAGCTCTCTCTTGGCCCAGTTTGGTGGCTCTGTCTCTTTTGGCTGTCTCTCAAGCAGACTTTAACAATTGAAGCCATATTACCTTTGCCTCATCCTTTCTTCTAACCATCAGTGGCCATTTTAGTCCGACTCGACAGGTGCCGAGACAGGAAGACAGAAGACTGTCAACAACTGTAACAAATAATACCGGGTTATCTAACCGGGGAGGGAAAACAATAGAGAAAGGAAAAGTTGTGTGTTTGGATTCGGCTCTTCACATGTTGGGAATTTTAAACACACAGACGCATGATAAATTGCACTTTCTTACTTCAAACACACAGGAGACCCTGAAACTTGGCCGATGCAGTTGAAATGTCTTTGATGCCATTCAGTTCCACCAGTCAGAGGGGAATTAAGAGATAGAGAGGAGACCTGGAGCCCAGGCAGAGCACTGACTCCGGGGAAATGGATCAAATAGAGGATGAATTAAAATGAATAAAAGACAAGAAATAGGAAAAATGGACAATCACTTGTGCAGCATAATGAACAAAGTGCAGATATCACTGTCTTTGTCTGCCGGAGGGGGGGGTTTCAAATGCCATGTTCTCACACTAGATGTACAAATGAGAGGGAGAGAAAGAGAGAGAGGCAGAAACTATGATAATTCTCCATTAGTCTGACTTTAAACTTTACATCCCGCTGTAGCTGTGGGGAAGTGGGTTTCTTTAAGAACCAGGAAAAACTATATAGTGACCTCATATCACCTTTGGAATAACATTATTTGTGATTTGTAACAAATCATTGCAGATCAGTAGTTTCTAAAACAGTCAGATCAGCCTGTCTGGCACAAACAACCACATCACATTAAGTTAGTTATATTTCCTGACTTCCTCGTCCTAAAAGCTCGGCCTGAACTTCAGCTACTCCACGCATTGAGTTGCTGCCATGTGAATGTCTGATCCTATGTTTGTGTGAAGCAATTAAGCAAATCTACTGAGGTTTGTGGTGAGAGTGCATGGAGTAGTTATTTAAGGCATAAAAAGACTGTTTGTTTTTTTTCGTCTTTTCTTCAATCTAATAAAAATGATTTAAAGAGAAGAAATTTCCAGTCGACATCTTTCTCGGGGAACTAAATATTCCTGCTTGGGGACATGACAAATGAGCACCATCATGGGTCTGTAATGAGCTCATGGCCGCATACCCTGATCTTTAATGATGATGATCTTGAGTCACGTGTGCCCAAAGAAAGAACGTTTTGAAGTTGAGATCCTTGCACTTGCCATTGCCTCCATTAACCCCTATGACTTAACTGCTCTCTCTAACCCCATCCCAGTTTAATGTTCGCACATCAAACGGCCATGAAGGACTTACTCATTTTGTGTGGTGGGATTGACATGATCAGATTTGACTCGAGTAGACTGTGTGTGAACAAGTGTGGCGTGCGTGCGAGTGTGTTGAGTGTTTCTTTGGAAGAAAAATAGCAAGGGGAAAAGCTTTTCATGATATTTGTGCCAAGGAATGTTATGTGCTGGAGGTCATGTGAAACACTGCTGGCACTCTGAGTAACCTTAAAGAAAGCTATCGCAACATGACCCGGAAGTAGTCGGGTCATGTGTCAGGGCAAAAGGCTCCGCTCTGTTGACAGCACCCTTTCCAATCTATACACAAGTCTTACTCCTCAACTTCCTGGGAATCTTACTCCCTGGCTGTTCACTTCCTTCACCCTGCGACAGTCAGGTTGGCGCGACAGGCCGTAGCAAAGAAAAGCTTTACTCAAACTATTGGCTGTTGGATAGAGCAGGTTTTCATTTTGTGGGGAAATAAGAAGGAGAAAGACTTTCTTTCCCAAGTAGATGTGGTACACCTATCATCACTGATTTTCCGCAATGACCACTTCAGGTTAACATCTGTATTCCACCAAAGTCTGCATGGAGCATTGATACTGAAGCATATATAAGAGACGGATATATAGATGGGTGAAAGAAGGGCTGACGTGAAAAAAAAGAAAGAAGAAAAGTTCAAGTTGTGTGTTAAACAAACAACTAGACCTTTGAGTCGCTGAAGTCTGAGGTTTTCACATGTTAAGTAAATTAGTGAAAATTTGAAAAAGTAACCTAATTTTCAAAGAAAACAAATGGTGGAATTTTAATTGAGCGCAATAATGGTCAGCTCACGGGACAGAACGGGGGAAATAAAGCAAGACCAATGGAAAGACTAATGTTATGTGGACGGCTGCCACAGCGATTATCAGCTGACTTTGCTTTCTTAAGCTGGGAGGGCAAATACAACGAAACATTTGAATATATGATTTAATATTCAAAAAGAGGTGCACAGCAGTAAGGAGGTTATAATTACTTTCTCAGTGTTCATGATCTGACACTGATCCCATTTTTCCAAAAGAACAGTAATTAGCATGCAAAATGCTTAAAGAAAAACGTCCAAACTAATAATTATTGATAAATCATGCTAATCAAGTTATAGCTAACTTTAGCCTAGTAAATAATGGTTGCTTTTTTTAGTTAACATCCTATGATCTAAGTTTGCACCTTAGTTAATGATAGCAAATTGGTAGCATAGAAAATACTGTTAGCTACCTTTTGTTATTGTTTGTTATTTGTTATTGTGACCTTTTCACTAAGCCTAAGACATTAGCAATATGCTAATAGCTAATAAAGCATTTTAGCTAGTTAAAGCACAGGCTGCTGATAGCAAAGTTGATATAAAGGTGATTATATATGTTTTGGATATATATAGTCGAACACATACATATGTTATGTATGTGTTGCTCTTTTCCGATTAATTTAAACTGGAAGGCTTTCAGTTTTTCTTCTTTTCTTATTGTGCCTTTTGCTTGTCTGTTGATGCTTCAGGTATAAAACTGATTTACGATGAGATTTGCTTTATTAATCCCAAAATTGGGAATTTACTGAACAGTTCAGGCCGAGACGGCGGGTCTGCAGTTTTCTGTTTTCGGTAGTTTTAGTCGTCCTCCATTCAGTACGGTCTCCCTGTCTTTCTCTAAAGATTATTTTCTCTCCTAATGTCTCTGGAACTTTCTTTATTAGCAAGTGTTTGTTTCAGTTCAGCTTTTTAAGAAAACTAGCTTATCAATTCAACTTAAAGCGCTTACCCTACATTTCTGTGGAAAAAAATATATTTTTAAATTTTCTAATGACTTTTAATGCAATATCATGGTTATATTCTGTACTTACTCTCTTTTTTTTAAAGAAAGATCAAAGCAGTTTACATTTAAAAATAATCTTCAAAAAATATTGTTGAAATTAAAATATTACAGTGAAAGTAAAATAAATCACGCTGTTTGGCCACTTTGGCGCGTCTGAGTGTGTTTAGTGAACCATTTTTGTTACCTTGATAATACGCAAGGAGAAGCTCTATTTAAACAAATCCGCTACATGTCAGTTGCACGGCTTTCCAGCAAGGTCAGAGGAGCTCAACTTGTCAGTGTGTGCACTTTTTGCAACATTAGTGTGTGTGCATGCAGTAATGTGGGTTTTAATGTTTTAACATATGCAACCCCTTATAAACAGTGTTTTATGCAAACAGTGGCAGCGCGCCCATCAGATAAGACTCCAGAACAGGAGAAGGTTGACTGCCTTGTGAGGAAGAGAGAGTGGGGGTTGCAGCAAAAGCGGAATGAGTGAGGGCTGAGAGAGGAGGCCATGTGAGAAAGGAGCACAAAATGTGGAGAGAGACATTCTTTTTAGTAAGGGCAACTTTCAACAGGAATACTGTATTTGAACCATTTTAAGTCGATCTTTCGTTCCATTTGACCCCAACGTTTCTGTTCAATTTGAGCTACGTTTTTTTCAGAGTGGGGTCATCCTGACATTCATTATTCCCTCTGCAGTGCCTTTCAAAGGTGTCCGTAAGCTTTGAATCTATTCTGTATACTTTACAGTGCTTCCATATGATAAACCAGCACAAAATACTGCTTAACTGTGAAGAAGAAGGAAAGTATGCAACATTTTCTAAAGTTTTTACGGATAAGATCTGAAAAATGTGGGATGTATTTGTATTCAGCTCTTATGAATCCGCACTTTTTGGGAAGTTATAGTTCAAAAGTATTTAGCTAATTTAAATTAAGACTGAATTTGATTTAAGTGGGAGCTTTAACTGGACCAATCTAATTCGTAAATATGCTTTGTCCTCAGCTGTTCTGTTGTAGCTCAGGCTGTATATTAGCTACTCTGCTGGACGGTGAATATCTGACCCGATCTCAAGTATTTTTCAACTTGTATCATGGTTTCTATCTTCCAGGATCGCCCTGTGTCAGGGTTTTACCCAGAAGCCCAGTGGGATGTGGGTTAAATTTTTTAAAGTTGACAGGAAATTTGTAAATATGAGTAGGTAATTATGTGTTATTGGAAGACATTAACCATACATTAATACCAACTATGAAGTCTTAAAAAAGGCAAACATGAAAAAACAATTAAGATAAATATGAACATTTTTGCACTTGAGTTGTTTCATCCAAATTAAAGTGTCCAAATTTTTGTTTTGTCACTTTATTCTCTAAAGACAGACTGTAGTTACGGAGTCATGAAAAATGACCCCTGACCTCTGACTTCCTGTGTGTTCACATTGTTACCATTGTGCTTCCTGCCATTTCACCAAAAAAACTCTTTAGTTCACAGTTATCACTGTTACTGGTGTATAAAAAAAACCTTTTAATAAATAAAAAAGGATGGTCAGCCTGGTGGGGGCGCCAGTAAAGCCTGGTGGCCCGCCAGGCTTATGATACACTGGGGGAAATCGCGCTGTGTTATTGGCTCCATTCATCTTCCCATCAAACTAATCAACTTCCCTGTACTAGCTTGAAGAAAGGCATCCACACGGCATAACACTGCCAACATGATGGTGCATTGAAAGGAGCACTTTGAGATAGTTGCAGTTTGGAATGGTTTTTTTTTTTTTTTAAACCTAATCCTGCTTTTCTTAATGTTATCCCTGATCTGTCTGCTGTGCTCCTTAGTCACGCTGTTCACTAATTTTCTCAAACCTCTGAAGCTATCACAGGCCAAATGTATTTATAGTGAGAATAAACTCATTTATGCTGAGAATAAACTTCAAAATGATATATAATTTTGCTTTCCCTTTGCAATTATGGACAGCTCTGTCTTCTGTAATCAACAGGGTTTCCCCCAGTGTTTTATAAGCCTGGCGGGCCACCAGGCTTTGCTTGTGCCCCCACCAGGCAAAGCGTTGCTTATTTACTTAAGTATTTTTTTAAATGTTTGCATTTTTTAAGACTTTATTGTTTGTATTCAGGTATTAATCTTTCAATAGGGCACAATTATCAAGTGATATTTTCAAATTTCCTGTCAACTTTAAACATTTTTTAACTGAGAAACACGACGGGCCGCTGGATGAATGACTGCCCAAGCACCCAAACACGGGGCTTAGCATGTTTTCTGGGGAAAACCTTGATTAAAGATCCTAATGAAGTAGCTATTAAAGCTTTTAATGATAACGTGGCTAAATATTCAAAAGGTTAAAGGTGATTAAATACTTTTGCAAAGCACACACATCCTCCAGCTCCTTGAAGCTGCTTTATGTCTGAAGAAGAGGCCGCGTGTTGCGACCCTCGTATTCCTACTTGTTGGCTGGTTGATGTGATATCAGCTGTCCACTGGAGTCCAGAGTGTATCTGCAGTTTTTAGGTGTTTTCTCACTGTAATCTCTGACACTGTGTGTATCTGATAGCAAAGGGCAGCACTTTATCACTTCCATGTAATCTTCTGCTTTCATTTAGCTGCTGTACCAAGACAACATAAAAGACCGCTGCCCAATAGAGAGAAATACAGCACAGGAACTTGGCCTGTTGTCACCCCAGCTATCTCTCTCTCCTGCTCCTCTATCCCGGGTTTTCCCTTCCCAACAGCTGAGAGTATAAAAAATGCCCCAGTTTGATCTTTTTTGACTTTCTTAGCATTTCTCCTCTCTGATTGCCGATTTTCCTCTGTTTTCGAAAATTGAGGGAGCACTGTGATGTTGACTAATACTCTGCCTCGCATCAGATAAATCTTTCATTTTAACCCCCCTACCCTCCTCGAATTTCTGTCACTCCGGGAGACAAATGTGCATCTCTGAGTTTCCTCTCCCTTTGCCCACTGGCTTCCTGAAACTCAGTTACTTTAGCTCTTTGAAGTGCTGCGTGCAGAATGGAGATTCTTTGCATGGTAAATTCGCGGAGTTGCCCGCAGCGTATCCATTACACAAGTTTAAAGAATGCTTCTGAGTCGTTTTGGAAGGGTCTTTTCTCTCACTGCCTCCCCCCCTTCACTCCTAAACCAATTTCTCCGTGTTTTGAACTTCGGTAGTCGTGAGCCATGTAATCTGTAAATTGGTCCCTTTCTTCCCAGCTCGAGCTCCACCATCGAGCAGCGTTTGATGTGCAATTATTTTGCTCATTACATGTTAATTTTATTGTTATAGTTTGCAAATGTTTCTCGGGGTCACGATGTTAAAAGTTTCTGAGGAAGCAAAGAAGCGAGAGAATTAGTGAGTCGAGCGCTCGTCACGGCCAGCACGGCGAGCTCCGCTTTGAGATTGCCAGAGTCGGCTATCTATCTGCTCTCTTTTAAGTCATTTAGAAACAACCTGCTGGGTGGTTTCTATAGCCAACCAGACGCTGATGCAGGATTTAGTATGGAAAAGGGATCCAAGGCTCTTTATCTGCCATAAAAGGTTGGAAAAAATGGAGATTTGTCGTGTTTGTAAGAATGAAACCCTAATCTCTTCCACAGACAAATCTGAGCAATATGGGAATCATATGTTGTGTTTATTTCATCTGTTGCGACAACTCTCACTTCCTATGTAATTTTATGTGTTGATATACAGATTTATTTCTTTTTCTACGTACTTGGGGTAGCTCACTCCATGTAAATATAGAGCTGATAATCATGGTACTGTTTATGAACAAACTATTAAGAAGGTAATTGTTCAAACTCAGCAGTAAAGAGCTGAACCTCATGTAACCACACTGCTTTACATTTGGCTCACTGGATAAAGATCTCCTAATGGTTTTGATCCAGTTAAGCTCTGGTTTGGTTTTTAAAAACATGTACATTGTAATAAACATATTGCAGTGTAATATGCAATATTATATGGGGACCATTGATAGTTTTTACTCAAAGACAAAAATAAACATGTAATAAATAAATGATGACAAAAAATAAAAATAATTTTAAAGTCCTTTTTAAATATATTAAAACCAAGTAAAATTATAAGCAACAAAGGTGACTGAAAATGAAATCTGTTGTCTTTCTGTTATTTAAACCCTTTTATATATTCCTGCATCAACAAGACAATTAATATAACATAATAATAATATTACTACTAATAGTCATAATAATGATAAGTTCCAGGATAAGTCAGGCTGATCGCCCCATTTTGGACCTACATGATATTACATCCTATGCAGGAAGAAGACGTTTTCTGTTTCCCAGAGATTAACATGTGTTGCTGTGAAATATAAAACATAATATTTCAGCTTTGTTACTATATTGAAAATAGCAAATAAGCTGGTCCTCAATCATCACAGTGCTCAGGTTTGAAGATGGAAGAAAGTGTCTCTGTCCGCAGTGAAACGGCTCCTGCAGCGACGTGGACAGAAACCAACACTACAGAGAGATTAGAGTTCACAAATTGGGGACAAAGATCTTAACTTTTGGAGACTCTTCTGACCAAAGTTTTAAATGTTTTGCTCTGATGACCGTCGCTACACTTAGAGGAAAACGAAAGAAGCTGATAGAGTAACCAGCTGTCTGGATACTCTATCCCCAGTTTGAACATGCCACGCAGAAAAATGGCATGTTCTGCCATTTTTTTCCTTTTCATGTATATAATTTCATACCCCTTTACTTATCTCTTGTGAATCAATCAAGTATTTCTTCTTAATTATATGGAGAATTATACCTTCTACTCTCAGATTGCTTTTAAATGTAGTTGTATATCAAGTCTTAAAAAGATATTAAAAGCTTGAATAAACTATTTTTATGTAGTTTGGTTCTGGTTCCTTTGCTGCTGGTTGACTCCTTTAAAATGTGAAAGATAAGGGAACCTGATTAGAGAAAATAGGTCACTAAATCACGTTTCCCTGCATTACACAGACTGTACAAAAATATATTTTAAAGTGTTGGTTGTCAAAGTAGGAACAAAGCGACCCCATTCTGTCTTTGTTTTATTTATTTTTTTCACCTGACAGATTCACCTACAAAATGATTAAAACTGCTAAAGTATTAAAGAGTGACGAGGAGAAATGCCCAACATCCACAAATTACAAAAAGGAATGAATGAATTAGTGGATAAATCAGACATGTTCACAGCTTAATCTGCTGGAATGTCGTATTATTCTATTTAATTTTGTGATAACACATAACTCAGTTGGTAAAGTATTGTCATTTGTTTTTCTTTTGTCTTTGTTGCCTTTAATAAAGACAGCTGCTTTACTCTCAATGTTGTTTCATGTTTGATCCATTCACCGGAGCTCAAATATATTTTCTAATTAGCCTTCAGCTGTGGGACAGAATAACTAACACGCACGTGTCCAAATTGTTTGTAGGCTCCCCTTTTCATCTAAGGAAGAGATACGCTCTTTCTTTTCACCCCCTCTTTCATTTCTTTCTGACTAATGGCAAAGGCAAATTTTGTTTGACTGTGTTCTTTAATACCATCAGTGCTAAATAAACTTTGTTGACAACAATAGCTTCTGGCAAAGCGCCTCCACCAACAAAGCGGAGCCATCAAGTTCAAAGGCAATGCATCACTCTGCTTCTGACTCTTCATTATTCATCCTACTGTCTTTACCTCTCCTTCCTCTTGCTCCTCTCTGTCTGTGTGTGTGTGTACGTGTGTGCGTGTGTGTGTGTGTTTCTTTGTGGCTCTTTGTCTGTTAAACTGCTACATGTTCTGGATGCTGAGGCTTATTAGCTGTTGAGTTTAATTAAAAAAGGCCATTCATATGAAAATGGGAGTCCGATAGCGATTGCTGTCCCCAGCAGCTTCCTCCTGTTACTTTTAATTAGACACCCTCTTGATTGACATCAAGCCCACTGGCGGCTGGAGCTGTGTGTGTGTGTGAGGAGAATGAGTGTGTGCTCCTGTTCAGGAACCAGTGTGTACTCTTGTTATGTGTGTGTAAGCATCGTTCGTTTTTTTATTTTTTCTTCTTTGTGCAAATATATCCCCCCCCCTCGACTTGCAGGAATACCAGCTCTAAGGTCATTAAGGCATTACAGTGGGGAGAGTGGACATCAAAGTCAGCTTTGTCGTCATGAGGTAATTATCGGCACAGTAGCACGGACCTCTGCTGCCCACCTTGTCACTCATGTCCAGCGGGTCGTGCTGAACAATGAACAGTAACCTTGTGATTATGAGCCGAGCGCGCGCTCACACCAGCTCCATCCACTGCCGCCGCTGATGGAAAAGGCGATGAGCTGCTTTTTCTCTGTCGGCTCTCTTCCCTCCCTTGCTGCTCTCGCTCTTTCTCTGGTGGGCCCTCTTTATCTGTTTGCAGCGCACGCTCCGGCTCCGGCTCCGGCTGCCTTATTATTATACTGTCAGCCGCACGTGCCCGGCTGATAGATGTTCCTCTCAACTGTTTACTGCGAGCAGATGATTTAACTAAGACGCTCTGTTCAACTTGACCTCTCCACTTTTCTTCTTCTTCTTCTTCTGAAACGGGACAACTTCATCCGTTGTTTACAACAACTCCATTTTGTGCGAGGAGGCGGAGGAATTAACTTTACTGTTAAAAACACAAAAGTGCTTTTAGGAGTTGAAATGATAAAGTTAGTGCAGATCTTTGTTTGTTTTTACATGGCAGTGTTAGAACAGCACAGCAGAACTCTGTCAATGTTTTATGTGCACAGTTGGGAAGAGAAAAGTGGAAAGTGGGGCGTGCATTTATGTTCAGTCCTCTTGAGTCAGCAGTTTGTAGAACCATCTTTTGATGCGATTATGTTTTTAGTTCTTTAACCAACTTTCCACATCTAGAGGCAAAATATATTTTTTGCTCAAGCTCAACCAGAATGGACAGAGAGCATCTTTACACATCATTTTTCATGTCAGATTCTCAATTAGACTGAGATCCGGATTTTGACTTAACTGTAACACATAAATATGCTCTGAGCAAAAGCTTTGGCTGTATCTTATGTGTCATTCGCTGCAAAAATGAGAAGTCTTAGTAAGTGTTTTTGGTTTAGTTTCTACTCCAAATATCTTAGCACAGAACTAACTTTCAAGTGACTTTTCACAAGTATTTAATTAAATAATTAATTAATATTTCTTAAAAAAAGCACAAGTTAATCTGGCAGATCATTTCTTGTTATTTCTGCCTTCGAAACTTATATCTTTTCATATCAACATTAACCCTTTCATGCATGAATTATGGTCCTTTGGGTCAGGATTTTTTTCAAATTTTTTGGGGGATTTTCTTAAGGCATAAAAGAAGGTAGGAAAAAAATACTTTTTTATTTTATTTTATTTTTTTTACGTGATCAATTGTAATTTTCTCCAAATACAAAGTTGTTATTTGAAAAATACATCAGTAGTATTATTCTTTAGGAGTTATCTGATGTCAATATTTTTTTTTTTACCTTTAAGAGTCGTCTACAGTAGAAGGAGGGACCGGGGCGGCTGCCATGCTTTTTTGTCTGTCGGCCATATTGGATTTAACAAAAATAATTTCTTGCATTTGCATCTTGCAGCTGATGGCCAGTAGTTGATAGTGTATTTTATGATGCATAAGTGTCCACTTCAGTGGTCTATTTGCATTTATAACATAAAAATCCACAAGAAGCACAAAACAATGGCTTTTAGACAGCTGTCCACTGTAGTGATGCATGAAAGGGTTAAGAAACCGAATGGAAACAATCTCCTATCTCTTGCTGAAAAGTTACTTGTAAGTTAGTTATGTCTTACTTCACGTGTAGTAACATATTTGAACTAGAAATATTTGCACTAGAAAACACAAAAAATATATATTTTTGTGTGTTTTTGCAACGTTGTTCTGCGGATAGATGAACCTCTACTCCAGTCTGAAATCCTTGTGCGTCTTTTAACAGGTTTTCTTCCAGAGGTACCTTGTGATCAGCTCCATCCACCTTCACACCTGTGTCTGCAAAAAGAAAAAAAAAAACAGGATGTTTTGACCACCTTCTTTTACAGCAGAGACAGTGTGTGTGTGTACAGGCTGATGTGCAGTGTTAGTTTTCCCCACACGTAACATTTTGCATGTAGGTAAAAAAATAAATAAATAAAAAAAGCTTGGTATTGGTCTCCTCTGACAAGAGTATCTTTTTCCACATCTTTGCTTTGCGAAAACTGCAAACAGGAATTTGTATGGCCTCCGTTTAACAACGGCTTCCTTCTTACTTCTTTACTTTTCTACTCGTCCTCTCACTTTCCGTGGAGTGTCATCAGATTCTCCCTCCTGGGCAGCTAGTGTCTCCCGCTTCTCCAGGGTGACCTTTGACCTCTTGGCTGCTTCTCTGATGAACGCTCTCCTCTCACATCCTGTCGTGTGTCTGCATTTGTTTCATACTCTTTCCATCTTCAGCTGCTGGATTGAACTGTAGTCTGTGAGAAGCTTGAGATATCGTTTGATAACCTAACTCTGCTTTAAACTTGTCTGGATGTCGTCTGTGTCCCTCGCTCTTTATGACACTGTTTGTTCACCCGTGGTGAGAAAAGGTTAAGTCACTCATACATAATATTTTCACTAAGTAAGTAAGTTAGTTGCTTGCACTGGACTCAACATTACTCGTTTATTGGAGACTGTTTATGAATGCACACCAAGCTTTTATACTTTATTTTAAATAATTATATTAATATACTAATTTAATGTTCCTTCCTCTTGAAGTCATATAATCCTTAATCTATCTCAAACATCCTGAAAATGAACAGTGCTCATGCCCTGAAACCGTGAATGGCTCCAGCTCTCCGTAGCGAGTCCGAGTTGCAACCTGTTTCATATTAAAGGCCGAGGAAAGCCCACCTCTGCGCAGACGGCAGGCTCCGGCAGAAGCAGCCCATCAGCAGTCGCTGCTCAGTACGCTTGTGTTTCCTTCCTGGTGTTTTGTTTTGATTTGCCTGACATTTGGGAACGAGAGGGGTCTGATGCTGGGAAGGACGCAAGAACAGAAAGTACACAGTGGAATTCGTAATTGATCAGATTACTTTGTATTATGACTATGTCATCTGCTGCTCAGATGCACTTTGGGTTGCATTTCACGGTGCGTCAAGACGGCCTGTTTGAAGTCAGACGTCAGTATAAAGACCATCACCAATTCAAGTTAAAATCCTGACTGCAAATTGGCTATAAAGTAACTACCTCTAGCGTTGTTGATCGAGAGTGGTTAAAAGTAAATATTAAACCATTTGAAAGTTGCTTTTTGAGTCTGGCTGGTGAATCAGCTGATTTTATGGGATCTAAATTTACTCTAAATTTATAGCTGATCCTACCAAGTCACTACCACAAATGCATCAAAGGTAAAAAGTAAAGGTAATTTAGTAGTCTAATAATGTTGATCCAAAGTATATAAGCTAGATAAACTATATACTCCTATTCAGGGTTGGTTGATAAGTATACATAAGTATCATCTGGTCTAATTCCTTTTCTGGGTTGGAAGAACAGCAGTCTAAAACATAGTTGCTAAGGTAGTTTTTCTGGATTTCTGGATAAGTGTAAGTAAGTTTCCTCTGGACGTCTGGGTCCAGAGGAAGAAGAAACCATTTAGTGCTCAGAATTAATAGAAGTTAAGCTTGAATGTTGACAAATTAAAAAATCCAATCATTTCCCCATCACAGGACATAAACCCGGCCAGGTCACACCTACAGTAACACTCTTCTGTGTCAAAGTTATTACTGAGAGAAGACCACTTAGCTATTTTTGTTATCATTGAGGTGTTTGTAAAAAGAAATTGAGCCTGAGGAAGTGGAGCAATGTGTGGAAGATGATTTAAAATGTCAACTCTGTAATACTTTACTTCAAAGTTATGTAACTGCAGAGCTGTGTAACACCAGACGCTTTTCCCAATATAAAAGACAAATTATTGATAACAGAGAGGATTTTTGATGTTCTCATGAAGTTATAATAAATGAATAAAGAATTTAATAATACCACATTACAGTAAATCAGCGCCTTGATTAAAACAAAATCAAATATTGTAATATGATCCACTTCTATATTTTGAGCAACTCAAAAAAATGGCTGGTGAGCCATACATTGTCTCAATGTCCATTTTATTAAAATATGAAAGATTTTTACTGTACTCATACAGTTTAGGTTATTTATTTACACAGATGCAGCGTATATTTTATTATTATTTTAGTGGGAGAGGTTCATGCTACCAGGTTGTAACAAAAATAAAAATCAATTTCCAGTTTGCAGCACCTGGACAGTTTGATGTAATCAAGTTTGACTTAGCAGATCATAATTTGGTGAAAAGCCAGAATAATAATTAATTGCACGCATGTCTGATAATTCATTAGTTTTATTCTCACTAAAACTGAGCAAACCAATCATAGTGCAAACCGATGGACGATTCATGAAACAGTATGTTTGACTGCATCAATGATGAGTCCAATCTGCTTATCTAGCAACCGTATTTTTAGAAAATATGCAAACATTTTGTAACTAGAACATGTGATAATTTCATTTGGCAAACTATTGCAATGACTTTGCAACAAAGTCACAGATTTTCAGTGATGCAGAGAGAAAAGAAACTCTAATTTAGGTCTTTTCCTATCATTTTGAACATCTTATTAAAACTTCACTTTTTGGTAGTTCTTGATGGTGAACTGCAGTCAGCGGGTGAGAGGACAGTTGGAAACCAGTCCCAAACTTTTTGATCGGCGCGTCTGTAGTAGCTGTATTTGATTCCAGAAGAGTGCCACGGTGGGGTCCCTGGGCCTCCGTGTCGCATTATGCAGCGCTCTCCTCTTCCTCTCAGACAGATTAAATCACTTGTGTTACTCGGATATGCTCCAAGCAATAAGGCAGGATGGAGCTCGTACAAAAGAGCCTAACATGGTTTGAAAGTGCAGGCCGGGCAGCGAGAAGGAGGGGACTGTGTTGATGTAACGCATCATTGTGGCGACTCTTCTGAGTTAACACCATTATCCGCCCAGCACAGAGGGTCCAGCTGTCTCCGTGAGCTGATGGGCAGAGTTACCTGGGCTGACTTACCTACGGCCAAACACGCCACCGCCGCTGCCGCCGCCGCCACCACCCGTAGGATACAGTGTTTCAGTCAGGCTCCCTGTCCTCCCCTCTCCACAGCACTTAGCAGTGATTAACCCCGGATTCAGCTGGCCCACCTGCCATCTGACTACCATTACAGCCCCGCTTATCTGGCTCTCCATCTCCCTACAATGGGACCGGGGCTGGGCTCAAGGATTGGGCAGGGGAAGGCAGCCTGCACTGCTTAATAATAAATCATTAGCTAAATACTTTTTGTCCATTTGTGTCATGTTACACGTACCTTAGTTTTCTGCTTTGTCTCTGTCCGTCACCCCGTCTTGCCTTTTGTTTTGTTTTTTTCCTATGTCGCCGTTCATCCTCAGCTGCTGTCCTCTGTCCTCCAGACTTTGTCCTTCTCGTTTTTCTTTTGTCGCCTTCTGTCCTCAAATGTTCTTTCTGGAATGATCAGCTCCTCGTTGAAATGTTGTTGATAATCTGTCTTTTGGTAACCAGCCCTGAAGCTAGTTGGATTCAATAATTTGACTGGAGGGGGGAAAAAAAACAAAAAAACATTTTGTGCTTCTTTTCTTGAGATTTCAGAAAAGAAAAAAATAAAACACAAAATCAATTTTCCACCTTGGGTTATTAATTTCATTATGCTGAATGGCATAATCCAGGCAGACATGCTGCTTATCGTATTTATACTTGTTTCCTAGGACGCTTCATTTTGAATGGCACCAGCTAAATTGGTCCATATAGTCTGATCCCAGCGTCAAAGCCGTCCGTCTGGACATATCGCTAATATTTATGCTTTGCTGTTCGCCGTCCTTTGCACGGTTACGCCACAGAGAGCCAAGCGCCACGCATTTGCTTGACACAACATGGGCAATCTGGACAGCGAGGAGGAGATAAGTCTCTTAGTTCATTTAACTTGTATAAAGTGATTATAGACATACTGGGCCCTCCAAATTTAGACTTCTTGACGCCCCCTCCTCGGTCGCCCCCCTGGTCGGACTGTTGTAATCTAATTTTCCGCTGACAGAGGCCATGGAAATCCTTGGGTCACGGTGCGAGTCCCTCATGCCTACCCCTTGTCATCCTCCCCTTCACCCTCACGCTCTAACGAAGGAGTCGCCATGCAGCAGACAGCACACATTAGATCTGTCTACTGCTACGTCAGCTCGCCCCAGCCAATCCATAACGCCACGTTGCCTTTGTAATCAGAGATTAAAGAAAAAAAAAACAGAAGAAATGAAAAACATTCATCCTGGCATCCACTTTTTGTGGCTCACATCATTGCTCAGCACCTTTCTCTGTAAATTCCTTACAATTTTAAGACCTGCTATAGGGGAATATTGTAAGATATAAAAAAGAAAGCAGGAGAAAGTGATTACAGGGGCCTACTGCTTTGTATCTGAGGAAGGAGGCCACACCTGGAGAGGTCTTGCTCCTTGTTGAACTTTTGTCTGTGCTGGGCCTGACCCCTCCACAGCTTCACTATACATCACTCTGCCTGCCAACACTTGCCCCAGGCGTTCACTCTCACTGCTTTCTGCAGCTTTTTGTGTGTAATGTGCACGGATTTGTCACTGGGGAAAGATGTTGGGTTCTTGATCTTGAGCCATTTGTTGAACAAGTTTGGACGACCACACAGACTTGTGTTACTTTGCTGATTGTTTATCCATGCTTAAAGCTGCAGTTTGTTGAAACTCTCACTATATTGTTACAATATGAGACAGATAATCTGTGAGAAGTTTGAGCTCCTCCCACTGCTTCTATTGCCAGCTGCAGAAGGGTGATTGACAGCACTAAGACCCGCCTCCTGGCTCTGATTGGTTGTTTCTAGTTTGCACAGGTAGAAGAAGGGAGAGGAAAATCGATACATCTAGTAGCATCAGCCAAAGTAACTTAAGTACAATAACATGTTGCTTGTAGGAACAAACCTACAAACTGTCTCTTGTGAAAGTGTAGACATTTATTGCACTTTCACTCCAGATTTGCTTGTTCCTTCTTAAATGGAGCAGAGTTCAGTGCCTTGGATAGTCCGCTTTAATTGGACAGATGTGAAAGCTCAGCTGATGAGCTAGTGAAATCTGGTCTGTTTCAGAATATATCTGTGACTTAAACAACAATGATGAAGTTATCTGCTCCATTTGCTTCGGCTTTTACAAGTCGATGCTGCAAACTTTCAACCTTGTGCCGAGACTCAG
Organism: Poecilia formosa; assembly: GCF_000485575.1. Taxonomy (NCBI): domain Eukaryota; kingdom Metazoa; phylum Chordata; class Actinopteri; order Cyprinodontiformes; family Poeciliidae; genus Poecilia; species Poecilia formosa. The sequence continues at coordinate 267,125 of NW_006800086.1, forward strand.
ATGTTTCTCAAACAGCAGCGGTGAAAAGGAAACTTGAGGTAGATTCAGCGAGATATTGAAAGCCTCTGAAGACACACAGACGCAGCATGAATAGGAAACAAAAACGCTTCTAAAAGCTGGCTAATTTACTGCAGAAACATTTAATGCTAAAAATATATTCAGGAAACCGAGGAAAGAAGAGATGGAGGCAAGAGAGAAGAAGGAGGCACCAAGAGGATCACTGATGCAACCCAAAGAGTCGGAGAAAGAGGGAACGAATTATAGCAATGTAAATAGTTTAGATTATCTCTGATGCCAGCCCAGCATAGAGGTCATGTGAGCAATTTATTTCAACAAAGTTGTTACTATGGAGAGAAATGTAGCTGAGAAGGAACAGAACAGGAAGTGGAAAACAAAAGACAAGAGAGAGAACCACTATGATAACCAATATGGAAGAACATTAAAAAGAAGAGTAATTAATGTTGAAACCAAAGGGGAAATATGACAACGTCTATAGTTAATTTCACATGTAGTACCATTTCTTCCTCAATAGTTTTGCATGGTTACAAATGTTTTCTTCCATTAACTTCTGTGTTATTAAGTGGAAGACAATAAAGAAGCCAAACGGCAAAAGACACAAGAGAGGGCACCTAAAATGACAACTAGGAAGGTACAAAGAGACAATTAAAAAGTTTTTTAAAATTAAATTTCAGGCTCTGATTTGTTTGTTTTGCTTTGTATTCCATGGATTTCAACTTTTTGAGTTTGATGTGTTTTAAAACTGCAGAAATCAGCTAAAGCTAGCTAAACTAGCAAGCCAAAAACTTTGCACTAAACTTTGCAGTAAACTCAGTGACAGGAAACTATAATTCCAAAGAACCTCAGTAGAGACAAAAAATAAAAAATATAAATCCAAACAACCCTTTTGAGCAGCCATGGTAATGTGGCAAACACAACTCAGGCTGGTGTGGCCAATCAGAGTCTCTGCTTTTCTGTGTTTAAATTACCTATTTTTATAACCTGATTTCAAAAGCTGAATTTTGTGCCTTCTGTTATTGTGCGCCCTCATTTTCTCCAACTCTCTCCCTCCCACTCTCCTCCCGGCCGTAGCATAGCTAGCAGCTGATAGCATCTCCTCTGGAGTCTGCTGCAGTCTGCACCGGCTTCAGACAAAGTGCCTCCATCAGACCGCTGAGGCTCCCTGGGAACCTCGCAACAGACCCCTTGGCCCCACGACCAGTCTGCGTGTATGTGTGCGTGTGTGTGTGTGTATGTGTGTGTGGCTCTGTGTGATTACAGTATATGCATGCTAGTGTGTGTGGGGGGGGGGCCTGGGGGGAACGCATAACAAGGCCTTCGACTTGTTTCTTTCACTTCATTGTGAACGTTTTTTCGCAAACAGAGGAAGTTAGTTGGGGATGTGCTGCACCGATCCACAGCATAAACGCCCGGTTTGTTTTCTCTGCTCATCTGGAAGCAGAGCACCACATTGCTGCTGATTGTTCTCAAAGCCCTGAGAGAGCGTAGCACACTGCCACAATCATGCAAAAAAAAAAAAAAAAAGCACACGAGCACAGCGCTGGACGCAACAACACACTTCACAAGTCCTGCTCCCCTCTCCAATCTGCTCTTGGCATCAGGGCACTTGGAAACGTTTGACTTTTTGACTTTCATCATAACTAGAAAGAGTGGGACCAAATGGACACAAAGGAAGAAAAGGGAGGAAATTAGAAGAAGTGCTTTTATCAGGGGCCCACTCCTCACACACACACACAGACACACACGCACACACACACTCACGCTCATCCTGTACCTGACCCTCGTGTGACCCCCATAAGTTTTCAACATTTAGAAATGGAGGCAGAAAGGCTATTCTCCCACTGGGTAACATTTATGTGTGTGCATGTTCATGCATTCCTGCTCGCCTATCGTCACCATCGCTTGACGAGAATTATATAATTGCGGCCTGTGATCTTATTTTCCTTCAAAGAGAATTTTTGAAGTTTTCTTTCCTCTTTTGCACATTTTGTTTCCTCTGTCTCCCACTTGCTGTATTGCCACTCTGCGGCGCATTAACTTTCAGCTCACTTTTCCCATTGTTTCTTTTTGCTTTCAGAAACTTCTGGACGTCCAGAGAGTTAACTCACATCTGGGAACCTTTATTGGTCTAAAAACACTTCAGTCGGTGCCATTCATGGCTTCCTTACTTATGAACAGAGTTGTCAAAAATACTTGATGGGATTAGATTTTTGTTCTTCTAAAAAATGAAATAATGCTGCTTGTTTGGATTTTCTGCACATTTTAAGTATTATTCAAAATTATGTTTATTGAAATTTTTGCAGATGTTTTAATATATTTTGCTTGTATCAAGATCTCGTATCAGGAGTAGAAGATTTGCTCTTATTTTGGGATAAGACTGTGACTTACATAAAAGTAAAATGAGTTCCAGTAATATGTGTTAATGCCATATATCGATCTGACAACCTTTTCCTTTTCCTGCTCTGCGTTGTTGTACTTTCTGCACATGCAACCAGTGAAATTTTATTCTAGCATCTCAGTTAAGTGCAACCAGCAACTCCACGCCCCGTCAGCCGCAGTCCTCTTCATAGTCAATAGAGGGCAGAAGTGATCCACATGGGCTTGTGTGTGAGAGTAAACAGAGACATACAGTCTGCTGTTGTGTGGCGATTCCTGTCATTGGGCCATTGTGTGCTCATCTGCCCGTCTCTATTCCTGTTTGCTTGTTTATGCCTTTAATGAACCTTTGGATAACACTGATCCAGCTGCTCCGGGTGGTCGGGTTTTAATAGACCATTGTGGAGTATCGTTGAGATGAAGAAAAAAAAAAAAGATGTCCAGTGGAGAAAAAGAGCAATAAACATGATAAATGGAACATGATCAGTTCTGTTACTTCACACTACTTCAAAGTCACTGTTTATGGTGTAATTTTTCAAAATGGATATTGGAGCAGAAATTGATTTCTAGAAAATGTTTGAATTAGAGACACTGACATGTTTTAGAGTTTCAGGTCGCACCAAGATTTTTAAAAGTTTCACTTTCAGAACGTTTTTTTTTTTCTTGTCGTTCCTCCAGATTAGAGTAATTTTTTTCTGATTTTATGAAGCCTCAAAGTGACGCAGAGCTCCTCCTCCCCCACCTGTTGCTGCACACTACTGGTCAGCTGGCTGAAATGAGACTGTTGCACTATTCCCTCACATTCGAGAATGACAAATTAGGCTGTTTGGACAAATTTTTGGTCAGTGCCACTCGTCAGTGGCTTCGCTTTAGCGGTAGCGTTTTAAAATGTCAGATTTGGATTTTTGTTTCACAATTGATAACATTACTACAGCTCTGATAGTCTGTATGCTACATAACATTTAGAGCAGTATGAGCTGTAGGTTCTTTTCTTTTTTAAATAAGAGTAACTTTATATTTTTCTTGAAAAACAATCGCGCCTGATTCACAGTGCGCTTCTCCCCTAGCACATAACACTTAGGCCACTTCATGTAGTTTTGCCACAGATGGCTCTTCTCTCCTCGTCTAGCACTCTTCACATCATTTTGCTTCCTATGAACCACAGAAGACTGCAGTGCTTCTTCCTGCTCTCATAAATCAAATAGCATCAAATATATGGAGGAGTTAAAACCTGTGCCCCCCGCATCCCCCGTCACCCCCCCCTCCTGGTGGGTTTTAGTAGCGTTATTGTCACACAGTCCTTATCTCTGGTTGACACCTCTGGAAACGTCCCAGGAGAGCGACAGATTTGCTGCAGGATTAAACTAATTTACCAGATGATTGAATGTGAGTCCAAAGCCACTCTTTTGGAAAAAATGCAAAAAGGGACCGATGGTCACCCCCCTCCACAGTCTCCAGTCGCCATGATACATGAATGACTTGGCAGTCACGCTCAGATCCTGGTGGACGTACATAAACCTGGAGCAAGTTACTCCTCAGAAATTACACACGACTTCCGAGTGAATTCCAGATGTATATTTCATCTAATTCTGCACGTATATATATATATATATATTTTTTTTTTTCAAATTGCTTTTAAGATGCAGTCTCACTGTTAAGGGCTTGGAGATTGCTGCTTTTAAAAGACGACAGCCTGACACCCGAGCCAGGCGCCATCTCTGGATTTGCGGCATTAGCGGCAGACATGAATCATCATCGGGATCCGCGGCGAGCAGATGGAGACGAGCGGAAACGGCTTTGAGACTGACAGTTAAGGAGAACGAGGCGGCTCAGCGGGCGAGGCTGCACACAACAACGAGCACATTTACCCACATCTTCTACGTGAAACTTTGCATTTTCTTCACGTACGTCACGGTCTCCCGAAAAACCGCGAACAAAAAAAAAAAAAGAAATGCAGGGAACAATTTCAGTGTGTCCAAAGACATTTGCGCCCGAGGGGATGTTTCTTAATTGGAACACATTCAAGAGAACACTTACAAGCTCCCGAGAGGTGTACAAAATATTACATTAATTAACATGCAAAACAGTCACACTCTGCACATGCAATCGCGCGCGCCCCCTGCGCCCCCGCGAGTGAGAAAAAAAGGATTGCAGTGACAGCAGAAAACAGAGCAAAAAGGCAAAATAAGGGTAAAGAATAGGAAGGAAATTTGCTCGAAAATTTAGCTGTAAGCCCGCCGAAGATCTTATTACATAGGCCCGAGATAGAGATCTCAGCTGGAATAATACTTAGCACATGCTGCCCTTTTAATTAAGCAGTAATATCTGCAGAGAGGAGTGGAGAGCAAAATCTCCTTGTTTCTGCCTTCGACATCCTCGCTCGCTCACTTTCCGTATCGCAGTTCCCCATCTTTACCCTCTGCTCCTCGCTCTCCCTGTAATCTCCTATGAAAGGGACGGGCCAAGGTGTAGGATGATGATGGTGATGGGGGGGAGGACATGCTCCTCTGTGAAGTTTAGTGTCTTCTCTGAGGCCTTACACATGTTTCTGTGCCTCATTCCTCCGTCGATGGCCCGTGGGTTTCTCTCGCAACTCGTTTCGTGTCCGCTCTGCACGAGCGAAGATGGTGTCTGAAGCTGGCGGGCGGCACGATGGCACCTCTCTGCCGAGGCCCCGGCCCCGGCCTGGCCCCGGCCTGGCCCCGGCCTGGCCTCGGGCTGCGATACTCTGTGTGAGTTTTAGGATAGGAACCAGTTGTCCAAACAGGCTCTCCGAGTCTGGTGGGGTCTGAATATCAGGATGGCCCACCATGGGGGCGGCTGTCGCGGCGTCAACTCGCCGGGCCTGATTTAGGCTCAGTCGCCCAAAATGTTTTCATGTCAAACTCAACAATATTAAAGTTCTCTCTTTGTTTAACCTGGCGCGATCACAGTAGCGTCTCCTGTTCTGGCTTTTGAAGTGCATGAGGAGAGCCGATAGAGTTTCATAATAGGAACATAACACTGTGGCAGTAATTACTGTAGGTGAGCTGAATGCGGGCTTTATGCGCCGCATCGCTGTTCTTAGGTAAAAATCCTCTAATCCTCTGAGTATGCTATTTAATCTAGTGGCTGGGTGACGCCTCTGTGCACTTCCAATTGTATGACATGCGGCGCATAAAGCCTGTATTCAGATGTGTTAACCATTGCGCCGCTCTCCATACAAGTGCAAATCGAGTTAGCGCTCTCTGTCTACACACCCCGCGCCTGTGTCGTTTACCCGGGGCTCGTTCTGTGTGTCTGCACACACTCTCTGCACACACAGGAGCTCCGAAAGGCCACATGTTAATCAGCTGTGAGTTGAACTTGCAGCAGAGAAAAGACAACAGATCAGCTCAATTAACACAAAAAAGAAAGTGGTGTCTACGCACACACACACACACACACACACACGCACACACACACACACACACGCCGCCTTATAGCCATTGCACCTGCAGCTGAAGGGGCATTGTTCCAGCAGCCCCCTCCTCATCCTTTCCCTCTCTCTCTGTGTGTGTGTGTCTCTCTCTTTTTGGAGGAAAGCTGTTTTGTGGCTGCTCTTTTCTCTCTTCTTCGGGCCTTGGCCTTTCCACGGAGCAACCCCTCCTCTCTCTCTTTGCCACTGAGTCGCTACTTTCTTTCCAAGATGCGGGGCGCCCCTCGCCTGCCCCAACGCAAACACAGCTGACAGAGGGCTGCTCACGTGCCGCTCGGCAGGGCCCCCAAAATCCCTCCGAGTGTGCGAACGAGTGTGTGAGGGTTGAGGATAGCTGTTGCCATTCATCCCGTTTCTCAACGCGGCCGATGCCTGTCCGTTTTCAATTGTCCTGTTGGATTGTTTGCCAGATCACTCCATTGCATGGCATGCTTTCATCACCTTCATTGTGCTAATGAAGGTATACAGAGTCTTGCAAAAGCATCCCCTGAACATTTTCACATTTTGTCACGTTAAAACCACAAACCTCAGTGTTATTGAAGGTCTTAGAAGATGCACCAACCCAGTAGTGCATACTTGTGAAACAAAAGGAAGTGGAAAAATGGTTTGCTTTTTTTTCTAATACAAATTTTAAAAGTGCGGCCCACATTTGTATTCAGCCTCAGTGAGACAACACTTTGTGGAGCCAGCCACCTTTGTTGCAGCCCGAGCTGCAAGTCTTGGTCTGTGCCTGCTGCGCACATCCACAGACAGGAAGTTCTGCCGTTCCTCTACTAGATAGCTCAGGCTCAGTTAGATTAGAAGGAGAGTTTCTGTCAAAAACAATTTAAAGGTTTTGGTAGAACTTTGCTTTAGGCCTGGATTTTTAATAAGGCTTCAACACGTTCCAGTCCTGGTCGCATTTTTGGGGTCATTATCTTCCTGGAAAGTGAATCTCCCTCCCAGTTTTCAAGCTTTTTGCCACTTCAAGCTTTTCTTTTTGTGTATTTAACTGCGTTTGGTAATGTTGTCCCTGGTGGAGAAAAGACACGCCTCATCCTGACCTGTGTGCTGTGTTCGTCAGTCTTCATGATGATGGTTGTTCACTAATTTTCATTCACACCAGCCCTGTCTAGTCCACTTTAATCGAACTCTTTTGCCCAGAAAGTCCAGATTGGTTGGTTTGGTATGAATGCGCAGTCGAACTCTGATGCGGAAAAAAGATGAACTCTGGCTCTCCTAAAATCCTTGAATTCAGTTCAATTGAAGTAAATTCTGGTGCATCTGTGGATGCAAGTGGACCAGAGCAGGAAGCGATCTATAGCGCAGTGCATTCTGGGTAAAAACAACCAAAACAAATGCGAGAGTCTAATGCTAGAGGAAGGAATGTGTTGTGGTGTTTTGCTACAGACCAACCTCTAATACCTGACGTTACATTTCGTGAAGAAGGAAGCTGTGCTCGTATCTTCTTCATTGGTTTTCCTGTCATCTTTTTCAGTGATTTCTGGTGCAGCGCCACCACAGGTGAGGAGGGGGAGGACGGATTTCAAAGGGTTTGGATCATCTAACTGAGTACAGTGTGAAAGCAGCTGAAAATGTAACAAACGTTACAATTTCATGTAGGTGTGAAAACACCTCAACAAACCTCTTAGGCCTTCAGAGCTGCTGGATTTGTATTGGGATTAAATTACACACACTTACACTCAGACTGGTTTCTACAAATTGTGTGACTTCTAGTATCAATTGGTTGCAAAGGATTTTTTTTTCCTTCAAGAATGTTTGTAAAGGTACCATTTCCCTTCTATCTTACAATTATGCAGTACCTTGTGTTGGTCTCTCCCATAAAAACTCCTAGAAAATGCTTTGAAGGTTGTGTTTGTAGCATGAAAAGCACTAAATTTCTCATTCTCTGGAAGTGAAATTGCAGCATGTCTGCCTCTTCTTTGTTGTTAATAGGATTTCCCCAAATACCTTCAAACTGAATTATGTGAAAGGAAAGAAAATAACTAAATGACTGATATTATGAATTTCTTATTGACCTGTTCGTTTTAACAAAGTACCTCCACTCCTCCCGGAAAATCACTGTGTCCTTGGCTCTAATGCTGTTTTTGCATTGCTCTCCTCCGTGACGCCCTGTCCCATTTGTCACTGCTCCCCCTGTATTGCTCATTCTCACTGATCATCCTATCACAGAGCTATTTTTCATATTTCTCATATCCGCTCGCCTTATCTCTCCTCCAGCGTCGGGGCCAGACACGCAAAGCTAATACGGGTTCCCAATACGTGTGCAGAATCCAGTGACCGAAGATTACGGCGCTGTGAAATACGTATAGATTTCATACGTTACTCTGTGTTTGCTTGTAATAGGATTGGCCTTATCCCATTTCCAATAACTCAGGAGATGACATGAAAGTAAATGCTGTGGATCAATGGAGGGATGGAGTTCTATTCAGGGCCTTAGATGTTACTCAACGCTTGAATTGGACCGGTGGCTGAACTGGTGTAATTAGCAGCATCACTTATGTTGCGATCATGAAATCTCAGCTATTTTTTTTATTTTTTGTAATCCACTGAGCAAAAGAAGAAGGATAAAGAATGCTTTCACTGTGTTTATTGGACTGTCTGAGCCTGTTTGCCTGTGAGCAAACAAGTATATGCAAATATCCGTTGTCAGGGCTGTGACGGATGGGCTGCTGCAGTTGCTGGTGGGGCGATTTTACTGGTATTCTAACCATGCTGCCTGCCTCTTTTACTGCCCTGCCGGGGTGCTCTTTCATGAAGACCCTGCCTGACTGCATCTATCTCCCCAGGTTAAAACAAACACAAAACGCCCAGCACCATTCAGCCTCCCAGCCAGGCCTGCTCGGCCTGCCCTCCTCCTTCCCTGGCTCCAGCAGTCCCGTCCAGGGGGCAATAAACTCGTTATCTCCTCCTCTCAGATCCTAATCTGATGGCCCGCCACCCCGCACGCCGCCAGGTGACCTGGGGTGGGGTAGGATGGATGGGAGGGGAGGAAGAAGTTCCCCCTCTTGAGCCTTTGCAGCTCCAAGTCCAGCTCCCCTCCACTCGCCTTTTAAATCCCTTCAGCTTTCTCTAGCTGTCAGTGGCATCTTAACCCCCCCACCTTCTGAAAACCCTCCCTCGCCTGGGGCTCCGAAGGCCTCCTCCTTCTCTTCACCTCCTCCTCCTCCCCTTGTCCTTTCAGCAATTAATCCTGCTATTGATCACAGTAAAACTTTAAAGGCTGGAAGGCTGCAGGCGGGCGGGTTGAGGACTGTTTAGTCCGGTGGGCGTACGAGGTCGCACTGCTGATTAGCACCGTGCCTCACCTGTAACGTCCTCTTCGTTTAGTTGGTTCTCTTAGACATCTGCTCTCACTCAAATTACACACACAGAGCCTCGCAAAAGTATTCATATAAACTTTTTCACATTTTGTCAGGATACACCGGAATTAAAAATCTCTATGAAATTCTGGTGGGCATTTATCACTTATCAATTATTGTGAAAAATTTTTGATTTATCAATGTCATGATGAATTTAAGTTATTGATAGTAAATAAAAAAAAACCTGACGATTGTTAATTTTATTAATATTTTTTCCACTGTGTTTTCCACTTATTGATAAATATTAGTAAATCTGAAAATATTTACCGCGGTTAATGTGTGCAGTTTACTGAAATAAATCACACTTTTTTAAGTAAGTGTTGCCCTGAAGAAGCCCATTTCAAATGGAAACAATATTTGTGTTTGTGGTGCTATGAATGCTGTGCCATACAGTTACATGAAAAATAAGCAGTAAATAGTTTTTTTTTTATCAGAAACTTTATTGTCCATATCGGCTTCCCCCACTATGAAATAATGTGGTTTTTTTTAAGGATTTTGTTTGTATTAGTAAGTGTAAGAAAATGATAGATTGTGTTCAATAATTTTTATATATAAAAATTTTTTAAATGTTGTTCCAATTTGTATTCAACCCCCTTTACACAGTCACTAATTTGTCTTTGGCAGATTAGTGTAGGTGTGTGATTTAATCTCAGTATAAATCCAGCTGTTCTGTGAAGTTTGTTAGACACATCAGCATCATGAAGACCAAAGAACATGCAGACAAGTCAGGATGACGGAGGAGAAGTTTAAAGCTCTGTTAGGTTACAAAACAATATCTTAATATCTATGCTCTTTATAATAGAGCGACAATGTTTTAATCGACTGATCGACGATGATAAACCTCCTTATTGGACGAAACGGCCGTCAAAAAGAGACATCATTAAGTAAGTGTTTGAAAGGACTCGTAATATTAGTTTCTTATTAATAAATACAATAGTCCCAGTCCAGTATGACTGAATTTGTGGCAGAATGGCCAAAATGTTCCATCTCTCTTTGTGCAAAGCTGGTAGAAAAGTTTACAAATGTGTAAAAGTTCAAATGGTCTGAATACTCATACAAGTCTCTGCAAGATTCCCTAAATTAATATGGTCTGCAAAGCTGAGCAAAACAAAGTACTTGCTTGATCTTATTGCTCTCTGTATTAGAAATGCTTTCGGCAGACTGGACTATTCTGGCAGGATTCCAGTCATTCTTCAATGCTTTATGAGCCTTTTTTAAGATCCTGACCCAAACTGCTTATTGTTCTTTTCATGCAGGGTAATAAAGACCCTCCAACATTTTATGGTGATCTAAAACCAGGCAGATTTTCCAATACTCTTTTGGCCCACTCTGTGTTAAAATATATTCACACTGTTTACACACCACGGCTAGTTTGTGCAGCTCCAAAAGCATCAAGGGACCAACCCAGAAACCGGACCACCTTCTGTGACAGTGATATGTTACATCTGTGCTGCTGAAGTTTTAGCGCATGAAACGATCCCCCAGGTAGCCTGCCTTTATACAGCTGTGGTCTGGAAGACAGCTCACAGCATTTCTACGCTGCTACCAATCCTCGCACTGCTTCACTGTTTCTATCATCTTCTCTTGCAAATTTTTACTTTTCCTCTTCTTTTTCTGTTCTGCTTCTTGGTGATGCTGTTTGCTCATTAATATTCTCAAACGCCTCTGTGGCCTTCATAGAACAGCTGAGATTAAATTACACACAGCTGGACTCTACTTTCAATTTGGCTGAGCTCTGAATGGATTTAGGGCTTCAAAGTAAAGGGGTTTGAAAACAAAAGCATACAATAATTTTATTGTGAAAATGTGAACAAATTAAAATAAATTGTGTGTTTGTCACTTGTCAAAAAGTCTCAGCAATGTGCTTCTTGCCTGTACTTTTGAGAAACCAGAGACTTTGGGTGTTTTCACATCTGATAGTCCGGTAGACTCGGTTTGATTGGGGACCAAAATTGCAGCATTTGTTACATTTTCAGCTCACGAGGTTCACATTTACACTGTACTGTGTCAATCTATTCAAACCATTTTGAAAAACCTGTTCAACTCCTCACCTGTGGTGGTGCTGCACCAAGAACCACCAAAAGAAACAAAACAAAATCCTCAGAAGAAGACCAGGAAACCTCCCTTCTTCACAAAATGTAAAAAAATATGGAGAGGCATCAGAGTTTAGTGGTTATAGGATTTCATTTTCATCTACAGCTAAACACCACAAGCTCTTTTGTTTTAACCACAGTTCCCTGCGCTATAGTCCACTCCCTGCTTTTGGAGCGGTCTCAGGTCTGCTTGCATTCAAACTGCACCAGAAATCACTTCAACCAAACCGATACCTAGGTCTTTAGACGGGCCAGAGTTCACTGTGTTGGTCCGTTCTCTTGTGCGTTCACAACTCCCCAAACAAGCCGGATTTTCTAGGCAAACGAACTAGAGTTCAATTAAAGTGGACCAAACAGGGCTGGTGTGAATGCACCCTCAGCCACTTGTGTTCACATTAGCCATTACCTGCTCTTTCTGCTGAGCTGCAGCTGCCGCAGACTGGGGTTCAGGTTCGAGCATCCTGTTCTGTTTTCACGACCCGTGCTGATCTCCAGGTAAGTCTTTCTGTGTGCACATCATGGTGTGCATCCATGACAGCAATTGTGAAGGTTCAGTTCTGAGTAATCTGCCTCACTGTATCATCACTGGGAAATCTTTTAGGGGGTTTTCCTTGGTGATCTGTGTGTGCGAGTCCATGCCTGGTGGCGACACAGTCCCCCTCTGTGCCGAGTTGGGCTGAAGCTGAGGCTGCAGTCCAGCTCCAGGTCTTTGATGTGAGGAGTGAGCAAGCTGTTTGGGTGTTTGGGCAGGAGCTGGGACAGACGGGGGCAGAGTGTGATGGAGTGATTACTCTCCTTGCTGCTCTCCTGTCTGCCCTGGCATGAATGCCCCTCTTCATCCACCCTAAAAGGCACATTATTGGACCGAAGAGAGTGGGATATCCTGGCCACTGACCCCAGAGTAGGGGTCAAGGGGAACAGGGGGGCAGATGAAAGGGAGCGTAATTATGGGCAAAAGACAAAAAGAAACCTTGTCTCCAAACAACTATTTTGGTGGGAAGGGGAGGTTGAGGGGAAGGGGGAGTACGATTGAGATCAAGACATTTTCCCTGGCAAGTTATGTCCTTATCGCTGCCTCGGTCCCATCATGTGAAGCCGAAGACCAGCTCTCATTGGCAGAGTTGTGGTTCTTATCTGATGGGGATTGGCTGAGGCCTGCGGGCACAGGAAGTGACAGCATGGTTCCCACAGTCCCACCCCTGAGAAAGAATTAGACGGTGTTAATATACGTGTGGAGGGATGTGTATACGGTATCCATGTCTCCACGTATTCACCCTTTAGCGTCAACGACAGAACTGCGTTTTCACCGTTTGCTTTCCCTGCACTTATTTTCATTTTGCCCTCTACGTACTGTTGTAGGGTTTTAATATTCTGTGTGAATAAATATATCAAGGATTTAAAGGTTTAAGCATAAAACAACATATAACCCTTTTTCCTGACCAAAGATGACAAGAAAACAGCCGCACCTTGCATACCTCCACACAGTCTCTTCGCTCTGTTGTTCGACATACTAAATCACATAAAGGAACATTAAGTTCAGGGAGAGGGTTGAATTATCAAGTATTCTCAAGTTCTTACCGATTTGACAAAAATTTGAATTACCAAGAAAAAACTGGATAAAATTTCTCTGAGAAAAAAAAGTGAGTGCTGTTGGATGAATTATTTAGCTGATCTACATAAAAGATATGGCTGCACATTGTAAGGAAAAACTGATATTACCGTTTTATTTTAAGACGATATTATTTATGACTAACACATATATACGTCTATCGTCACAAATCTTTCTGACTTTATTTGCCAAAATCAGTTTTGGTGATAAGGGATAATGAAAACCCCTCCAAGCAGCTAAATATTTAATGCCTTTGAAATGTTACTGCCTGGCTGTCCTTGTGATTGCAATGTAGCACTCATTAATTATGTGAAGGAAATTTTTATTTTGTTGTTTTGTTTAGTGTTCATTCAAAAGTTAATGAAGTAACAAGAAGAAATTACCCAACTGCTTCTAACGATGCAGCAGATGTAGGAAATGTTTTATGATTTACCTTCAAGAGGGTTTCCACATTTCTGATCAAATTGGGAACATAACTGAGTCCAACTCGAAAACGTGGCAGGAAGCAATGAGGCTTTTTTTCAAACGCCTGTGTGCTGTATTTTCTTCTGCTTTAAAGAAAAAGTGTTCACTTTTCTGTATTTAACAATAAGCAGCTGTGCTTAAATGTCTAAATACTACAATTCCTCTCTTTAGTTACAAACAGATAAACATAAGAGACAGAAAGATTTACTTGTAAGATTTCCATGTGTTAAGCAGATCATAGGCAGGTGGAGGAAGCTGTTTCTGGGTCATAATTGTAAGTCTCAGCTAATTAATAATAAATAAGATATATGTTTTACAAACTCCTCAGGGAATTGATTGTTTTAATGTCAATGACATGATCACATCTCTTGCGAAAATTAGGAGAGTTTTTATGTAATATCAGAGTGTCTCGTTCTGTTCCCCACTATGTGACCAAACCAAAACAAAACATTAAATAAAATAATGCGTTCATGGAGAAAACAGGTGACTATGCTGTCCATGCCAGAATGATATTTTGTGTACAGTCACAATACAGTTTAAACACATTTTTCTCTAATACCTCTAGTTTCTGAAATTCTGAAATTTCTGAGAATTTAAATGGGACTGCACTTTGTTTTTACAATGACTGTGTATTGAAATGATTGATGGTGCTGCCTCACTGATACACATAGAAAAGCAGAAAATATTCCCAGAACCTAAAATGACTGAATCTAAATGACTCAAACGGTCCGCACGACTCGTTTCTGTCAGATCCCTGAAAGAAAACGTGCCAGGTGCTCCGGCGCCACGTCTGAGCTTAACGCCTTTCTGTGGAGTAAAATGTAAACAAATTATTGAAAATGTGAAGTGAAAACAAGCCTGTTGCTCCATCAGATGGGACCGTTCTCAGGGCCCATATTGTTCTTTCAGGTTCACAGCTTCACGCTCCATTTGCCGCTGCAGTTGTCATCTGTTGCGGTTGTGCGGGTAAATCTCAGAGTAGAGAGAAAACACCTCGGCTCAGGAAGGACTTTCCCTTTTTGTAAATCATTTTGAGGACAAATACTCATCATGTTCGCCCTCCAGAATTCATGTGTTTTCTGCTTTAATATTATAGTTTGTCTTTTCAGTAACACACCTCTCTACTTTCAAAAAGTTACCATTTAATTTCTACAACTTATTAGGATCTCTACATAAAAACAATAGCGGCCTTAATTAATCCCCTGCTTTCTGTAAAAGACCACTGCATTGCTTTTTTTCCCCTCTTCTTGCTCATTTCTTTGAAAAACTTGTTGGTTTAATGACATTTTCTTAAAATTTCTGCAGTGAGAAAGTTCCTGAGTTGTTTAAGGATGCAACAATATAAACATCTTCCTATAATGACTATATGGCTGTGTGCTTGCAGATTCATCACTGGAACCGCTGTGAATATTTTGTTCAAATATGCTTAAAATATATGTTTTAGTCTTAATACAAGCTTAACAATAAATTTTATTAGCATCTTCGCATCTTGTACAATTACTCTAGAAAATAGGAGTTATTACTAATAGTAGTTGTGGTGATTATAATATTAATGTTTGCAGATATTGAATCATCATGCACAAAATGTCTTATTTTTAAATACAAATTTCTTTTGTCTTGAGATACAGACTGTGTATTCAGTAACTACCTGTGTAATTAAATGGAAAATTAAAAATAAATCAAATCAACAAAATAACTTATAGATTAGGAATTTTTAAAATGTAAGTCAGTTGAAATAATCCTGGGTCCCCCATAAGAAAGGGTTTGCACAAATTATGTCTTAACTGTTGGAGAGACTTAATTGAACAAATGATGCATAATAAAATGTTCATGTGAAACTAATGTTTCTGCCAAGCATCCCTCATTGCACTAAAACTGTTTCTAATGTTTTTACAAGTGTTGATTACCAAAGTTGACCTGTGCATTTTATTAGCTGAAGACTGAACACTTAATATTCAGACTGCTGTGTTTTTAAGTTTGGAGACGATTCTGTAAGCTATTTAACTATTTACATCAACTCGTAATTATTAGCTTTAAAATAGGTTATATTTCCCTTAACAGTTTTATTTTGAAGGTCTGTTTTAAGTTGTGCTGCCTTTTACAACTTAGGCAATTAGAGAAAGAGCAAAAAGCATTGTTTTATTATTTTATCTCCCTGAGAATTTTACAAGCTAATAAGTTGAACAGACAAACCAGATCATTGAATACGTCAGGCTAAGCATTAAGTAGCTTAGCATTAGTTGCTAATCATTTAGTGAATTGAGGCAGAGGATTCTACTTCTGTGGGTAAAAAGGACAAAAACATTTCCCAAAACTCTTCATAGAAGAGTTTCAAAGTTCAAAACTAAATTAGGTGATTTTTGCTCTTTGGTGTTGAAATTACTTGGCCTTCTGCCCGTGTCTGTGGTAAAATGTCTGAGGCCTCAGGTACGTTACTCTGGATCATGTTTAGGGGACAAAAGCCAGATTCCATTAAACAGAGTTTAATTACACAATCTGCACAGTAGCTATCATTGATTTTGTGATTAATGTAATCAAAATTTAAAGAAGAAAGATTTTGAGCATGAATAAGGCATAGGCTGAAACCTTGTAGCTCTTGGTTTTCTGTCATACTTTACCTCTTCCTGTCAGCAACAGTTCCTCAGCTCACATTGCATAAGAAGCAGAGTCAGGACAAAGCGGCGCAGCTGGGCAAAGAAAACGAAAGTGACTTTACCATAGTTGTGGTTTTTGCACAGAGAAACACAAATGGCATTCATTTTTGAGACTATATTTTCTCTTGCTTTGCAATATGATTGGGTTCGTCTTGACGAGGCCTGAGCATTTGTTCTTAGAAACAACAATTAATGAATTAAGCAGTCCCCTAAATTAAACAATGTTAAATCATACAGAGCACATATGAACTTAGATGATGCTGTGACACGTTTTAGTCAGCTTTAAAATAATGTATTTAAATTTCAGAGCACATTATATTTTCCTTAAGACTTTTGTTTTGAAGGTGAGAAGGAGGTTTTGTTTCGCTTCATCTTATGTTTTGATATTTTTAAGGTAGTAGACACTGTTCATACTTGTAAATAAAGTTTAAGCAAACTTAAAAAAAATCAGACATGCTGTTCACAGTTTAAATAGACTAAACATATAAATGTGAAGACCACAGCACCCAGATAGGGTTGTATTAGTAATTGTATTTCATATGGTGGTAACCCACTAAATGTTTAGCGCTTTTCCTGAGATGTGTTTTGATTATGTGAGGATTCTGTATTGTGTAAATGGATCATCTGAATCTGTAGCTATGTGCTGCATTTTTATTGTGGAACAACCAACATGATCTGTGTGATCATTTTTGTGGTGAGAAATGTAAATAAAAGCACCAGCGGCAGAGTGTGAGCCAACCGCAGAGTTAGGAAATATGACAAAATCTGTTTGGTGGCAGAATAATTCAAAGGATCATCAAAACTGAAAACTATATAAAACTATATGTGGAGTTATGACAGTGTTCCCTTTTCACACATGGAATATATGAGCCTCCACGCTCCATTCGACTGAAAAGGTCTCTTCATGAATTTTTCTTACAGCTATATCCAAATATAATAGAACTCTTATGATTACAGCTCCAACAACGCTCACATGATCTTTGCCACCTTGTGCCTGGAGACCAAAAAGAGGTAAACAGCACTAATAGCAAACCAGTAGCTCGTCTACTGTAAAACGCATCACTGGTAGATTTAAGTTCCTGCTGTAAATAATGTAAATATTGAGTTTGAGGAGATCAAATTTCCCAGTTTTTGCCTACATCTCGATCATTAAGTCGCAGGAGAGAAAAATTCAGTTTCACATGGCTCATATTTGACAAGTCCATGCTGTCAAAAGCAACATGTTGGGGTGGGGCTCTCGCTTTATTCTCGCAGAGAGGTTTCGCGCTCGTTAAGCAATACATGTTGAAGTACGGGTTGTGATCTTGGATGTGGTTTCGCAAGTATCCTTTTGGTTGGGCAGCAAATTGTGGCAAATCAATAAAAAGAGAGGACAGAAACCTCTTTGGCCCTGTTCATACCACAAGGGTAACTATTTTTACCACCAATCTAATATAAGACACACTAAAGTCGATTCAAAATGAGTCCTTTTTCTGTTCACTTTCTCTTTTTATTTGCTCTGCATAAGAGATGGCCACAGAGATAACAGGCTAATGCAATATAATGATATTGTTCTTAGACAGCATTGGATGGGGATAAAATCTGTAAAATCTGGGTCTCTGCATGTTGTTAGCAAATTGTAAAGCCCCACAGCTACTTACACCCTTTTTGTAGCCACTAACCAGCTTCTGGCATTAATCTAAATTGTAATCTTACTACTCTTCTTATCACAAATAGTAGAGTTTATTTAAACTGATTGGTTTCCTGGCATGGACCAAGTGGAGAACATTCAATTCAATTCACTTCAGTTCAAAGTGAATTTATTTATCCCAAAGGGAAATTGAATGTTATGATTTACGTCATCCAAATATCTTAAGAGTAGTGGATGATGATGCTGTGGATTGGAAGGATTATGTAAAATTAATCTTGCTTAATTACTAAATTAATCCTATATACTGTAAGTGTGTTATAGGGTTTGTGTCAAACCCATTCAGCAGGACTAATGACGGCCTGCTTTGTCTGTTTTGATGTTTGTGAAATGACATTCTTCATTATCCATCCACTTTCTTGTGAAACTCCATGATGCTGCCACCACCGTGCCTGACAACATCTCTTTGTCTGACTTGCTTCCTGTTTTTCAAGGGACTAGTTTTATCAACCAACTTTTTTTGTGCTGCACTCTGTTACTCTCCACTCAGAATGTGAACTTTTAGTGTAATCTCTACATTTAGACACTTTCCTCAGAGACATTTTTTCAACTTAAGGTGTTTAAAAAAATGTTTGTTCAAGCAGATGAAACAATAGATGGCACCATTCTGCTGTGTTTAATAAGTGTGACTGTTTTCTTCATAATATTCTGGACTTTCAAACGGCCCAGATTCCCTCTGCTCATCGTGACCTGAGGATGCTCCTCTGGTTATCGTCCGCCTGCTGTAGTTCCTGCTGAACCAGTTCTTTGACCTATGTGACTGCATTACACGTCTATTGAAGCTACACTGCCACCAAAAAGCTCTGAGCTATTTAAACATTTATCAACTTCCTTTTTCAGACACTCTTTCGACTTTCCTATCGTTCTTCTTGTGTTTGCGTCTCAAGATTTTAGAGGTTCTCTTTTCTGTGTTTTACACTTACAACCTCTCCTGCTTTAGCTACAATCTGGTGCAGGGAAGGTGCTTCCTTTAGGAAGCAGAGCAGCTATGTTCTTTGGGATTAATTCTTTGAAATTTGTCCAGCAGAGGAGAGGAAAGCGAATAAAGGTTTCGGTTTTCAGCTTCAAAACTAGTATTTGTTGCATTTTTTTGCTATCGGATTAGTCTCAGTTAGCAGGAAGGTTTTACCGCTGACTCGCTCCTATCTCTCTGATGCCACCTGCGCCTACGTGCATCGAGACATGCTCTGCCACACGCACGCATTCCTCACCCTCCTCGCCTGCTCTTAAAGGAGCCACATCCTCCGCTGTTGATCGCTGTAAGAGGCAATTATGGACATTTCCAGAATGGACCAGTCTACCGCTGAATGGCTGGTGTCTGACATATGATCTGGACATTTGACTGGGAAACGGCTGATAAATCCTGGGTTATGTGCCCCAGTGAAATGGGTTTAGCAGCACATATTTGTCTGACCACAAAGCTTATCTACAGAAGCTTTGTGGGTTGTCCATATGGACCACTGTGAAATTAAATTATGCTTGAAAGTCTTAAATTTGTAGCAGTGGCTTCTTTATTGTTTGGGATTAAATGTCCTTCCTAAACATACATAAAAACTATTTATGGAATAGATAAAGCAGGCAAACATTATGGTGCATTCACACCAAAAGTGTTACACACGTCAAGGATGCGTCTAAAGCTTGAAGTTTGACGCGTGTGTTTTCTGTTCTATGCTCTTGATGCTTCAAACGCTCAATGGCCGATCCAAAGTCTTGACGTCAGCCATTTTAAAAACTGTCGATCATGTTTCATAGCAATCGATTTTAAAGAAAATGTTAGTTCAGCCTGAAAACCTGTTAAGTCAGAAGCCGCATGATCTAAGTGAAACTTTTAAAAGAAGAACTAAATAACTAGTGTGTGTGTGTATTTCAGCCGTATGTATATTTCTGACCCTGCGTGGATTTCAAAATCCACAGTAAATTCTGTCTTGTTCACCAAACTCTTACTTTAACAACCATTGCTACTGAGTGTGTAATCATTCCACCCTAGAAAATGAAATAATCTGACCTTCACACTGATATTTTATGCAAACTTCTTACTTGCTACATGCCGTCATTATTTCCTTCGACAGTTCGACAACAACTCATTCTTTGTGCTTGTTTTGTCAAGAGCGGCCTAAATCTGGTGGGAACAGTCTTAAAGTTTGAGGTGAGAGAAAGCCTTTGTAAACTGGGACACAGCCCCTGGCGATGCTTGTTTAGTCATTGAAAACAGTTTAGTCGTCCCACGTCACACTAAGCCACTAAACAAGAGCCGGTTCATATTTTACAAGTCCTCTTTAGAGATTTAATAGAAAATAGCGGTGACAGTGAGAATAGAAAAACAGAGCGCTGTTAATAAAATCTTCAGTAATGCCCAATGTGTGATTGTGCAAAGGTCAAATTTTACTGCGTTTGCTTCTTGTACTACGTTGCACTGATTAAGCAACTGCTTAGCACAAGTTTAAGGGCAAGATCCCACAGATAGGCAGGCAGACGAGCATCACTCATTTGCTTCTTGGGGGATGGTAGTTCAAGGTTTTCTCACATTGATAAATGCTGACATCTGTTCTCACATTAACTTATCGTCAAGGCAGATATCCTGTTGGTTTGCAAGTCGACTAAACCGCAAGAGAGAAAATTATGTGCCCAGTCTCTATTGCAATTTGGGCAAGTTGTCCACATAAAAATTGACTGTTATTAAAAAAAATCTGATCATGCAAGCTGTATTTGCACGAGCTACAGCCTGTGCAGTGGATCTTGTGCATCTTGGACTGAAAATGCAAACTTACTGAGAAAGCGGATGTGGAGTACATACTTGTTAATTCATCCACATGTTTCTTAAGTTCACTGCATTCTAAGTTCACACAGCAGCAAAATGCAATCCCAATCCAAACTTCTTTTTTTTTGTCCTTGTCCGTCTAAATCAGGGGTGTCCAAAGTCGGTCCTGGAGGGCCCAGCATCCTGCATGTTTTAGTTCTCTCCCTGGTTTTACACACCTGCATCAAATGATGGCTCATTAGAGGCCTAAGCAGAACACTGACTTGATGAGGAGGTTGTTACAACCACTAGGGAGAAAACTAAAACATGCAGGATGCCGGCCCTCGAGGAACCAACTTTGGACACCCCTGGTCTAAATGGTCAAATTCTGATCGTATTTCATCTGGTTTTTACCTCATCTTAAATCTGCACCCAAAGAAACCAGACGCAGTAAATAAACAATGATTGAAAATTAGAATTATGAAAGAAGTTTGTGTCACTGAAGCGCCTCACATCACAACCCCACCACTTTTGGCTCCAACTACTGATCCAAACAGACTTCTCCACAGATTGCAGTCCACAAAAGGCCATCGCTAGCAGTTGTGTTTTCTTTTGCTTCACTTCCTTCGTGTTGTTATGACCTTGTGACGATACTCTCAGCTCCCATTGATCAATAACTTTCATATCGATTCATAAACGGCTCCATCTATTATTACTCCTGTAATCAGTGCACTGAGGCGTGATGTCAAAGTTTTTCTTCTGCGTATCCGACTCGCTTTGAGGTCACAAACCGTTCACACAGAAGTCCGATCACTGTAGGACCATTCAGTTGTTAAAACTGAGCGTCAGGTTAATGAAGGCCTGCTGTTTTTGCAGCTTTACTAAGGAGTTACAGATTGATTTTTAATTGCTCAGTCTGGAACTTAATCACTAACTTCATTATCTAACACTTGACTGATTCAAGAGCCTCAAGCCGTGTGTTTCAGGTAGTGCATGTTTTGACACCTGTGCGCCTCTAACAGGTTAGATGTAGCCGGAGGGACTGAGTCCAGTCTGTCTGTGTCCACATGAAGGCTTGTGCTGCGTTCTGGAGGGCAGATTTGGGACCTCACCTCATTGACTAAAGGTGAGCACTCTCTCCTAAATGATGGATGGAGGTCAGAAAGATGTGGGGGGGCTTCTGCTGCCCACCCAGAGGATACTTTATAGGGGATAGGAGGAGTGCTGCCACAGGCCGCGTTACCAGTTCAGGGCTCGGATTCCTGGCCAAGATTCATGATTGCCCTTTACTGGAATGTGGTCAAGCAAAGGTAAAACTGTGTGTGTGTGTGTACTTGTATAGTTACCCTACTGATTATTTACTAATCTTCTGAAGACCAATGGGTCTTATCGGGACCAAAACCCGGTCCCAGTACAGTGTGCCCTCTTGTTTATGGTTAGTGGTTACGTTTAGAGGTAAGGTGTGAATTAGGTTTTTGGTTAAGGTCAGGAACAGACTAGTAATGGTAAAGGTTAGGGTTATTTTCAGGGTTAGGCATAAATGTAGTTACCTAAGTGAATGGAAGTCGACACAAAGTCCTGATGTGGGTAGAAATACAAACGTGTGTGTGCACACACAAAGTAGATAGAGGAGAGCTTGTGTGAAAGAACAGATGTAACTCTACTTTTATGCGTTGCTGCACTTGTGGATGTATTTGCTGTGCTCTGTGGATCTTCCACTAAACCCAGATTGAGACCTGACACTTTAGGAGGACTTAGTGGGAGCACTGAAAGGCGGTCCAGAGCCTGTCTTGTAAAAAGTACAAATTTGTTGAGAGGCAGAGACGAACCGGCATTAGGCAGGAACATTGGCCTGAGCAGCTTTATTACTGCCAGAGATTTACGCTCCACTTTATTCCCCCACTGTCACTCGTAAAGCTAAAAGAGAGAAGAAGTGAGGGAGTGGATGATATCGGAGCACGGCCTTGTGTGATTATCGAAATGAAACAGGAAATCAATCGGACTGCTTGGCAGGGATGGCACACTGACACCGAATGCACTGATGTGGAGTGATATTTATATTATTTCATCATTTCACCCAGAGCCAGTCTGCCAACATACCTGCTTTCTGAGGAAACCTGTTTTAATTTATCCCTGTTGGAAATGTAATAGAAAGGTCTAATTATACTGGAGCTGCATTATGGAACACAATAACAGCTGGATGATGGTTAAATCTGTTCTAACATCTTCTATCACACTCAGACATGCATCACCTTGGGAAGGTAGTCACAGCCCTTGGATTTTTTTCACGTCACGACAATCTCAATACATGGTCTTGTATTGAGATTTTGTGTTTAGACTAACTCAACATTATGAAAATGATGGAAAATTACCAAATACAAATCTGAGAAGTGCTTTGTATATTTGCATTCAGACCCCTTTACTTTGGTGACGCCAAAGAAAATCCGGTGCAATATGTTGTTTTCACTGGACACTTGAGTACCATCGTCTGCAGATGGAAAGACTACGACACGATTACAAACGTAGGAGCCTTAACAATATTTCTCTGAAAATTAGAGCGTCTCTGTTCATTGTCATTGTACATTTTGAACTTGCATCAAAACATAACTATCAGAAATAATTACAAAATATTTGACCCACTGTCCTTCAGCTCACAGTTGTTTTGATCCAACTCACCTCATAAAAGGCAATCTGATCGCTCTAGTTGGACAATTTACAACCAGGGAGAGGAAAGGTTAAACGAAGGAGAGTGCAGGTTGGGGGGCTGTGTAGTTTTCCTGATTTGCTCTCCTATTTTACAACATAATCATTCACTCGTGATTGCAAACCTTCAAAGACATGGCTACCTGGTTAGCCTGATTGGAGCGCAACAATCAAGAGGTTCCTTATAAGAGGATCTACAACAATTAACATCTCAGGCGGGAGACTCTGTTGAAAGGACCACTATTAGTCAGTAATCTGCTCAGACCTCACTTACTGGCTTACTGCCATCTCCATTTTCACTGTTCAAGACTGGGGTTCAAGCAGGGTCGGGCAATAATAAATAAAAGTATATACTGCAATAAACACATGATCAATATCAATAGATAATACGTCTGATAGAATATTCAATAGTCAATATATGGAATATTCACTGGACTCCGATCCAGAACCGCACAGCATCCTGGGAGATCTAGGCAGAGAAAAGGCTTTAGCAGCTCAACCTCTAATGTCCAGCTAATCAAGACTGATGGCATCAACTAATTCACTCATGCTTTGGTTACCTAGCAACAACCTGTTGGGTAACTTGCGCAGCAGCAGTTTCATATTTTGCCACTTTGCCTCATAGCTGCTTAAAAATACGAGGCACAGAGTGGTGAAGACTGTGGGTAAAACAGGAAAGGTCACCCTACAGGTTCGGCAGTATTTCAGACACTTAACACAAAAAACAAGACAAATAATTATCGATGTTGACAATTATCAACATCAACTGCATATGCTTTTCAGCCATGTCGTCCAGTCCGAGGTTCTAGTTTGTCTTCTATAACCTTTAGATGTCAAAGCTGGTACATATATACCCCAAAAAGAAGAACGAATGGTGGTTCTGTAAAGCACTGACTCAGGATGCACATCAGAATGTTAAGATTTTTATTCATAAAACACTGTACAACTCCGTGCTACATCCCTTCAGCATCACAGTTAAGCACTTCCTTATAGTCAGTTAAATACATTTAACTTTGCAGTAATGGGGGAAAAGTGCCGAGGGTGTGAATACTCTTGGCAGGCACTGTAAACAATCTCTGCTTCCCTCTCACACATACACAAATATACATGCACTCATGATTGTAACGTCTTCAGGGGACAAATCCTGTGGGGATCTCACTCTGTTAAAAGAAATGCTTTGACAACTTTGGGAGGAATTTGAAGAACTGTCCTGAGGAGTGTTTCTGAGAAACCAGATAAGATAAACCGATGGAGGAGTTCAATGAGGCATTCAGGGAGATCGACCCTTATGATAAACTGGTAGATAGGGAGAGGAAAGAGGTGATAGATAGTACAGGTATGTGTAAGGTAGTCAGATTTAACCGATGCAGCTGGCAGGTTTTGTGTACTAGATTGTTGTTAGATTGCGGTATCTATCTGAGCGAGATAGATACAAAGTGGTGGCAAGAATCGCTCCTGAGCCGAGCTCGAGCTTGTTTAAGGGGCCATCCGCCGTGGCTGTGCCACGCTTGGCTATGTGGGCCCCCCTCTCTTGGACTGCGTTGTAAGATCACATTGATCTGGCCTGACAAGGCGTTGAGTCTTATCCCCGCAGCGCAAGCTTAGGGGTTGACGCCACCGGCTGAGGAGGATAGCAGCGGAGGATAAGATGAGGGAGAGGCGAAGATCCGCTGCTTCATCGGCCGCATTAAGAGATGGGAGGAATCTAAAGTGTAAAATCGGCCTCTTTTCGCGATCAGTTGGGATTTAGCACTGGTTCGTGGCAGTCGGCGCTGGAGCTGAGTTCTCTCTCCTGACAGGGTAATCGCCCAGAGGCTTAGCGCCACAGGAAGAACAATACCTCCCACTTTCTCTCATCTCATCTCACCATGATCTGGACAAAATACACGTCCGCGTCGACCATATCTGCGGGAGAAAAGCAGCCGGGTAGAGACAGGAGAGTGACAGGTCGAGGCCTGAGAAAAAGCTTAGAAGTCCAACGTGTTGTCAGTGAGGTGCAGGCATGAAGGAATGTTTGTGCCTTGTTGTGTGTTTGCGTCCCCGTCATGCCTGCGTATGTTATGTCTCCTTTTCTGGAAGCTGCTTGAGTGCTTTATTAGATTATACGTCTGCATGCATTTTATTCAATCAGTGTTTGCAGGATACCTGCACCCAGATAATTTGCTCATAAATGTATGTGAAACAACAGCGTGAAACATCATAGGGGGGGTCAGTGGTAATCTGCCTCAGATTTTAGTGTCTAGAATCCCTCCTGTTCCCATTAAAATTGTCCCAAATAAAGCTGTATCTCTGACACATGCAAATGAAGCAACACAGCAGTAAAAAAAAAAAAAAAAGATCAAAAGATGTGAAAGGCTGCTATTACAGTAATCTACCTCGGCGGAGATGAGAGGCTTTTATCTGGCCTAAATTAACTAGCTGATCTGCGGTCCGTCATCAACCGGCGGATCAGAAAGCGTCAGGTAGCGCTGCGCGGCGCTAATGTGTTTCCAACATAAAACACTAAAAAACAGCCGGTAGTCTGCTTTTATCAGCTCTCACTTATGCCGAGTAAACTCATTTTAAATCTCTCTATCTACAGGCTGCTCTTTGTGATGTGTTGCACTTGGTCTGAAAGCAGCCAGGAGGGTTTATCACACAGAAACGTGGAACTGCTGAACTCGTTGAAATCACAGAGAACAAAAAGATCTGAATATAAACGGCTTTGCCACTGTCTGGGCTCCACGCTCACTTTTTGCACTGGTGCCACTGGTGTGCCTGACTTTTTCACTTAATGGCACCACCATAGCATTTCCTTGTCAAACATACTTATACCATTTTTGTTTTTGTCACATCATAACTGGAAACTCTGAAGTGCTTTGTTTTTATTTTATGCGCTAAAGCAGCGTAAAATTGTTAACTAAAAGGAAAAGAATACAAGAATCCCAGTATAATATACCGGGAACTTATCAGTGAAGGTAAACGATCAAAATACCAGTAAAAGCATGCATTTGTTATTATGAAGTGTATAAATACTTTTCACGAACCATTTTATTATGATCATGTAAGTAAAAATCCTTTTTATTGTCTTTGGCGATATGCCTTCCTCATTACCGATCAGAAGCAAATTCATAAGTAAATGAAAATGATTTGAAATGTAATTATTCTATGAGTACAAACATTTTGGGCTTCGATGTTCATGGGCCGCACACAGAAGGAACTGTTGTTACATTTCCCTTTAGTGGAAGACAAACTTTTCCTAGCATCCAGTCAGTCCACTGCTTTTTGTTCCCGTATGTTTTTATTCTTCCACGGGGTTTGTGTGTTGGTATTGATCAGAGTTGGACTCACACTTGCATTTTTCTTTCACTGCCTCCCTCTTCACCTCCAACCCTGACAGCCTCTTCACAAAGTCAGCGTTTTAAACGAGGAAAGATATTCTTGTCTTGATGGATCTCAGTGTTAACTAAGTGAACAAGATTATACATCACTGTGTGTTGCCATATCACAACTATACTATAAAAGCATTTTTGAAGTCAATCTGTATCTTACCCTGTCCCAGATTCCCATCAATAAAACTGTAATATTTGCTCTTCCAGTAATACATCAAAATTTAAATCAAAAGATTCTGAATTGGAGCAAAATTTTCTTCCAAACTATTTGTGGCTTGTTGTTTATGGGTACAAATGTAGACCAAAAAGAATATGTACTAAGTATTTTTTTACTCATCTTACACTTGAAGTGAACTTGATAAAATCCCATGAAAAAGTTAATGTTGTATTTTCTTTTTAAGAAAGCAGAGGTTGTGTATTTCAAAGTGGACCTCTCTTTTATCTATTGAACATACTACAGAGTTATTAAAAACCCCCACCAAATCTCAGCTTGTGCAAACAGTAGATCCAAACAGAATAAGGTTTTGCCAACTATCTGGATTATTGTGAAGTAGGCCTGAATGTTTACACCTGTGAGTCAAATGTAAAGTCACTGTAAAGATAATAATACCTCCACATAACAGAAATGGCAGACGAAGTTCTGTTCTGAACATAGCAACTTTTTTTTTGCAAACAATTTGGTTGGCAACAGACTTCATTCGTTGACTGACCTGTGTGGATTTTCGTCAACAAGAACATCTCAATCACCACTTTCAGACCGTAGTACTTACCAAGTAGATGGTCAAACCTTGAGGTCCAAACCTTTTTATCAGCTGTGACTGAAGAGCGCATACAACGTCAGTTGGATGGAGAAACCCAGAACGAACAAATGTGCCAATAGATTGGTCGCCCAACATACATGCACACAATGACATCATCAGAGCGTGACCACAGGTCCTTTGCACTCACAGCCTGGCCACGTTTCCACACACCCCTCCATGTTCCTGTCTATATTCATGCTCACATTGTGATTAATAGAGACACAACCGTACCAGACATTAACCAGCTAGATAGACTGACACTTCACAGTGGAGAAACGACTTAGGTGAACTTTCTGTAGAGTTAAAAACCAAATTATGCCTAAGAAAACTAGACTAAATAAGTAAAATACATGTATAATGTGTAGTTTTATATGTACATATTTGTAGATGGGCAATTATGTGCGTTAGCTGATGATGTCTCATGCTGACTTTTAGTACAGCCAGTAGCCAATATCCTCACTAATTAGCAGGCAACAGTGAAAGCAAGAGACGACTTCAGAAACTTTGTTTTTATTATCGTTATTGATAGCAGCCCCAACACTGTATTACTGACCAACCCTAATCCAGTGCAACTAAACCTGTGCAAACTATCCAATGTCAAGGTTTTCCCTTTTTCTGTTCATAAGCTGAGTTTTAAATGTTAACATAAGTTGCAACAGTCTCCTCCCTCTTATTCTTGTATGTCCAGGTGTTGGGCTTCACTGGCTGTCTAAATCTGTTAAGTACCGTCTCACTCCTGTTTCTTGGACTGGGATAAGGAGCAGAGTTTCCAGTCTCTACCCCACACATGCAGTCTCATGTAACCCAGCCTTTACTTTGCATCGTGACGGTTTATTTTACCTGATAAGCACACTGAGGAACCATTCTCTTCGCTGTAAGTCTTCAGGAGCGGCAGTCGTTCCCTGGGTTTAAGCCATCTGAAGAATGGCAACCATTTTTATAGTGCTGCCTGTTGGGGCTAGCAGCTTATTTGTCACGTCAGGCTCGCCGGAAAGTACCCCATTGTTAACATAAAAACAATTAAGGGCAATTATATGGTCGTAAAAGGCTGCTGCTTAAGGCAAAGGGGCAGAGATGGAGGGAGTCGGGGGTTTTTTGTGTGCATAAATCACAGGCGCTCACATCGGCGCACATCAACAGTCACGCAACACATCTATGTGTGCACTGATAGACTCGTAAAGTAGCCACAGGGTGTGACCTCTGCCCCAAAGAAGCTGCTAATATGCCCAAATGACTGCCCAATAACCTGAAAACATCAAGTGACTGACCACATAACAATAATGACATCTGCCTCTGACTATCCAATTAGCGCCACAAGAAATCCCGTCTGCACGCGTCCTTTTATGCTGCTGTATTAATTCTCTTAGAGAGCTTTATTTCGATCAAGTCTTTGCTTTAAAATTAAGTGTGTGAGTGTGTGTGTGAGCGTGTGTGTGTGTGTGTGTGCTACCTGCCCTTTCTAGCTGGAAACTGTCACTGTCTCCATCTAATCGGATTGGGAGAACACCAGGGGCTAATGCAGCCTGCTGCCATCGAGTCGTCCATTTAAAGCAGCACTGATCTGATTGCCGGACTTTATTGGAAAATGGAGTGAGCAGGGGCAGGGCCGAGCCCCCCCCCGTCCCCTGCTCGTCTCCCCTCCCGTTCCCTGCGCCGCGGCTCTTTTCACTGAGCGGACACGGGGAAGCGCTTTTACCTAGTTAGCACCCTTATCAGTCGCAGTGAGTTTGGGGTCACTTTGGACAAGGACCTTGAGGGAAATGTTAAATGTAATTTCATTGACAGGAAATGGGACTTTGGATGCGATTAGATTTGTTGTTGGACAGGTAGGGGTGGAAGAGAAGTGCCGTTTGGAGTTATCGGCTCAATGAAGGCGCATCTGCTTTTCAGATGTTTCTGCGTTTGGTTCGCAGGACAAGGCGGAAAAGTCTCAGCTCTCCCGCTGCCTCTGCGTACAATTGTTCATAAGACGCATTCATTCAGAAAACACGACGAGGTCTACACTGGTTGGGTATTAAAGTGTTTGTATGGAACAGAATAGCGCTCCCATTGAATGCGGTACCTTGTGTGCAGTCCCCCCACCCCATGCCCACCTCCCTTCTTTTCTGTGACTTTTACTATCCTCCCGCCCCGCCGCCTCCCCTCTTCCCTCTGCCGCTCGCGGCCACCTCTCTCCCAGTTTTCTGTCGCTTACCGATCTTATCGCACCTCCTCTGATTTCATTTGACCATTGCCAGCTAATCAGAGGCCAACATCTGGATGGTTCCCATGACAACTGGCAGAACCAAATATTCCAGGCCTTAAAAGGTGGGTCGAGGTCTCCTGATGCAATGAGAAATTCCCTAAGATTGACAGCTGTGATGGAGGGAGGAGAACAGAGGCCTGAATGGCACCGCTGTGTGTGTGTGTGTGTGTGTGTGTGTGTGTGTGTGTGTGTGTGTGTGTGTGTGTGTGTGTGTGTTTTTTTAATGTTTGCTTAAGGTATCTGTGTGTGGATGTGGGGTGTGTATGTGTTGCCTCATTTCCCCTGAGTGCGCTGCCCATCCAGTGGACCCAGTGGGAAAGGGTGGAGTGGAGGGCTGTTTGTTGTTGTGTATGCATGAGGGAGAGAGAGAGTTTTAGATGGAACTATTTTCTGACCGTACCAAAGGGCTCCAGGCAGCCACAACACTGGCTACAGCTTATAAATACTTCCATACACACAATAGTGCTTTTTTTTCTAATAGCAGGAGAAAGGAAGTGGACCGAGCAGAGCGTAGACCTCTGTCGCCTCGGTGTTGTGTGACTAAAAGCATTACAGCATTTCCAACTCTACATTCAATCCTTTTAAGATCATAAATGCGCCAGACATGGATGACTTTAGGATTCTCCTTCAGCTTTTTTCTTTTTAATTCACAATACACATTTGTGAATGAGCATCCAGAGAACTAGATTTTATTTTAATTTTTTCAAACCTGACGTTACAACCGCATTTTTAAAATGTATTTTATTTGGATTTCATGTGACAGACCTAAAGTTCTGCAGGTTCATCCCAGACTAAACTAAACTCAGTTCATTTAGGCTGAAATGAATTGATTCATCATCTAAATATTTTGAACTAATTTCACGGCTCTCGTTACAACTAGTTCTTATTTATCATAATTTGTCTGAAACAGGGTTAAATAAAAGCATACGGGATGTGATGTCATTCACAATTTAGTCTGTGGATCATGTCTTTATCTATCATTTGTTTTATTTTCTTTGCTCACAAACTGTGTTTTATGATGGCTGAACTTTTCAAACAGCTTCTGTCATTCACAGTTTTTTTCCATCATAAAAATGTTAATTTTGACTGAAAAGTATCCGTCTAGACGGATACTGCCCATCCAGTGGACCCACTGGATGGGCAGAATATTGTAGTTGTAATTGATAATTTTCTAATAAGACAGCAGTAAACTCAAAATAAATTAATTTCATCTTAATGTGATGTTTGTCGTCACAAATTCAATCGACAGCGACGTTCCTCTTTAACAAAATCTTGATTCTGTTTTAATAGTTGACAAAAATCTTAAATTGTATAAATCAAACACACCACTGTTGTTTTCTCAGCTACTTACTTACCTAACAAAAGCATGGTGGTAGCAGTATCACGCTTTGGGCGGTGACAGGAAAGCTGGTCATAGTTGTTGGGTGGATAAATGGAGTGAAATACAGGGCAATCCTGGATAAAATTGGCCAAAAAACTATGGCGTCGCTTTAAAAATTGACAGGCTCGAGTTATTCTATAAAGACAATTAGTGAAGCAGTGTGCAAATCTGCTAGATGCCTACCTAAACTTTGGCTATGTAAAGTATTGATTTTCAGATTTTTATTTGCAAAAGAAAAAGTGTAAACATTCTTTTTTACCCTCTGAAACTACTTGCTAGTTTTTGTTGCTCTATCAGAAAAAAAAACTGTCAATACAAAACAGAAAAGTCGGTGATTGTCAAGTGTCAAATGTGACAGAGCTGAAGTGGCATGAGCACTTGTGCGAGGCGCTGTACGTCCCCATTTGATTTATTGGATCATCCGCCGATCACTTCACCTGTTAATTACTGTCACTGCTCTTCCTCCTCCTCCTCTCCCTCTGAGCACTGCTTCCTGCTCTGGCCTGCCTCTCTTCTTCTTGCATTCATTGACCACCGTCCATTAAAGTTGGATTCCCCAGGGCAAGTGGAAACCTCATTTAGCACAGCCTGTTCAGCCAAGACGGGAAGCGCCAGACCCCATGCGCTCTAACTGGATTAGGAACCGACCGACGGATGGGCCGCAGGACGGAGCGCCCTGGCCCAACCACAAGTCCCCAATAAACCAAAACAGAGGTAGGTAAGACGCGAGGGAGAGCTATTAGTTGGTATAAATAGTCATTCATTTTTTTTCTTTTTCTTTTTTTCTTTTGTGACTTTGATATGTAAGATGTGAAAAAAACCTTGAACTAAATCCATCTTTTGTTGCAGAAGCATAATCTCCTCCAACCTTCTCCAACAGTTTTTTTCCAATAAAAAATACTGGAAGCCAATTTTATAATTTATACATAACTTATGTTGATTAGAGTGTCCAGGAACCCTTAGAAGGCAATCCTTATGCCTCCTGGAGTGCAAATAAGGTGATACAGAGGCCAGTTTATTTTAAACACTCTTAAAAATGGGAAAGACGAGAAAGACACAGCCGTTCACACGCAGCAGAAAATAGTTATTCACCAAAACTTTAGCATATTTATATACGTGTGTCTATAAATAAATAGTCTGCCACAAACAAGCCTGTTTACCAGGACTCTGTTTATCCTGGAACCATGCAAAGATAACATAGGTGAGAAAAGTAGAAGAGAGCAGTTTGTGTCAGTCAGGTTGTTTTTTTTTAGTTACACTGAGCTTCAAGTGCGTGGGACTCCCATAGAGCAGATTTGAACTCCACTGAATTTTATCATACCAGGTTATGTCACTGACAAATCACACGTTGACACAAAGAATGCATTTATTGTCCTGATGCCCAGGGTTATCTATAGGTTAGTGCTTTCTTTAATAGGGTAACCTGAAAATGAACGTTTCCTAAGGTGACTAAACACCAAATAATCAGTCATAGATAACAGCGTTGATGCTGTCATCAATGCCACCATTTTGTGCTTCCTTTTGATCTGCATGCAACTGATGGAAGGGTATTTTTGTGTTGCATCACTGGGGTTTCACTTTGAATAGATAGGGCTGTCGACTACACCAGAGCTGCGTTTCTGTGGTTTAATAATAGTCCTGGGGCTGCCATTAATGCGTTATTTAAAATCTTTATCAGATCACTTTAAGATATGACATCACATTTTAATGTGTTTTACACCAAATTGGATTCTGGCTTAAAAGACAACAAAAACAGAGAATTTCCCCTTTTTCCCCCCCACAAAAAAATTGTACATTTCTGCCCTTTTGATTTTAGTCTGGCTCTGTTTTTTTCCAGTATGAGCAACATAAGAACAGCAAAATAGTATCAGTGATGGTTTATAGTTATTAAAGCGATCGTTTTTTGAGTCAGGTATTCATAAAAGGTTAAAAACTTCCTTGCGTCACTCACTTGGCATCTTTAATTAGTATTAACACAGAAAAAGGCTTCTATTGGCATTTTTTATGCCGATGTTGATGAATGTAAGCAGGAAATGGAGGAATCAGGCAGTGCTCCACCAATGATCACCCTGTAAGAAACACGTACAGAGAAAGAAACAAGTCAAGTGTCCCCCGTCACAGAAATTGTCTGATATAAAAGTAGAGTGATGTAAAAGACAGGAGTGGATTAAGTGTACACTAGTTTATGGATTTTTGTCTACCGTACTTTACCATTAAGTAATTAATCTGCACAGAAATGTTTTACACTTTCTATTCTTAGTTTCACACAGGAAGATCATTGGCGACGCACCGCCTCCTACTCCCGCCTCCCCATGCAAACCATCATCAGATTTTGAGTAAATAAACCTCCAACACAAATGTGATGACAGCTAAAAGTTTCATAGCATCCCTTTTGTACAAACCACTGTGACATTTTTTAGGTTGGAGTTGTTTTACCACGGCAAAAGTTCGTTTTGGACTTGAGCTTCAACGTCCAGGTCCAGTTAATGTGGGTTAATACTTAATGAGGACACTAAGAGAGACCTCAACTACAATATAATAACTGCCTACTACATTTTTGTAGAATATTATTTAGAATCCCAAACTGTCTAACCTGAAGGTTTAATCTGTTATTTGAAAGAACTTAACTTAAATTTGGAACTCAAACTGGATGTTTATCATTGTACTTCAACAGTTCACCGTCACTCTCCCCCTGTCAAAATTGTCTTAAAAGATGTACCACATTTTTCTGCATGTGTTGAGAGTTATCTACTACAAAGAAACAAAGCCATTTGCTTTAAGGTGTTGGATTAAGCATTTGAAGAACCTCTGTCATAAATAGATTGGTATGTAAGCTGTCCTCCTCCTCCTCGTCCTTGTTCATTTATCTGGCTCTGTCTTGTGACACAATTTAAGACTGTTCTCTGATGATTTACGTCTCTTCTGCAAACAAGCAGACAAAGATCACACAACTCCCCAACACAGACCCTAACGCTGTTATCTCGCTGCTAGATATTCTTCACATGGGACATTAATGGGTTTTATTACATGGAAAAAAATGTGGTTTGTTTTCATCCAGAAGTGATTCATTTGTTTTTGTTCTTAGTCATCTGCAGTCATAATGAAAACTGCTTTAAGCTAAAAGTGTCTTTTTCTTTCTGTGCGCTTGATGATTTCCTTCTGCCGGGCGTAAAGGTACTGGCCAGACGTTTCTGGAAAAATCACTCAAGCTCACTGTACATATAGTTTGTGAGTCGAGTCAAACGTGCAAATGGCTTGACGAGATGAGAAAGATTTGGAGTAGCCTGGTTTGGCTTCTCACTTGATCCTCACATTTCTAGAGGCGGACATTTTCCCGAGCTTTTAACTTGTCAGCAGGTAATGCAATCCCACAATGTCCGAATAATCTGACATCGGATGATTTATAATCCTGATCACAGAGCTCAAAAATGCGAAATACTTCGAAACGAAGATATGAGTGTGTGTTGTGCATGCTGAGCATCATCGGATGTTGGAGAGAATGTGATGCAATGTCCATTACAAAATAGAAACTCAAACACAAGTCGCGACCGCATGAAGCATCAGCCGACTGTGGTGGCTGGGGTGGGGGCGGGGGGGTTTACTCATTGTTACCAAGCACTATTGGTCAATTTGAATCGTTTCAAAAGAGCACACACCATTGCACAGCAAAAATAACACAAGCCATGCCAACACCAGGCCGGGCTGACAAGCGGTGCCGTTAGCAGCAATACCCCGGGGATTCCTGAGCACAGAGGAGCTGTGGGTGGGGGCAAAGATGGAGGAGGGGGAGTGGGTAAATTGGATCAAATGAATAGGTAATAAAAGAAGGAGAGGAAGCCATTTAGCATCAGGAGAGCTGCATAGATCCATTACAGTGTCTGCGTAATTAAGAGGGACAAACAGAATGTGTAGAAGGCGTCCTGGAGGGTGGGAATGGAAACCACAGCCCACTGGGATCAATAAGTCTCCATTCACATCGGGCCGGACCGGAGCTGTCCAGCTGGCTGAGTGCTGAGCCTCACCGTCTGCTCCGATAGGTTGGACCCGGACATCAGGGAGTCGTTGAATCGTTGAGGAAAAAATGGAAAGAAGACATTTAATACACCTTGCAGGCAGCTCACTGAAGGAATTTAACGCAAGACACCTGTTGAACCCAGCAAAAGGTGCCGGGATGGGAAAAGACGGAGAGAGAGAGAAAGAGAGAGAGAGAGAGAGAGAGAGATAATGCGATCAAAATGACGAAAGCAAAGGAAAAGCAGAGCCCACGTTGAGGAGACGATGACAAGCAGAGGGAGGAGCACTGATAACCTTGCTGGCTTAAAAGCTTCCTCCGGAGCCTAATCAGGCGTCCCAATTACAAAGACGACCAACCCCCCCCCCCCACCTCTGTTCCAGCTCCTGATGTCCCCCCCGATAAACAGCATTATTAATTAAAAGGCCCCAATTGAATCTGCGTCTGACGGACGAGGCTCAGGATGATTAGCAGCGGAGGTTATTCCTACATGATGGAATCTGTCGATAAAGGGAAACACGACGGGGCGACACATTGATACAATGTCATACACACGGAGGCACCGACAAAACGCTGAAGCGGGTGCTCTGTTCTAGTGCTGCTTCTGATCGTCGTCACGTTATTTTATTTTGTTTGAGGAGATTCGGTTGTTTCTGCGTTCACGATTTCCTTCTGATGCAATAATCAGAATAATCACAATAATTAGCAAAACGATACTCTGAGGAGAAACAGTGAACAAGAATGCAGTGAAACACAACACTTAAATATAACATTTACACATAATTTCAAATAGGTAAACCTTGCATTGTTTTTTACCTGCATCCTTTGTGCGCAGTCACTTCTAAAGTGACATCAGTCACTGAATCATTTCTAACATCTTTGCTCTGTTCTTTTCACACCCAAACACTTTTGGAAACAAGAAGAGCTTTTATGGAAGAGTGGCAATTAAAAAGTCATTATTTAAGAGATGTATAAAAAGTATAGTTTACATTTTGCCACAAGTAAAGTTAAGGAAACATCAAATATGTGGAAGAAGGTTGGATGACGTCAATGTTGCCTATGCATTAACTCTGGCCATCATTATCCCTATGGTGAAACACGTTAGTGGCAGAATCATGCTTTTTATTCAACATTTATGCCCCAAGAAATTTTAGCAGGCAGATTGCACACAAAAAAACCCAAAAGTTTATTTTTAATTATTTTACTTCTCAATTATGTGCCAATTCTTTGTAAAAAAATCTTAAACTTTATGTTGGAATTTGTTGCATATTTGACTCCCACTGGATGGCTTGGAAAAATCTCACCTGAGCTCATCAGTGTTTGTGTGAAGAAATGTATTTTTGTCTCTCGAAGATGATCTGGGGGATTTTTTTTGTGTCATTTTCTTAGTGATTTCCAAAGCAAAAGTGATCAGAAAGCAGAAATATTTCTGAGTCATTCCCAGACTCGAAAGGTTTTTTCGTTTCAGTCGTTCATCAAAAGGGCTTCAGGCCGATAAGATGTAACCTCGAGGAATGGTTTGTTTGCCTAGCAAACTGAATACTGAAATATGTCATCTGGGTAAGAAGTCAAGTAATGAAAAATGAATCATGCTATAAATAAATGACAAAAAGAATTAAGAGAGACATGACAAAAACTATTCAAAGTCAACTAAGCTTTATCTGGACTAATGCTTTATGAACAGGTTGGCTAAATCAGAGAGAAACTATTGGCAACAAAACTAATTACGCAAGAAAAACACGTCATTGCATTTTCTGTTGATAAAGTTGTAAAAATAATGGACACAGGAAATTACCAAAGCATTTGTGTAAAACAAAAAACAACAACTTTTTGTCTGAAACTGGTTTCAGGTGCAAAAACCCAACAACACGAGAAACTGGTTCTAAAAGACACAAATTAAAACACAGGGCTGCAAAATTTACTGACCCTCACTCTGCCAAAAAAGATGAATGATAACCATCGCCAAACATATCTGACAAGCTTTTTTCCCTTTTTTTTTAAGACATTTTTCAAAACACATTCACACATCGTGCTTCATTTGCCGAGTTCTTAACGCAGCTGTTTACTGGGAGGTTTGCAGACGTGGCTTGGCTTGGCTGGGGCGGCCCACCGCCTCTGCCCTCCGTCGCGGATCCTCCAGGGAACTCTGAGGGATCAGATAAAACAGGGTTCCCAGATCAGGACCGGATTGACAGCTGAGTGCCTGAGGAAGAGTGATGGGCTTGGGACTCAGATTGGGAGGAGGATCCCTTCTGCCCCACTGGGACCTTTGGCGTTTACAAAATATGTTGAGCATAAGGGAGCTGATTGGGGTGGAACGACTTCAGTGGTAATTCAATTGAATTATTATTAGCAGCAATCTCTATCAATTGAGTGGGTGATTTCAGTAATTATTTATTTTCCTCATGAGTTTCACTGTCGCTG
The DNA here is from genome assembly GCF_000485575.1 of Poecilia formosa. Taxonomy (NCBI): domain Eukaryota; kingdom Metazoa; phylum Chordata; class Actinopteri; order Cyprinodontiformes; family Poeciliidae; genus Poecilia; species Poecilia formosa. The sequence goes on from NW_006800086.1 coordinate 304,519, forward strand.
ATTTGTTAGATTGTGTCCAATTAGGTCCTTGCAAAAACTACGAGATCTTCATCTTTAGAGTCCGATAAGGAAAACCTGTGTAATTGACGACTCCGGACGCCGTTCCTTTTCCTGCTGCTCCGTCATGAAGCGAGATGGGTGAACAATGAGAGCTTAGGCTGTAGCTCGTTCTCACATATAAATGTAGCATGGACGCTACATCATCTAAGAATAGGGGTCAAAGGGTAAATGTTACGATATTATCTGGAGAAAAGCATCCCTTGTAAACAGGGAAAATCTCCAGACAAGCTACTCTAAAGAGAGAGAGAAATGTCTTCATCAGCAACAAAATTAATCAATTTATCACATTCGCAGGATTGTTGGAGTTCACTTCTCTCTTGCTTGATGCAATATGTGACTGTATTTGCATATTAATAAGCTGTGCTAAAAATTATTTTTAGTGTTTGTGGTTGTCTCTTCAAGGGGTAGATTTCCAACCGTTTGACCTTTTTATTTTTTAAGGTGTGTTCACAATTGTTTTCTTTCTCATTTACCACAACTTTTGGTTGGGCTGGATTTACTCACGATGCCACAAGTGTCTGCTAAGGTACGTCACAGCACTCTGTGGTTAAAGCTCATACCAATTTAGTTTTTTCCACAGCAAGCGTTGCTTTGCTCAACGTCGTGCCAGTCTTTGCATCAGAACAAAACAAAAAAAGGTTTTTTGCACACAGCCTCCAAGACTCACTAATGGGCTTTCGAGCTCTGCGCTGGTGTGCAACGGGTCATTACCATCTAGTTTGACTCATTTATAACCTCTTGTAAAATTATAAATATTTCTTTTTCTAATGGACCTGTCTAAATTTGGCTGTTATTTTTACATATTACAAAGTGAAGCTAAAAACTGCTCTGTGAAATACCAGTCCAGTCTCATTGGTTACTTGTTTGGCTCCAGCAGGCCAAAAGCAGCACTCACCACCTTCGTCTGTGGCCTCACAAGGCAGGGCAGGTTATCAATATGTGTTTTGTTCTTTCAGGAAATTACAAACTTTAAAATATCATTAAGAATGTCTGCAAAACAACTGCTTTCTTATTAAGTACAGACGGTACATGTGACATTAAAAGTTTTGTCATTTGACATTGAATTTGATTTCACAGGGACTTCAAACAGGGAGAAAAAACTAATAATTTTTCCACTGAGATCAGAGATGCACTCTCAAGGCCATCAAGGACTCCTCCAGGGCTTCTGGCTTAACCAGAGAAATAATGTTTCTGCAGACACAGAGTATATTATTGTCCTTAGCCTGCAGACAACCTTTCACATATTTTCCTTTTTGGTTGTTGAAGCTTTTAGACTTCATGTCTCTGCAGGACACACACGCACACATACGCACACACTTGATTATATGCACACATTCATGCCCCTTATAACCATGAACTGACCCATTAACCCAGCACACAGCACCATTTACATTCAGCCTCACAGACACAAGTAAGGTTTCACATCCAGAAATTGCAACATGTAGACACATAAAGCTAAGGATGTGCACAAACACTCACAACCTCTTTCCGTGTGGCACGCACATCGAGCTGAAACTAACGTGGTGTTAGTTGGACAGACTGGCTGGCTCTTGGACTAATTGAGTAGAGTGTGTGGCCCCGTGTGGCCCTGCTCTGACCCCTCTGCAGCCAGGGACACCAGCGAGCCTCTCCTTTGATGCATTTGATATGGTTTAAGCGAGGAATGAAGACCTAAGTCTGTTTACATTTGAGCCGGATTAGAATCGGGGTGACAGTGGACTAAAGAGACTCGCTAACTGGGAGGGAAAGTTGGGGAAAAGAAGTGACAGCAGTAGAAATGCTGACAGAAATCAGCCACAGGTTGCTGTTGTTTAATTGAGGAGTTTATTTTGTGCTAGGATTTACGTAGCGACTATCATTATATTTAATAGTGACAAAAACTAATTTGCCTTTCCATTCTTTCTAAAAGTAGAGACATTGTCACATAATGTTGCTTCTATGCCTCTCTGTAAGGTACCGTCACAAAGCTGCTGCTCTCAGAAAACATTCCTTCTGACGTCGTCCTCCTCACCGGATGAATTGCCTCATAAATCTTGGCTTTATTAACTCAAATTGGAGCAGGATACATTGCTATCAAACATAATCTCATCACTGTTCAGCAAACTTTGGCAGTGTTCTTGGCTACTCGCTTTTTTTCTTTCACAATTTTTTTTTTACATCTCTTCAGCTTCGTTTATGGAAACAGATGCACACATGACGTGTTACAAAACTGTAAACAACTGAACAGGTTGTAAAAGTCATGATATATGCCCTTTAAGGTCTGATTTGAACATCCAGGCAGCTATCCAAAGCTCGTTCGTGTCCGTGTCCCGTAAAAATGGCATTCCTCGAATGCTCGCCGGTAGGCTGAATGTATCAAGTTTAACCTCTGTGTCGGTGATTTGCCCTGTTTTGTGTTCTGGGTATCATTCCAATATGTATTAGCAAAATCGGCCCTTGCACATTATTGTAATTGGGCGACTGAAAACAGAAGAAATCTGATCTCCGTCTGTTTCTCTGTGTGTCTCTTGTTCTTCCTTCCAATCTCTTTCTCTCTCAATCTCTCCTTTTTCCTCTCTCTCTTCCCTCCTCCCCCACAATAATGATTTGATGTCGCTAATGGCTTCCTAAATTTTGTGTAAAAGGTCGAACCGGCACCATCTAGAGTTTCAGATGCTGGAGGTCTGCCAGAGAGGAGGGGAAGACAGAGCTTCAGTGGAGCAACGCTGTGTTGGATGTTCTAGGTAAAGGAGGTTCAGCAATGAATACGACGATCAACAGGCGGTTATCTCATAATGGCCGTGTTTTGAAATATTAATATCTTCTGTTGCTCTAGCATCCATTTGTCACAAAAAGGGAGAAACCCCCCAACCTCCATAAATCAAAGCACTTGAATGGTGAGCTGTCTTCCTTCTCGGAAATATTAATAGCCACAAAATCATCAAGGACACACCGTTCAAACATGAAAGCAAAACTAACATAAATTTACTTGCAACATAAAAAAGAGCATCTTGCAAAAAATTTTTAAATTTAGCAAGTCTCTGGCTGCAGTCAGCGATAACTTTTGGCCTCAAGGTGCGTCTGGCCACCGCTGGGGCAAACACACACGGACGCGCGTCCTCAACGCGGCCAGTAGAATAGGTTCTATTGTCGGGGCGGCTGACTCTTCATTCAGCTCAGCCCACATGAAAGAAGTCAATGGATGGGGGAATGACGAATGAATGTGTCCGTGCTCGCAGTTTTTTGTCCGCTGTGTGTGCGTGCGCGCACGTGGCAGCGTGTCCGTGTGCGTTTGCTTGTTCGTCACATGATGTCCTGTGGCGTTCCCTAACTAACCGTACAGGCGCCAGTTGAAGGTTGTTGAGGGTGGTGGGGGGGGAGGCTCAGAGAAAAAACTCAGAGCGAGGGAAGAGGAGCTACGGCGCTGTGGAGGGTGGGGTGGGGGGGTTCTCTTGCTGACTGCTGTCACATGATGGCATATAATGAAGCCAAACTATATTCAAACTGTTGAATAACTGCACAAATGACTCATGACCTGACTTCGGGTTGTGTAAACATGTGGCCTCGGTTCAGGGCTCTGAATAAACCAGAGGGTATACTTTTGAATCCAGAGTCGACCTATCTTGTCTTCACAGCTTCACACCTTTTAAACCTCTAAGCCAGACCGAAATGCCCCTTTAAAGCTGCAGTATGTAACTTTGACAAAAACAATGTTTTTTTTATTTTTATTTTTTATTTTTTTTACGTATTTATTAAGTGCCACCCTGTGGTGACAGTATAAAAGAAGACAGATAATTTGTGAAAAGATCCAGCTCCTCCTGCGTATGCTACCGCTGTCTGAAGAAATGCGCCGCCCCCTGTAAGAAACAACCAATCAGAGCAAGGAGGAGTGTCTTAGCGCTGTCAATCAACCTTGTGTACATCGAGCCTCGTCTCAATGTGCTAATGGCAAACCGTTCATCTGCCGTCATTGGTGGCTATGGTAGCTAGCCTTAGCATTCATACTGTTGTGAATTATTGATTTACAGCGCTAAGTCCCTCCTCCTGGCTCTGATTGGTTGTTTCTGACCGAGTGGTGTATTTGTGCAAATGGCAGCAGGTCCATAGGGAGAAGACAGATGAGCTCATTATTTTTTCCCCCACATATTGTCTCGTATTAAATTGTCACAACATAGTGACAGTTTTAACAAATATGCAAAAAACACTTTTTTTTTCTTCATAAAAGTTACATACTGCAGCTTTACTACAGTGCGTAACTCTGTGCTTGCCCTACAAACAGTGAAGGACTTGCAGATATGAAAAACCAGAAGATTACATCACTGCTAAATTAAAAACCAAATATTCCAAGGAAGCACACCAGCGAAGGAGGCGAAACAGACAAATACAGATGAAAGGAGCTGCAATGACTTTGTCAAACGTTTTTATCTCTGAGGCTTAGTTACAGTGTCGTCCCCAGCACTAACAAACCATTAATCATCCAGCGCATATGCGTGGCTGTAAATTGGCTGGCACTGCCGGAGACTGCATGCAACTGAAGCAGTAGTGTTTACCCAGAACATAAGCAGTGGTTGGCCGCAGGCCTGCTGTAACTAGCCATGATGGGCCACTGTGAAATGTGCCTGGCAGAGGCATCCCATTGCCCTCTCCACTGTCATTGTGTGTTTGTTTCTCCCAATGTGCCCACAGTCGAATGTGTGTACGCAGGCTGCTACTTACAGGAAGACATATGTTGTAGTTTTCATTGATTTATTTTTTTTTTTTACCTCTCCGCCCCTATTCTGATACCTCTAAGGAAAATCCATTGGAGTTACGCTGTAAAACGGGATCCCGAGGTTTTAGCGTCACTCATAGAACAGGTCATCATCCAAAAATGCAGAGCAGAGCGCAGCTTCAAATCTGCTGAGCATTGACAGGACGAGCACAGCTCTTTCCACAGGACAGCCATTAGTCATGCTCTTAACTGATCTTAAAATAACTTATAGAAGAGTGAGAAGAGGAAAACCGATGGTGAAAGAAAGCCATCGTGCCCTGTAGACAGGGACACAACAAAAGTATTAGAGAAGGCACAAAAAACCCCAAAGCATATCCATGAGTTAGAGTGGCCTAGTCAAAGGCCCTGACTCTAATCCAGCTGGGAATATTTGTCAAAATGAGAAAGCTGGGGGTTTGTAGATAATTGTCATCCAATCAGACTGAGGTTGAGCTTAGTTTTAAAGAAGAAAGGATGAAGATATGCAAAGTTGCTAACTGAGGAGCCTGAATACGAAACCATACCAAAATGTCCGACCTTTATTTGTAAGGTATTTTGAAAACTACATTAGTTTTTTGTTCCTCTTTGTGATTTTTGCACTGGCTTGTGTTGGTCCGTCGCATAAAAAAATCCCAACAAAATAACGGTAAAGTTTGTGGTTGTTACATGCGAAAATGTGGGGGGAGAAAAGCTCAAGAAGCATGAATACTTTTGCAGAAGTGCTGCGTTTGGAGAGCATATTTATAACAGTAGGATCTTAAATAAAACAGGCAGTCGGTTGAAAGCCCCGGCTCATCCAGCACTCCCCTCTCTCCACTCGTATGCTGTGTCGTTTTTCTCCCTCCGTCCCATCTTGAGCTCTTGATCACCTCTCTTTCCCTTCTCCATTTGCATTCCCCGCAGTTTTGTCAAGCTGCCAAGGAAACGAATCGGAGCGCTTCCCTTCAGCTGCCACACTTTTCCTTTGTCTCACTCTGCCTCTCAGGGCTCAGACTTGAGGGGGGCAGAGGGGAGGCGTCCACACCGTCGTATAAGTGCTCCTCACTTTGAGCGGTCACAGGTCAGATGAGGAGCAAGGGTTCTGGGGCTCTGACCCAAAATTTCACGAGCACGTGTCCAGCTGGTGTTTACACCAGCTGAAAGGATGTAGTAAAATGCTTTCTCTTGCCTTTCAGGAACGCATTCCCCTCTTTTTGGAGAGCAGGCCTTTGTTTGAACGTCTAAGCGCTTCGCCGAATCCCCATTTTCCTTCCTAGCTAATTCGATGCGTCTGCGTGTTGCAGCTATCGTACGTCGGAGCTTGTTATTTGTACCAAATAATTGAATGAAGCTGTTTGAAGCGTCGGCTTTAATTAATTTCAATGCATTGTTTTATTTTTTATTTTTTTTTACCCAAGATGATCTCCAGTGAACCATGGCAGCGGGGAAACGTTTTAATCAAACGAGTAAATGGAATAGCTCTATCAGCCAATTTGGTCTCGTCTGTATTTTTTACATGGGTGATTAACCGCGTTAGCAATTGTTGAACCGGCTGGACGGATTAGCCGGATTAGATGTCAGTGTGTGTTGTTTTATGTGTGTTTGTGCCAGCTGATGATGATTTGGCAGGCTGAATGTCAATCAGCGGCGTGAACGCGCGGACCAGCGCTGACCTCCTGGAAAAGAAGCGTTGCTCCGATCCTGCCCGCACGTTTGCAGGTTTGTTTAGCGTCAGCGGCACCAGCCGACGGAGCTGATGCAAGCAGCTGTGGCGACCAGCGGTCGGGGCCTTATCTATCGCTGAGGCGATGGAATGACGACAAGCTGCTCTTCTGGTGAATTTTAACATGATGGCATGAAGGCAGTACATGAAAAAGGAACAAAAACACCGGCGCAGAGATCTTGGCAGATTAAGAGATCAGGAGTGCCACCTCGCAATAAAATTTTCCCACAACTTTTATCAATCTGCAAAAACCAAACTTCAACGCATTAAACAGATTTCATGCGTCAGCCAGCTTTTTATTCCAAAGAGTGATTCTTGAAGTCAATCTATACGTTATCAGCGTTTGGAGCCACAGAACCTTTGACGCTTTGGGAAAGTGACATCTTATGTGTCATACAATGAAAATACATTTTATTTATTTTTGTACTATTTGACCTTTATTTACAAGAGAGACCTGTTTCGATTAGATTTTAGTGCAGAGAAAAAATCTTAAAGTTTTACAGAGGGGGAAAATATTCTGTTTTGTAGGACAAAGCCAGTTAAGTTGTTTTTGTTTTTATTGGCAGTAAGGAAAAGAAAAGTCTCATTTAGCAACAAAAAGGACATTGTTACTGGTTGAACAACACAGCACTGAAAATGTACTAAAAATATATTTGCTGCTGATATTGCTCAAACACATACATGAGGACTGCTGTGTCCCCTACATGAGGAAGTTTGTAGAAAATTTTAAACTTAGCTTCTTGTGGGCAGCAGTATTTTTATTTCCAACTCCTCTATGAAGGCCAGTTTTATAATAGTTGTCTTTTCGACAACCTGAGTTGTGGATCTCTGCAGCTCCTCCATAGTTACTATGATTGTTACTTCCCATGTCCAACCTGTTAGCTTACGTGGACGGCCATGTCTTGGTAGGTTTGCAATTCTGCCACACTTATCCCACTGTCAGAACGATGACCTTTGACCCTGGTCCTCCATAACTTTCTACCCCGACCTGTCTGCTGTGTTCCTTGGATTTCATGAGACTGTTTACTCACTAATGTTCTCCATCAAACCTCTGAGGCCTTTGTGGAACGGCTGGATTTCTACTGAGATTAAACTAAACGCCGGTGGACTCTTTCTGCTGCTCAGGTGTCTTCTGAACGCATCTGGTTTGACTGGATTGTTTTATTTTTAAGCGTATTGGCGTAAAAGGAGAGCTAAATCATCTTCCACATCAAGCACTGCTTTGTGATGATTTATCACATAAAATCCAAATGAAGCACAATGAAGTTTGTAACATGGGAAAATAATTAAAAAAAAAAGTTCACATGGTAAAGGGACTTTTGCAAATTACCGCAGATACATCCATAAAAGCTGCTAATACAAAAACTCAGCATCGCTTTCAAAGAACCAGTGGACGGGTTTTCATCTTCTCCAACATGGAGACGGCGCAGACATGACGAATCATCGCGATCATGCAGAAACCACAGAGAAGTGAGTTTATGTCACTGTGTTGTTTTTTTCTTTCTTTTTTTTTTTTGACTCATCGTGCTCTTACCACTGTGTCTTTTTTTTTCCCGACAAATATGACAGATGCATATCAAGATGTGCAGTCTGCTCAGGGGAGATAAGGACCAGTTAGGTGCCGGGGTTGCAACATCCCACCGAGCCAATGAGTGAGCACAACGTCTTTTTCATACCGATCCTTCCAAAGATAGGCCTTCAGTCCGTGAGCGAGCGCTTGCGTCTGCGATGCCCCTGATAATTTCTGTCTCCACTGGAGGTTGCACACATGTCCGATCCTGAAACTTGTCTGAAGTTAAGCAGAAGTTGAATGGGAGACATTCGGAGAACGCACTGCGCATCTGGACAGCGTTAAGGTCTCGCAGACTGGGTTGATACTGTTTATCAACTTGAATTAACCAATCACATTAAAAAAAAAACAAAAAAAAACTATTACAGCCATTCCTGTCTACACTCATTGAACTAAATTGCAGAGTTCATTCACAGCACATTGCGTCAAATTAAATTGACAGTTTCTCACGAGTTATTTCCCTTAAAATTAGCTAGGACACGTATCTAGCTGTGTTTGTGCATGCCTGTCCATGTTTACTCACCAAATAAACAGAACACAAGACATAACAAGATGCCATGGTGACGACAAGCACAACAACAAACTGATCTAGGAATGCCCTCATTGCATGTGGTGGTTCTGCATGAGTGGCCAGATGAGCAGAGGTTAAATGAGGCCTGGCCGCCTGGCTCCTGCGAGGGAAGCTCCCTTTCGTTCGTAGTGTTGTGGTTTCCAATAGTGTTTTCTCATGACTGTACGTCTACATGAGGAAAACCTTATGACTAACTGCGCAGATGATATTGGAACCTATCATCTCAGATGATCTCACCGCCGAGCGTCACTCGCTTTGAGAAACACAGCGATGGTCGTTTAACCCGCCAGTTTATGGTTTCTTATAATTTACGTTTTAAAACAAAACGACATCTTTCAAAGCAACGAAATGAAGACCTGCAAAACCGAGGTGCTCGGTTTGAGACAATGAAGCATTTTCTTAAAATTTTTTTGAAGACGTGGATTTCTGCAGTCGAGTATGTAAATGAGTGGCGTCCAAACTTTTTGCACAGAGAGCCAAAATTATCAAGTCGGAAGCACTCAACAATTTGTTTGTTGTTGTTTTCAGTTAAAAATGCAAAAATAATTTTACTGTGAATTATTTTTCTTTTTGCCTTATCAGTAACAAATTAACAAGTATTCCAATGTAAAAGGTTAGAAAAGAGGCTTTAAGTTGTTCGAAATATCAGTTTTACTTTATTCCCTGCAACAAACAAAAAACTGTCTCTGAAAACCCTGAACTGTATTTAACCTGGTTTAATAATTTTTGTGTGATTAAATCTGTTTCTTAAGTTGCTGGAGATTTTCAGCCCTACTTACTTTGACACTAAAGCAAAAAAAAAGTAAAAAAAAAACTTGACTAATAAAACACCTGTTTTGTACCTAAAATGTTATATCTGAGATGTAAATTTATGATTGAAAATCTCATTTTTACCGTCCCTAAGCTGTGTACAACACCAACACAAATGGCTCTTTGCTAGAGTTTGATTAAGCTGGTTAAATTTTCTAGTCGATTGACAGCCCTACCTAATTTCTAACCTCACCCATAAGAGCCAACAAAATACAGTGGATAAATTCAGGGCGGCTTTGTCAGTTAATCCACCTCTTGAGCATCTATGGTTCGTCCACAATAGCGTGCAGAACAGCTTGGGAGTCTGAGCAGAGAACATCAGGTCTCTGTGGGCTCCTACCATCCTCTGTTGCTGTCCCATTCTCCTTCTGGTCATCCTCCACCCACCTCCCCCGTCCTCATCCGGAGGATCTACCCAGGTGTAGGCACCTGGGTCTTATCGTCTCACTCCTGGCGACGGTCCAGAATGCCCTTGACTCACCCGCTCATGCGTGTCTCCTGTTACGTTCCGGTGAAAACAAGGGGAGCAGGTCAGAGGCTGGGAATGCTGGGCGACATTATATGGGCGGCGAAGAGGTTGCCAGATCCAGACGCCCACTCCCCAGAGCCTTCCCAGGCATTGGTACTGTATCCCTCCCCACCCCCCAGACTCACTATGTCAGTGGGAGCCTCAACATGAATGGGCCCATTTGTCCTCAAACAGCAGAGAAGAATTTGTCTATCGGAGCAGGTGAGCAGGAGGCGCAGAGCCGGGCATGAATGAGACCTGAACACTACCTGTCCCCAGGTGGACATGCTGAATGCTCCCCGTCCCTGGTGAGAGGAGACTGGCCTGGTTTTCAGGGTGAATGGAGGGAGGGGCGGTGGGCATGTCCACACCCTGTGTCCTCACAGCTGCTTCTTTCTGATTGCACACTTTAATCTATCAGTGAAGAATTTGTGAAAACGTCCAGAACAGGTTAATTGCAACCATTTCAAATCCGTTGAGTCTTTCCATGTTTTTTGGGGGGAGGTTTTATGTTGGGACTTTGTCTGGTAGACCAACACAAAGAAGCATGTTGGGAAACAGAAGGAAAACAATGTATGGCAATAAATCATCAACGGAATACTGTGATTAAAACATGATTAACATCAATAGATAATATGTCAGGTAGAACATTCAGTCAATTCACTGAACTCTGATCCAGAACCGCACAGCATTCTGGGAGATGTAGGCAGAGAAAAGACTTTAGCTGCTCAACCTCTCATGGCCAGCTAAGCTAGGTCAATGGCATCAAGTACCTCACTCGTGGTGCGTTCACAACAAACGCCTTACACGCATCAAAGACTCATCCGACGCTTCAACTTCAACGCGTGTGCACTTTGAATTTAGATCCTTTAAATTTTGCTCTACACCTAGCATTTCATGCGTCAGCCGTGTCTGGTTTACGTTTAAAGTCTATGTGGAGGCGCGTTGAGGGCGTATCAGACGCGTCAAAATTGCTGTAGCGGTTGATCTCCATTGCCGGCCTATTTGTCGGACGCGTTGGACGCTCTTGATGTGTCAAATGCTCCAAACAGTTTAAATCATGCCCCAATAGGACTTGGCTTTTCTAACATGTAAATGTTTTATCTGAATTTGTCTTTTGCAGCTCTGGCTGCATGTTTTGGGTTATTGCCCAGATGAAATGGCTTTTCTTCAAAAACTATGTAGCACTTAGCTCCACCCACCTTCCTGCTAACCCTGACTAGCCGCATTATGTTTTTTTAAAACAGGATTTATTGGCTCTAGTGGCCTTTATTTGAGAGTTGTTAGACAGGAAAGTAGGCAATGAGATGAGGGGATTTGATCCTGTGACATCCACATCAAAGACTTAAGGTCTCCATATGTGGGTTGTGTTTGCCCCAACGCCACCACTGCATCCCAGCCACATTATCTTACCACCACCATGTTTCAACGTGACTGTTGAGTCTAATGTGCTGTGTTAGTTTTAGTTCAGTCAATCATGTCTTCTTCAACAAATGAGACACAAGTGCAACTTCCTTCTTCACAAAATGTAAACACAAATGGAGAACCGTCTGATTTGTAGACTTTGTCTTTGGTAAAAGACCACAACCCATTCCTCCCTCTAGAGCTAGACTCATACATTTGTTTTGATTGTACTTACCCAGAATCCCCTGCACTGTAGTGGACTTCCTACTTCAACCGAAACAAGACCTGGGTTTTCAGGCAGACCAGAGTTCGCTTTTTTGGTTCGCATCAGAGTTGGATTATGCATACTCACCTCCTCAAACGAACTTGACTTTCTAGGCAAACAAACCAGAGTTCGATTGAAGTGGACCAAACAGGGCTGGTGTGAATGCACCCTAAAATACACACCGATGCTCTCTATTCACAAATTAACTAACTCCTTCATGCCATTGGTTGCTCTGGATTTTACTTTTGCAATGTCAGACTAAATATTTAGGCAACATTTTCTCATTATCAAAAAAATTTAAAAAAATCTAGGGGTGTGAATACTTTTGCATGGTCATGTAAGGTCTAAACTGAGGCATGATTGCTGTCTTGGTGTTGATTCAGCAGCAACTGTTATGACTCATTTGTTCAGACTGATTTTAACTTTACGAGGGTGGTATGATTATGCCTTTTGCTGTTTTATCTTTACCTTGACGACCTTCTGTTTTCTCTTCCTTTGTAGTTTTTATATAACTTTTCTACAATGAAGCACATTGCTGTTCTTAACCTGATGAAGGCTGCTATTTAAATCAGGTAAACACACTTAAGTTCAGGGTATTGAAGTATTTATTTTACAAGGAAACGCATAAACTTTACCAAATCAGCAGCACTGCAATCACTACAATGGAGCCAAAGAACACTAAGTGACAGAGGCAGATCGTCTTAAACGAGAACAACTTTAGTAACCACAAAAATCCTGTGAGTTCATGCACAACTCATAAGCTTCTTTCAGTGTTACTGCACTTTACTGAGAATCCGTTTGGAGACCACAAACCATAGCAAGAAGGTCTAGCTCTGAATGTTTTCATTTTCCCTTTTTCGCTTTTCTACTTCGATGGCAAACCACTGATGTGCCAATATGCAGCAGAAGCAGAGAATATTAATCTCAGGGAAGGCAATGTTTATTGAATTCCCGACCGTTTGTGTCGCCATTTTGAAGGAGGCGATGTGAAGAGAACAAAGACGTGTAATGACAAAAATGAATATTAAATATTACAGCATAATCAGTGGCGAGCTCTGTGATGACAGAATTGCTCTTAAGTGCTGCACCAGCTCCAATCAATCTCCTTTTACTGTCCCTGTCAAACATCTATGGTTTTAATTGGTCCTAATAGCACCACATAAGTACTTCCTGTTTGAATCTCTCACTTCTTGTTTTTCTTCTCTTTTCTTTTTTTTTCCACGTGTTTCAGAGGCCGTCTCTTCAGTCAAGCTTGAGACGCAGCTGTAGGCAGCTCAGAGTCTCTCAGCGCCGGTTCTGAGGCGGAGAGACATTCAGAAAGGTGTAAAGGTCGACAGAGGTAATTCTGCCTGAACAGAGGCAGAATTACACCAGATCAAGAAGCGCTACTTTCGTACCAACTTTCATAATACGGCGATATCGATCATCGATGAGATCTGGGTTTTTTTCTTTTTTTTTTTTTTCCGGGCGGGTCAGGATGCGCCTCCTTCCTCTCAGCGGGACGGCGATAATCGCCGATGATCAGCTCTCACCTCAGAAATGCTTCGACTGACATCTATTCCTGTCAGGGCTCTGCTGATCACATCATCGCTCCACATGATGCGCTCGACTAATCTTAGAAGTGTTCAGGGTTATTCAAGTGTCAGTTTTTGGTGTGTCTGCGGAGGTTTCCATGAATAGCCCGGACCAGGTGTTTTACTGAATACACACTCCTTTTTCCTGTAAGATTCTGACTCGGGGTATTTCTATGAATTTCTCTTCATCCGGCATAAGAGGAAGTTTATTTTTGGGTCACTTGATAGCAAGAAACCCTATAAACTGATAACCATTACAAGTGGAGCTTTTCATAGATATACTTTGTCATGGTGTTGCTCAAGTTCTTCTTCAGGCAGCGATGTCCAAAGTGCGGCCCCGGGGGCCATTTGAGGCCCTTGGACTGATTTTGTGAGGACACTGTAGTTTAAGAATGATGCAGATGTAACCCATCCAGCATGGATGCCTGATTCAGATGGAGACTTTTTGTCTCAGTCAGGGTAAAATCATTACCGACATAATCTTCTTACAATGGAAAATGTTCATTACAACACAAAGTATTCATGTTTTTATATCCGAGCTTCTATAATGAGTAGAACCACGTTTATCCAGAGACTTTTACTAAAAAGTGGTCTTCGCTGCACCCAAATCAGATTTAACTTAATTTATTAAGCACAGCCAAATATATCAAGCGTCTAGAAAGAAAGTGACCCAAATTCCGTTTTTACGACAGAGAATAAATTTGCTCAGTCGAGCCCAAAAGAAATTGAAAACCAGATTCCTTTCTATTGACACAGTAAACGTGCAAAATCCTGTTAAAGTTCTGGATCTGAGATAAATAAAATCCATCTTGGACAAAATAATAATAATAAAACTGACAACTTTATTTGTTTGATTTAAGTTTTTTGGGGGAGGGGGCCTTTAAGTACTTTTAATGAAATGATTTCGGCCCACCTGACAAAAGGTTTGGACACCCCCGCCTTAAGGCCACATGGGTTTAGGACTTCTAATGGCTCAGATCGGTTCCTCCAATCCACCTTTTATCTAAATTCTTTCTTGTCCTGCGGCTTTAATATCCTTCTATGGGTCTGAGGAAGGAGGGATGCTTTACCAGCAAGGCCCAGGCAAAGGTCAAATCCCCCCTCCGTCCCCTCCACCCCGGCCCGTTTTTACAGCACACACTCTACGAGACCTGCGTTTGAACCGCGCTGCACTTCCTTTCATCTTCTACGTCTCCTTCTCCCTAACTCAACTCTGCAAGGGGATGTTCGGAATACCTTTTGATTCCGCTAATTCAATTTGATGGAAAAACAAATACTCCGGGGGAGAGACAGGGGACGAGGAAAGAGTGGGAGTAGCAAGGCGGGGGGAAGTGGATGGATGGCGAGGAGGACGAGGAGATCGGACACTCGCGTCGAGCTCTGGGAGGGAGCGAGGGAGCGAGGGAGGCGGTGGTGGCGGCGAGGGAAGTCGGTGAGTATAAACAGAAGAGAGCAGAGGGGAGAAAGAGAAGGAGGCAGGGAGTGGAAGATGAGCTAAAACATCCAGTTCCAGGTTGAAGTCGTAAAACCTCCCGGTGCTCTGATCTAGGTGGCCACCATGTTCACCCCACTGACGCACCGAAGATCTCTCCTCTTCATCTCTCCTCAGGAATGCCACTCTGATAGTCGAGATAAGTAACTTCCTACTTTATGTTTTTCTGTGTCACATAATTCAGGAGGAGAGTCAAGAGGGGACGCCTCCTCGCTCAGCGCAGCCGTCGGCCCAGGGAGGCGAAAAAAACATACAACGTCCTCGCTTTACCAAAATAAAGGGCAAAGGAATCTGAACGGGTGGACAGTGGTGAAAATAGTGTTCGGTATTCAAAATATAAAACTCATTCCAAGTGTGAATGTTAATGCCTCATCTTCAGCGTTTCCACACCAGTTAGGTTTGTTACATTTTAACCTTGAACTTTAGTGCCTTTCACTGGGATTTTATGCACTACACCAGCACAAAGTAGTGCCGAATTACGATGCATAAGGGAAAAGATGTGGCTTTCTGAAAAATGATTATTTTGTACTCACCCACTTTTGCTCTGATAACCCTAAATAAAAGGGTTATCAGAAATAAAATGACTTCTGGATGCTGTCAGAAGTAATTTTAGAAGAATTTCAGTCAAGTAGCAGCATCATGAAGATCAACAAACACACCTGACAGCTCTGGGAGAAACTCGTGGAGAAAGAATAAAAACAATGAATCCCTTTTTTTTTAGAGCTCAAATTGAAATTTTTGGAGGAACTCTGGAGGAGCTGCAGAAATCCACAGCTCAAGTGGGAGCGAGTGTCAAGATGATAAATAGAAGATGTGCTACTGGAAAATCAGAAAAGTGAAAAAGAAATGAAGCCTTGTTTGCAGTTTGTGAGGTAAGGTGGTGGAACGAGGCGCTCTGCTCACCAAGAGACCAATTCTGAAGTGGTTTGAGCTACGTGGACAATGTACCAGCAAGATTATGTCATCAGCCGATATTTGTGTGTTTTTTTAACATATCGGTATCGGTATGATACGTAAAACTTTGCAGCTAATAACATCTAATTTTATTTCCATCTTTTTGTCATTTGTGTACATGTTTTGGGCGGGACAGGGGCGAATTGGTCATGAGTTGTTTGCTTGATCGACCAAACAGCAAGTTATGCAGCC
Source organism: Poecilia formosa (assembly GCF_000485575.1). Classification (NCBI taxonomy): domain Eukaryota; kingdom Metazoa; phylum Chordata; class Actinopteri; order Cyprinodontiformes; family Poeciliidae; genus Poecilia; species Poecilia formosa. The sequence continues at coordinate 320,350 of NW_006800086.1, forward strand.
AGAATCTGTGGCAAAATGTCAGAAATTATTCACAGATTGTCTTCATCCAGTCTGACTGACCTTTTTGGCTGACCTGACCTTAGAAGCAAAAACTAGATGCGTAAAGCTGATGGAGACAATGAGACAAAGACTACAACGTATTGGCTCTTGCAGCTGAATACAGCTGTCCACCACTCTTTTCAAACTCCTCTTATTTTTAAGATCTGCTTTAAACCTTGTTTTATTTTTCTTCCACCTCAAGTATGGTGTTGTTTGTGAGTAGTACGTGGCAAAATGTGGAGATTCAAGGGTCATTATATGACAAGCCACTGTAGCAAACGTGTTTGTCACATGACTGGTCACGTTTACGATAATCAGCTTCTTTTACAACTTTATAAAGACCATTTTAAGATCATTTTGTTTAAAATGAAGACCTACATGAATTACCAACAACCTAGGAAATGAATAGATGAGCTTCAACTTACCTAATAACTCAACCAGGTTAAATATAACTCTGATGTTTCTTAACTCTGCCGTGTGATTCCAGTGCTTCAGCACTTCATCACAGTGTGCAGGTGCCTTCACCGCCATGGGTCGCCATGGAGACCTTGTATTAGTGCATCAGGTTTACTTACGCGCATTAGTTCCTCTGAATTGTGCTAAGGGATATCACAGCAGTCACATTCTTATTTGTAAAGGTTTAATTCTACTTTGTTGTGGTCTGTCCCCCATTAAAATACGTTGACATTTATGGTTGTAATACGCCAAAGTGAGACTAAATTAACGGATGGAAATAGGTGTCCAAATATAGTTTCCTGCATGTCTTTTTAAAACATTTCAAGGCCTAAAATATGGATATATAGATAAAATACTTTTTTAAAACAGCAGATCAACAAACTAAAAGGACCCAGAAGCCTGTACTCTTTAAAGCTTTACAAAGAACTTTCTCATACTTCTATCAAAGGTTTATTTCCCATCAGTTACCCCAATCTTGATTATCGCTGACATGAAAAATGCACAGCCTTCTACCACTTCATTAAAACATTGCAACCATGAATATGTGCATGGTGACACATTTTATTGCCCTGGCAACACAAATGTGTTAAAGTCAGCACCATAATCTCCTAGTAAAACTTTAGAAAAATGTCATGTTTAATTTAAAAAATACCCATTTGAAATTATTTTCTGCTTTCCTCCTCATCGCCAGTTGCACGGTTACGGCATGCCTCTTATCAGTGCTCAGTTGGTTAATTTTGTGTCTGTTGAACCATTTCCTTGTCAATTTCGAAATGTTTTGGATCACTATCTCGCTTTAAGACCTATAAGCCATTTTCAGCTTTCTTGCATAGGTCATCTTTTTTTTCTATTCTTCCTGGTATTTCAAAGAGCTCATAAACTCTACCAAGGTTACCGGCTGCCAGGGTCTATGGAGGAGAAAGCATGACATCTCCTCCACCATGCTTATTTTTTCCTCATATTTATCTTTCGCTTTGTGCATCACCTACTTTTAGCTAAATTTTAGTCTCATCTAATCAGTCTAGTTAAAGACTCTACCTCCAAAAGAACCGATTGTCAGCTAGACGACACGTAATGGCTGTCAGAGAGCCTTGACCCCAGGAGGTCACTCGTTTCAGAAGTTATCTAACATAAAGTTTTGATTCTTGTCTTTCCCTCACTTAGCATCCTGCTCTCTGAGCATGGAGGTAAAACTAATCTGGATTGTGATTCAGCCGAGCGGCCAGGCCCTCTGCATCGTGTCATATTTACATCTCATGCATTTAAACAAAACATTATGGATTATTAACTGGAAGATCAGAGAACAGTTGGTTAACTTGGGGAGGGGGGGAAAAAATCGACTAAAAATGCTTCAGCTACATTTGTTGTTATTGTTCTGTTATCAGATCAATTTTTTGTGTCACCAGCAGTGGCACCTTCAGGGAAGGGTCCGGGGGGCCACAGCCCTGTATTAAAAAATGCTGCCAGAGAATAATGTTTATGTCACAGAACATTATTCTGTCACATCACAGAAAAGTACACAGATACATCTTTTGTTTTGTTTTTTAAAGCTGTGCCCCCCGACATTTTCTGGGGGCACTACTGCTCACTTAAAAAAAACAAAAAACATTTACATCTTGACATGGAGTTTTTTTTTTCTTCTTTTATTTCACTTAATAGATGTCCAATTGAAAGTTTTCTCTAATCTTTCCAATGCGAGATTTTGCTTCTGACACTCAAAGCGAAACTATTCTAAGGCTTTTTTTTCTTCTTCTTCTTCTTTGCTAGACCAATAAATTTGTCCGCATCTGTGCGTGGACTTGCATGTTCATGTGTGATGTGGGAGTCTCTGGTGTTTCAGACCGCTGTATTATTTTTGGGAGGGCTGCTCCTTCCCTGCGGATGGCCTCCCTGAAGAGTGCTTGCTCTCTGGGAGCCCGGCCAAAGCCCAGCCGAGCGGACCCTTTGGCTGCGGCGGCTCACAGCCCACTGGAGTCGCGGCCCTCGGCGCTCGGCCTGGCTCCCACAGACCCACACTGCACACAGATGGCCAGACCGCTTGCTGCCAGTCGTGCGTTGCATTTTTCACCGGTGCTCAGCCGGTGAATCAAGAGGATCCCTTCCTCTCTCAGATGGTTGGACGCAGCCACCCGGTCCTGCATACTGTCAGGGTTTCTGAAGTGGACAGCTGCGTACAACGCAGCATTTTACCTACGCTGGATAACAAAAACAGTACCTATAAAAGTCCCTGGACAAATCCTTTTCTTTTTTTTTTTCACGATTTAAACAGCCCAGACCTCTGGAAAACCCCAGCAGATGTCAACAGGGCGGAGGGTTCAGGAAGGGGTAGCTGTCCGCTTTTAGCTTAGACCGTTTAATCGGACGGTTTGTGCTGTGGGCGTGTGAGGGCATGTTGAACTCGGCAATGATGACCTAAAATTGGCCCTAATCGAGCAGACTCATTAGTCGCTTGGCGGTGTTCAAAGTTTCTCCAATCCGTCCCCTCGCCCCCTTCAGTTTACTGTAATCGGCCAAATGGGAGGCAGAGACGGGGCAAGCGAAACAGAAAGGAGGAGACCACAAGGCAAACAGAAAACATGGGAGAGCAGACAGAGAGAGAGAGAAAGAGAGAGCACACAAAAAATAAACAAAGAGAAAGAAAAAGAGGGAGAAACAGTCGACGCCTGCTTCCTGGCAGCCTCAGCTGCGAGCACATCTGTGTGTGAAGGGGTTTGAGCAGACCCCCACGTGTTTGCTCAGGTCGCCTGATTGCCTTTCCTTCCTCTCCCTCTCCCACTAAAGACCCCGCTGTCCTTCCTCTCACTCCAATCGCCACGGCCAAAAGCGAGAGAAAGGGGGCTACTCTCTGACAGACGCTGGGAGTGAGAAAAACACGGCTCTCATGACTCAGTAGTTTTCACACACGCGAGTTCACACAGAACGTTTGGGACTTCTGAACGCTAAAAACGGGGGACGCCTGCACGCGTAGTTTCATCAAACGAAGGGGTGTAAATTTGTGGCTGCATGTGCGTAAGCATGAGGGTACGCGCATATGCATGACTGTGTGTGACTCCGGAGCCCTTCGCTGGAGCCTGCTGTCTGGGCACAATGGTCCAGCCTGGGGCCTTCGCTCCACAAAGAGGCCTTCTCTTAACAACGAGCCATCACAGATAGAGGAGGAGCCTGACCAAAGCATTACCACGCTTTAGGGATCAGAGAGCTTCTCTTGATGCATCTGATACCGCTTATGATTTTAATGACCAAGCACTCTTTGTGAAGGGGGAACTTCAGCGTAATAGCCGTGTGTACCGTCCCACACAAACATTTTAGAATAACACGCTTGCTTTTGGAAAAAAAAACAAAAAATAGGCCCAACATGGAAGCGGACTCATTAGGAGACGCATCCGAAAGCAAGGTCGTGCGAGGAGGCAAAAGTCAGCGACTTGTAAAGGTATTTATAGCATGTTATCTTTTTACCGCAAGCTTCTCTGTAACGTATTAGGATTTTATCTGATAACATTGGTTCAAACAGTGAAGATGAAACATTGAAATTCTGGAAAATGTGAATGGCTTTTGCATTCAAATAAAACCCAGTGCAACCAATTGCCTTCAGAAGACGCATGATGATTTGTAAATGAACTTCACCACGTGTGTCATTTAATCCCAGTGTAAATCCAGCTGCTCTGTGAAGGACTCGAAAGGTTTTTAGAGAACAAACAGCACCACGAAGACCAAGTAACACTGCAAGCAGGTCGGGGGAAGAAAAATGTTTAAAACAACATCCAGGCCTTTAAACATCTCACAGAGCCCAGTCCACAGCATCGTCTGAAAATGGAGTGAAACCTACCGAGACACGGCCGTCCAAACTAAACTGAGATCAAGAGCTTGGAGATTTTAGTCAACTTTTAGTTATGCAGTCCACAAATCTGTCCTTCGTTTAAAAAGTAGCAGAAGGAAACGTGTGGAAGAACTTTTGGTCTTCTGTCAGAGGTCTGCATGATTAACACACACTGCACAAAAGCCTGAACCATCACCATGGTGAGACATGGTGGCAGCCGCCTAGCTATGTGAGGACGCTTTTATTTTGCAGGAACAGAGAAAGCGGTCAGAGTTTATGGGGAGATGGAAGGAGCGAAGCACAGGAAACTCTTGGAAGTATGCCTGTTCGATCCTGCAAAAGGCTTGAGACCAGATCGGATGTTCATTTTCCAGCATTACGACCTTTAACAGCCCAAACTACGATGGACTGAATGTATACTCATGAGTCATAATGGCCTTGTCAAAGTTTAGACCTGAATCCAATTGGGAAATTTAGACAGTTTAGACAACACAAGAATTGTTGTCATAGATGTCTCCATTCAAAGCTTGTACCGTCACAACCCAAGTATGGACAGAATACAAATACACACAACAGTGTTCACTCTTTCCTTTGTTATAATATTGGAAATAAATTTATGATTAACCTTCCAGTTCAAAAATGCGTCCTTCATTGTTTTGCTTTTTGCACATACAATCACACCAAATCACTTTCAAAAGGTGTCAATACTTTTGCAAAGCGACCCGATTGAAAATCGCAGCCTCTTTAAAAATAACCCATGTGAAATTCCTTCAGTTTTTTTTTTGTATTTTTGTCCTCATCTTTTCTTTTCTCTCCACTCTGCTTGCTAGGACGTACATCTGTAAGAATTCTGGAGACATACGTTACTTCAGTATTAAACTTTATTTTCTCTTCTTTGTGAGATGGAAAAAAATGATAAAAACGTACAGCTCAGGGACTTTTATTCGCCCAAGACAGGTCAGTGTTTTTCTTTACGTAATAACCATGTAATTAAAATCATACGTTTCCATGTGTGTCCGGTGAAAGTTTAAAGAGTGAAAATAAATTATCGTAGCAATAATTATAACATCAAATATAACAACAATAATAGCAATTAAGCATTTATAAACACTCTATTTACTGTGTTGGGGTGTGGTTTTTTTTCTTCTTTTTTCTTTTTCCCATAAAACAGTTATGAAAAACAGGTGAGCACTGTGGTGCACAATCCAGCATGTGAAGAGAGCACTGGTTGGTTGTTGCCTTTCAGCAGTTCTGCCTGTAAGACAGCTTCCAGCACCAAGGAGTCCGTCTCTGTGTGTGTGCGTGTGCGTGTGTGTGTGTGTGTGTGTGTGCGCGTGTGTGTGTGATGGCGGCAGTTCTGAACAACAGCGCAGGGATGGACGAGGTGCACGTATCTCGGAGTATGACGGTATGAGCATGAGGTGAGAAACAGCGGTTTTCAGGCCCTCTCTGGAGTCTCCTGTTACAGGGTCAGGGAGAGGTGGGTACCAAAGTGACTTAGTAAAAATAAGCAAAACAAAAAAGAATGACAAGCTTCTCCATTCACTCCTCTCCTGTCAGCCCCCCTCGCCTCGGGGGACAGAGGAGGTGGGTGGAACGGACAAACCCCCTCGTCGCATTAGCTCTTCACAGAGTCCGCAAAAGTTCGCGATGGCCACCCCCTCTCGGCGAGGCCATGGCCTGACGAGGCCCTCGGTCATTCAGTCCAACTGAAAGCCACTGCACTCCGATCAACCGCTGTTTAGTGTCTGTGGAGATGCGGTGGGTCCTGCGTCCCTCGGGGCGGAGAGGGACGACCTCAGTGAGGCTCGGCCCAGACAGGCGACCGATTGGAGTGGTGCGGGTGACCGAATGACGGGTGAATGGGCGTGGGGGTGGGCAGCATGTGTCCCGAGTGGCTGAAGGGCGGAAGGTGACCCATGTGGGTCATGTGGCTGGTGAGGCCCGGCGCGGCTCCAAAGGGCGAGGCCTTGTCCTGCATGCACTTGGAGAGCTCATCAAAGCCGTCCCCCGCCCGCTTGTTCCTCTTGGACTTGCTGGACATCTTGCGGTTGCGCGTCTGGATGCCTTCCTTCTTCATGGTCAAGGGTCTGTTGACCTGTTGAGGAGCGGGCACATTAGCTCAAGGCATGCCAAACAAAAGCCGCTCTGACAGTGTGAATGCTACACTATTGTGCTTCAAGGTTGTTTTTTGCCTCCCCACTTCGGCCGAAAATGTCAGCCGGAATCTCTCACTTGCCGCCAATTATCATGTACACGGCGTTTCTGTCATGGCAGTTGCCCTTCATGAATCGTACCAGTGTAAAGTAAACCCCATAAATAATGAGCAGCTGCTTTGCATGTCCACTGGCTGCATTCTGGGGCCAGTCAGGGGCGTTTTATTTTAGCTTTTGTCTAATTGTCTGAGCCAAACAGAACCTTCCCGGTCAATATGAATTCATGGGGACGAGGACAGGCTGGGTGTGAAAGGAGCAGCCTCAGACAAATCCTCATCAGTGTAACCGACGCCGTTACACTGAATGACAGTCCCACCCGGCAGCCTCTCCGGGGAGTAACGCCCCCCATTGAAACAACGACGGATTAATAAAAAGAGACAACCGGTGTGGGTTCTGCACGACAGGGTGAGCAGGCTCTGCTTGCACACTCCTAAATCGATACACGCTGTCCGCCCACTTAACCGGTTAAACACCACCTTCGCCCCTCCACCCAAAACTCCACACTTGGGTGAAAGTCTTTGTGTGTGGGTGTGTGTGTGTGTGTGTGTGTCCACTCTCTAAGCTTACTTACATTGTGTAGTTTGAAGTAGAGGCCGCAGGCATTACACACCGGGTCTCCGTTCCCGTTGCGCCTCCACAGGGTGGTGGTGGTGGTCTGGCAGTTCGCACAGCAGGTGCCTGCACGTCTCGCAGCAGACTGAGGAGAGCAGACAGAGTGAACGTAAACATTGTAAATAATGCTCCATTATGTCATTCTGAACAGGTCGGTTTGGGCGCAACACCCCTGGGCAACATGTGGTTAAGACGACAGTGTCTGTTCTCTAAAGTGATTCCAACCTGCAAAATGACAGTAAACCTCTGACCCTGTCGGCTGACTGCGACAGTATAAATAATATCTCTACACATCAACACTGTAAATATATTTTAATTATCTACTTGCATGCACTGCTTCCATCTCCTTTGAAGGTGGTTTTAAACTAATTGTCCCCGTTTACTTTGACTCACGAAGAGGAACCCAGGACCTCACATTTGTTGGTTTGTGACCCCGAATGGGGTCCTGACCCCAATTTTAGAAACCTCTGGTGCAAACAGAAAGATGCCTAGTTAAAAACACCACTGTTAACATCTAAATGTGGTTGGAGTTGGTCAAATCGATGTCTTTGTTTTGCTAAATTTGGATGGAAGCAACAATGTGAACAAAATTTAATGTTTTCAAGATAACTTTTTTTGTTTTAAATAAAAATGAAGGAGACACAAATTCTTAAATAACAATAAAAAAAAATCATAACTGTTCAGTGTTTTGAGGGCATGCTCCAAAAACACCTGTGGTCATAATTTCCCATATAGACACTGCATCAGTTAAGCCATAATATTCTAATTTATGAATATTGTTATTATTATTAATTGAAGCTTCTCCCCTTCAAGCCCACTTTTTGTACACACCTTGCAATTTCTTCCTATTGAATTTTGTTCACTTTCATGCTCATGTACTAATTAAACCATTTTAAGCATTTTTGTTGTTACATTAATTTTCATATATTATGAAGCAACTCGTGCATAAAAGTCATTTAAATGCATATAATTTTCTGCACCGTGTATTACAACCACTTTCCATTTGTGGCGGTTCAGATCCCCCTGCTTTGGGTGCTGATCATTTTTGACACCCCTCGTACTTCTGCGGTGTTCATGGTTTCATATTGACTTTTTCGACAGCAAGCAGAGATTGAAATTGATTTTCTGCATTAAATAGTCGTTTACTGCACTGAAATGTTGGTATGTGACCTCAAAAAAATATTTATTCCGTCTCTTGGAGTTCCGATTAGTTTGTGAGGTGAGTATGTCAGCGGGCCCAAAAAAAGATCTAGAGTCACTATTAGTGGAAAATACGATATTTATGAAAATAACATGCAGTTAATTAGATTAATATGTGTGTGACGGTCCATCATCTTTATCTCCATGGTTCATAGAGAAGCCAACCTATATGTGGTGACCACATATACATGGGCATAGCTTTTTTTTAAGCTATTACGTATAAGTTTGGGAGGAGGAAATGGTACCGCACATTCTTACAATAATGCATAAAAATATATATTTATGTATTTTGCTCCGCAAATAATCTGCGGGTTTATTCGCACATTCTATTTTTTTCAGCGTGTCGCTGCAGGTAATTTGTGCGTTGCATTACGTAACCGGTTATTACCAGTTTGTAATGGAGGACCCGGTTGGGTCCCAGTGCGCGCGCCCTGATCCAGGAAAAGCTGCGCTACAGGTTGTGTAAGCGGAGCCGGTGTCCTCACCGACAATGCGCTCCCGCATCCATTGCGGATCAATTCTCCACGCATAATGAGAAACATTAAGCGAACACGCACGAACCCCTCCGGTTCTCTTCTCTCTCTTTTTCTTTTTTTTTTAATGTACGCAGCATTCAGGTTTTTCCCTTTTAAATCAATTTCAGGTGAGTTGGCGGTTCACTAACATCTATGCTCGCTCTTTTGGTTTTAAATCGACAAAATACGCGTTTCTGTTTTTTTTGTTTTTGTTTTTGTTTTGTTTTTCTATAAACAAATATAGAAAAAAAACAACCGCGCATTAACATTTTACCTCTGTCCGCACAGAATGACAAACAGGAGGAGGACCATAAATCCATTTATTTTCCAATGGCCGCCCCTCTCGGCCCGTCTCTTCACACATAAGCGGCTCCTTCAGTGTTGTGATAATCTCTTTTACAGTATATGTCAGCCGCGGCCGCAGAGAATGCTGCGCGCCGGGTGAAGGCGGAAACAGCCGGGAGCCTGACTTCCTTATCTGGCCCGGCCAGATATCCGGATAGGAAACAACTGGATGCCCCTTTGAACACAACTCTGAAAAACACTTGAGCTGAAAATGCAAAAATGCTGCACGGCCACATGGGCAGTGGAAAATGCGGGCTAATGGAGCTTTCATGGAGAAGGAACGGAGTGGAGGTGATGGAGGCGGAGGGGGGAACAAATAAATAGAAAAAGAGCCAATCAGAAGTATCTTCAGAGATCGTCTAATGGTGAGACTAATTACCAGCTAATGTTTATGAGAACATTTTGAACAGGACTATAGCCTTTGGAAAAATCTGAAGCAACATTGACCTGCTGATGTTACTCGTAGTAGTGATGCTAGTGGTATTAATTTGACCCAACTATAGCAAGATAAGTAAGTGATAAAATAAGGGGTGGCAGACACGTGTTCATTAGGAAATGGTCCTGTTCTCCAGCAGAACATTCGATTCATATCCAACAAGAAGACGTTTTGTACCCACTTTTTTTTTTTATCTCCTCGTAGTCTACTGTAAGGAGTCTGACCACTAAATACTGTCATAAATAACGATGTCCACCACCAGGAGGTTGACTAGAGTTATTTTAGTATGGTCAGAGTTTCAAATCTGTCATATTTTAATAGAGTCAGTTGACCCAAACGAGAATCAGAACCAAAACAAACAGTGAAACAGTGTAATATAAATATTGCACACTGTTAAATGCAAATAAATTAAGATACACATGAGATTTGAGCATTTTCATGACTATTTAGTGCCATAATTCATAAACAGATTCAAAGACAGAGAAAAAAAAATTAATAATCATATGCAATGGTTTAAGTGCATGGATATTAAACTGGTTATTTACAAGTAGGAAAGGATGATGAAGCAGCATGTACAGGAAGGCACAAAGATAGATAGATAGATAGATAGATAGATAGATAGATAGATAGATAGAT
>NW_006800086.1:330631-335883 GCF_000485575.1 Poecilia formosa
AGATAGATAGATAGATAGATAGATAGATAGATAGATAGATAGATAGATAGATAGATAGATAGATAGATAGATAGATAGATAGATAGATAGATAGATGTGAGCATCCTCCTCCCACCGCTCCATTGACTCCATCATGGTGTTAAGTCAAGCAGCCTGGGCATCAGTATCAGTAACAGTATCAGAAGTACCAGCAATAACGATAGCAGGAACAATGGCAATAGTAGCAGTATTGTAACAGGCCGCGAAGGCGGATCGTCGGGGGGCGAGAGGGACAAACAATTCCAGGAAGATCATAGGGAAAATATAACTTTCCTGGAATTGTGCTGCCGGCATCTGCTTTGTGCTCATATTTGGGTAGCCGGCTCTCGGAGCACAGCTTCGGGGCGTAGAGCAAGAGTCGAGAGACTCACCAGTCTCCGCTTGGGCTTGATGAGCGGTCGATTCTGGCCGTTCATCTTGTGGTACAGTCCACAGGCGTTGCACAGGTAGTGGCCGGTGCCGTCCCGCCGCCACAGAGGGGTGGACGTGGCGCCGCAGTTCACGCACTCTCGCCCCTCTGCATATAGTTCAAGAGGAAGACAAGGGAAGGAAATTTTATATAATTAAAAAGTTCACCTTCTGTCAGAGGCGGCACATGTGGCAGCTGTCCGGCGCTATCGGGCAGCCGTCCCGCGCCGGGTGACCCCAGATGGCACTGTAACATGAAGAGAAAATCCGCCCGGCTTCGGGGACAATGTCCGCATAGGCGTGCAGGTGTAGCAAAGTGTAAGCGGTTGTCACGGACACAAACGGCTCCGTGTAAACCGATCCAGAGGCGGCGAGAGCATGTCCAGAGGTGTCCAACAAGAAGAATGAGACACACCATCAAATTAGGACTACATTATTTATCAACTCAGTGGGCACCCATGAGAGGAAGCATTAGTGCGAGTTGGAGGTATTAAATGTGGCAGACAGTGTCGCAGGGCTTGACGAAAGGCTTGCATGTCACTTGGCTGCTAATAATGACTTTGAGCTGGTTTCAAACCACAAATGCTCATTCTTTGTAGGTAAAAAAGAGAGAGAAAGAGAGAGAGAGAGACAGAAAAAAATCTGCTTTTTTAATCTTCCGTCCATGCCCTCGTCTCTCCCTTACAGGTTTGACTTCAAACAGCCTATTGCTAAACCGACAATTCACTTCAAGAATCCCTATTTTTCCCCAGAGCACCATCTCATTATTCCTGTTATAAAGCCAGCGACACCCAAAGTCCCACCCTTTGCTCTACAATGGAATCTGACCTGAGTACAAAGCTAGGCTCTCCTTTTGAAATGCATCTTTCTTAGACCTCCCTTCTCCTTCCTCTTAAGTGTTTCACAAGTCCGGCGACCAGACTAAAGAGGCCCTCATTAAAGCTGCAAATATTCATCAACCGTGACTTCTATGTTCTGTTTTATGCAACGCATTGTGTCGAAATAAGAAAAGAAAATGGGAAGGGTGAAGAAGCACCGAGCACAAGAAAGTCAGATGGGGGAAGAGCTCTCGGTTTGAGGTCAGTTTGACAGGAAGCTGCAGGACTGCAAGGTGCTCGTGCTGACAGCTGAAATGTCATTGTGGCATTTTGTACAACAGTCAATCAACATTACAGGCACCGGGCAGAGAGTTTGACAGATAAGAGGCCTTTTTTTTTTTTTTGAATGCCGTACAGCAGATATGTTTGTGTTACTGACTCGGGCACAGACTGGACGGCTTGTTTTAAATGTCACACTATAGCATTTCTCCTGCCACAACAGCTCATATTCACTCCAGATTGTCGGGCGGCCAGCATTTTCCCAGGTGTAGTTTAGAAAGATGACAGCGCTGATAAATTGCACAACTGCATCCGGAACGATTTGTTAACAGCAGAGATGCACCGATCGAGCTTCTCCTTTGCTGATACCTATTGCCAATTTTCTTTGAAATCTGACTTGCCAGTTCTGATGGTTCAATTTTTTTTTCCAGTAAAAAATAAAAGATAAAACCTGATCTGAAGGTACTTTGATAGAGAAAACAGGATACTGCAAGATTGTGTCAGTTTACGTGTCGAATCTCACGTCCCTTTAGTCTTTATCTGATTTTTATGAAGCTGAAAAAAATGTATTAAAATACATATTTTTGTTGAGTAGTTTATATACAGAAAATCTTGGTCGTCTTTAGGTTTGATGCACTAAACAAATAGCAACAAAAAAATAAACAATATTTGATGTTTTGATCACTTATTAAAAACAGATGAAGAAAAAAATCAGCCAGTTCTGATCTCTAGCTCAGTGCAAAGTGAATGTTTTAGGTTTAGGCATTTATGGACTAAAAATTTTGATTTTTAATACATTTAATGAATAGATTTTTTTTTAATCTAAATTTTCTTTACTTAACCAGCCAAACATCTATCAGAGACAATCAAGAGAAAATTTACCAATTTCTGGACAACCGAATATCACAAAACGAAAGAGATTTTTCCAACTGCAGAAATGATCTAGTCAGAGATGAAAATTACTAAGGTGGACCTTTTGTTTTTACCTTCTTTTGTTAGAATTTAATTATGCCATTTATCAAGGAACCTGCAGCACATTTTCTGTGTTATATTCATTATTCCTTAGAATAAAAATAGTGGAAAAGGTCAAAGTTGGAATCAGACTGTCAAAACTCAAAGAAATATGAAAAGCTGTCCCACAGTGCATCTCTTTTTTTGATGCATCCAAAATATAAAATATATAAGATTTGCCAGAATTTGACCTACAAATGAGCGTAGTCATATCTGACTTCTAGCTGACTGGTGTATTAGTAGTTAACAAGCTGCTAATGCTGCAAGGCATTCTTTGTTAATTCAATGGAAAACAAGTGAAACAATGTGGGGAAATTACTGACTCATTACAAGAGTTGTGTTCTTTTTTTCTATCACTATTTTCACTTGGTTTCCCATTAGTGGAGAGCACACAGAGTCGTACAATTCCCCTACACCAAAAATATGCAAGTAAAAAAAAAATATTAACACCATGAGACTTTTAAGTGCAAAAAAGAAAAAAAAAAAAAAAAAACAGCGCCGATGATGATTACTCAATGCTCTACAAAATGCATTCTCATCTTCACAGAGAAGCGGGTCCACCGCTGTGGACGTACTGGGCCAAGGCCATGCTTAAAAACACAAACAGCAGGACTCTGTCGCCTGGGCTTTGTTAGGACTGTGGAGAGCGGTGGGCGGGGGGTTGGGTTGAGGGGGGTTGAGGTCGTGATTTGTTCACTTGGAGGTATACAGGATATGGCAGGAGCCAGGGCGTCGTGACTGCTTTATTTTCGAAGCGCAGTAAAAGGCCACGTTAAAAAGACAAAAAGAAAAAGAAAATAGTCTGTGGCACGAAAGAGAAGAAGAAGTTGCAATTAGGCGGTTTGTGGTGACGGAGGGTAACCAAAAGAACCGGATGAGTCGCTGCAAAGTTCTGTCAGTTTCGTATAATAATTGCACAATGATTTGTTCCATTGAAAACACGCAGAGGAATCTGAGATATTCACGAATAATCGACTAGTTGAACAATTAGCATCCAACTTCCTTTTTTTATCTTGCCGTGATTTGATTGAAAGCTTTCATCCTGAAGTGGATTGCTTCTTGAACTGACCCCCAGCCCCCATCCTCCCACTCCACCCCCCCGTTAAAGTTAAATTGCAAAGAGTGAGACGGAACAAAGATAAGAGGTGTCAAAGAGGAAATGTTGTGTAGAAATGAAAGATTTTTTTTCCTCTTTTTTTTCTTTTTTGACAGAGTGGCAAACAAATGTAAAAACTGCACAGGGAGGGATTTTAGGTCCAAATCTGAGCTCAGGCAAAATATGCAAATACCCTCAAGGCAATGCATACACAATTATATCCGCATGTTTAACAACAACAACAACTCTAACATTATTACCGTGCCAGATAAAACATGTGTGTGCTCAGTAACAGGCTGGATCGGGTGAATATGAATATAAATCGTTTTAATTGGCTTAATAATCTGATAATAATGCGGAGGAACGAAAACATCAGAGACTCACCTGAGCTCGACCTGGCTTTGCTTTTGCATTTGGGCGTAAAGCTGGAGGAAGAGCCGCCGAGCAGGCTGCCCGGGTGGAAGAGGCTGCCACTGTATTCGTGGGGCGTGGGGAGCGAGTAGGCCGGGTAGGTCGGAATGGGGTGATGAGTGGCCGCGGCCTGGCCGTTCATGGAGGCCAGGCCGCCGCGGAGCGGGCTGCAGCTCTCCATCTTCATGCCGTCCGTCAGCGGCACCTGGTACTTGATCGAGTCCTTCTCGTCCATCCTGGTGGAGGTCGGGGAGGTGGGGCCCGGGTCCGGGGAGACGTCTTTCGGAGGGGTCGGGGGGAAGCTGTAGAGGTGCGGGCTGGAGTGGGACGCGGGGGTGAGCGAGGACACGGAGGCCGTGCCGGCGCTGCTGCTGCACGGGTATCCGGAGCTGGCGGGGTGGAGGCCGGGTTTGCTAAAGTGGCTGACCGCCCATGCGTTGTGGTGGTGCGCGGCGGACAGGGCGGCTTTCCCGGGGTCCAGCCAGGGGATGCCGGGGCTGTGGATGAGGTGTGGCCGGCAAACCTGGTTTCCAGTGAGGCGAGCTGAAAATACAGATTTTTTTTTTTTTTTTACAAAATTATTATTGAATTCTCTGTAATACAATCAGCATTTATGTCACGTTTTATTCCACAACTTTAAGAGCAGAACAATCCTGAGACAAGTTGTAAAAGTTAAAATAAAAGATCTCACCAGCTAAAGCCTCAAAGTGACTCAAATCCGACATTTAGTTCCAGACGTAAATAAAACGTTCAGGCCGGTTTTAAATTGTAGATCTAATTACTATCTAATTATATAGGCCTCGTTTCACTAAAATGACAACAGCCCCATTGTTGTTAAAACAATAAAGTCCCGCTGATCGCAGATAAAAGCAGCTCCAGGTCTGGACAGTACAGACTGGCTATCTTTTCCTCCCTGCTGCAGCTCTCGGACTAAAGATTGTTATTAGTAAATTTGCGGTTTTTATTTTATATCCGGGAAGTGCCTCTCTCTCTCTCTTTCTCTCTCTGCAGAACCCCTGCCCCAACACGGAGGGGTTAAGTGACATACTTCCCTTTCCTCTCGCTGTCATTTGCTAGAAATCCCTTTTATGTCAGTGAATTGGCCCAGAAATGTAAGGAGGAGCTTTTTACAATTTTATCACAATTTTTATTATTATTATTATTATTATTATTATTATTATTATTATTAT
>NW_006800086.1:335908-340979 GCF_000485575.1 Poecilia formosa
CGTTATTATTATTATTATTATTATTATTATTATTATTATTATTATTATTATTATTATTATATTGAGTGACACACATACTACTGTATATAATTTATTTTTGTGATAATTCCTCTTACTTTCATCGCTAGTTCCCTTACATTTCGTATTGTTCTATAAACCCGCGCTCGTCCTCACCGTGTGCCTGGCTGTACGTCACCCTCGCCCGGGAGTTGGTGTAGTAAGGATTCCCTTGGGAGTCCAAGTGGTTCAGAAACATGTCAACCTCGTCCTGGGGCAGCAAAGGCGCCATCGGTTCCATGTAGTTGTGGCTCAGACTGTGGTGATGGGAATCCGGGTGCTGGCCGTTCAGTACCGCATGATGGTGCGCCATCCACCGCGACTGATCCGCCGCTGCGACCTCCATGGCTCGGCTCTCTCTTTTCTACCCCCCCACCCCTCCGATTCCGGCTCCTGATCGGTCAGTTCGCTCTCCTCTTTCCAGTGTATAGTTCCCAGCTGTTTGTCGGCTTTAGAAATAGAATCCTTAAATAGCGCTGCGTTCCTCCTTCTCCTACAGCGATGACCTGCAAAGTGATGAGAGCAAAGCGTTAACTTTTCACCTCTGCATCCCTCCTTCCACGGAAAACAAGAAGCGTCCTGCGTGTTTTCTCTACTCGTATCGAGTGACACGTGAAGTGAGCTTTAGCGGGTCCTTGCGGCTTTGGCAAAGTAAAGAGCACAGCTGTGTTTGTGTGTGAGAGACAGAGTGTGTGTGTGAGTCTTAAAGCACATCCCGTGTTTGCAAAAAAAAAAAAAAAAAAAAAAATAAAGACATGTTCACACTTCAGCATAGTACAATAGGTCAAATGTGACAAAAATAAAACGCAGGGAAAAGTTCTGTCCCGTTTGCGGTAAGTAGCTACCTGTTGCGGTTCCGATCAGCTGACGGGACACACACACACACACTCTCTCTATCTCTCTCTCTCTCTCTTTTACACACACACATACACGCACAAAACGCAGGCTGGATGTGCTAAACCTCTTGATCCGTGCAGAGCTCGGGCTCATTAATGAGATGTGGCGCAGACTGATGCGGCTGGCGCCAGTAAATTCCCATATCAAGCCAGGACGGGGTGGAGCGTCGCTCTGCGCCAATCACGGAGCGCGCTGCCACAATTGGCTCGCCGCATCCTCGCTCTCTCTTCTCCCTGCTTTTAAATTTCTCTATTTCTCCTCAACCCCCACAAAACTAAACGACTTATCAATCAGCAGCCCACTTTATGTTGTCTTTCTCTCGCTCTCTCTCCTTCTCTCTCTGCCTCTCTCTCTCTCTCTCTCTTTCTCTCTCTCTCGCCAGAAGCTCAAACGGAGTGAACTTTTTTTTTTTTTTTTTTAATAACCAATAAGCGTTTTTAAGAGCTTAAAGACAGACGTCAAACGTAGGGAGGAAATTCTGCTTGCACAGTATTAATATGATTTCAAATAAAAAGAACAATTCCCTTTTCCTGCATTAAGCAGTCGAGAGGACAGAGATCTTGTTTTACTCGTTTCCTATCCGAACGCAAGATGCGATTAATTGGGTGTGTTATAGCTCTCTAATCATAATCATAATAATAACAAGTAAGTGCTATTGTTTGTATAGGGCTGTTATGTAAATAAACAGCGATTTTAGCACCTCTTAAACCAACAGAGGAGGAGTGAATTTATGACCCCCTTAAACTGGGTTTCTTTGCATTGTGCGGGGAGCGCCCTAATTGTCTTTAATTAGGAGCGGGACATTCCTCCCGAGAAAACAGGGTCCAGCCAGTCGGAGCCACTCTGCATATGCGCCCGCAGGGCGCCGCGAGGGAGGCCGCAGAAGATGGGCGCGAGGCCTCACCTGCGCGAGGACTCAAAACTACTCAGAACAAATAAAAAATGGCGGGCTACGTTAACCCGATAGGCGTGTTTAGCTTCTTTTTCTTTTTCTTTTTTCTTTCTTTTTTTTGCGTTAGATAAAACTTGAAATGCGCAACATGCGGTTGGTTGCTCGCGACTGTGGTTGACACGTAAAAAAATAAAAAATGGAGGCTGCCCCGGGCATTTACTATCCGACACACAGACGCCTTGACCTGACGTCCGAAAATGTGCAGTGGACTGAGTGACGTGAGACTTTAGGTACCTGTGGACATTCTAGCAGGTAGAAGTCCCTTCATTAAACGACGCCTCTGTTCAGGTCATTAGAGCAGCCATCATACACTCCTGGTTCGTTGTGTGTGAATGTGTGTGTACGTGTGTGTGTCAGTCAGCAGTCATTAAATCACTGGCATGTTGCCAGGGGCCAGGGGCCGATGAGCTTGGCCCCTTTGAGCTTGTCAACTCTTAAAATCAACAAATTAGTGTGGGTGTGTGCAATGGCAGCAATGAAGATTGCACTATAAAAAAGAATTTTGTAGAGTATTAAATATGAATTATTAGAATTTTAGTTGAGCATAAGTTTTTAAATGTAATGTTCAATAATGGTTGAATAAGATCAGTTTATTTTTCGTAACTTTTAAAGCTTTAAAATGACTTTGACTTAAAGAAAACCGCATTCAGACTTGCACTACAATCAGTTTTGGTTCCATAACAAACAAGATTCGTTTACATATAAATTACAATGGATTAATAGTTTCACAACCTTAAGGTTTTTTTTTGTTGTTTTTTTGCCATGTCTACGTCAAAATAGAGTTTTTAATAATACATTGCTTGCCCATTTGAATGTTGATCATTTGTTTGTTTTGTACCCAACGTTTTCAGGTAAGAACTCATGACACCTGGATGTTTCATACCAGCCCAGTGGACGTTTTTCTACCTGCTAGAGAAGTAGCTTCCAAAGCTGGGGTCGAGGCCCCACTTGAGGTCACAAAAACATAACTTTGCGGTCAGGAGGTACTCTTATGAAATACCAAAAATGACGATTAGAAAGCTTATGGATATTAGAAATGTTGTAAAGATGAAGAACAGGACAAACATGGTGGCTAATATGATAGCTGTTGATGCTTATTGTGTGGTCATTGTACCATTTTTTAACTGGCTTGGTAAAAATACCTGTATGTTCAAACAAGAGTTGGGGTCATGACCTTCTTATATTTTTATTTTTGCTTGAAATTTGGGGAATCACGGTGTCAGAGGACTTCCTGTCCTTACGTTTAGTATGCCATATAGTTCCTATCTGCTTGTCTAAATCTTGGAATTTAGCCTACTGGTTGTAAATTTTAAAATGGTAAAATATGAGAATGAAGTTAGAGTATTCTCTCAAGGATGTTTCTGTGTCAAAGCAAGAACTTAGGTTTGCATACAGCTAGCAAGCCTTGGCTTGTTTGGTATTGTCGCTAAATTAGCTAAACTAGCTAAACTAGCTGCAACTTCCTAACAAGCTGAGCTGAAGTAATTATCTTGACATGATAGCTTTGCTTTTGTTGTCAGGACCTCTTACAGTTACACTAATGTTTTACAACTTAATCTTAAACCACTTATCTGTTTCTTTTTAGGATGGGAGAACAAACCAGAGGAGAAAAATGAACAAAATAATTAGTAGAAATGTAGCAAATTTAACCTAGCAAGTTGGAATTGTTGTTTGGAGTTTGACTAAAGGTGTTGTTGTTTAAAAGACATTTTAAAAATGTACCCAAAAATATATCCAATTCAGATGTTTCCATCAACATTATTAGTTTAATCCAACAGTCTCTGTTTCATCAGTCTATGGTAGCCTGCATTCAAGAAAGGGAGGGGGAAAATTGTCAAATTAGGCAGGTGTGAGCATAAGAACATTCTTACCCTCATATTCTGTCCTGTAACTGAATGTATTTCATAGATGATCAGTCATCAGTAAAGCATTACTTACAGGAATTTAGCGACCCTGAGTTTGGCTAATCGCTGAGCCTGTAGGATCTAATGGCTCGCCTCTCTTTGATCCTGGATCCTGAGTGGCTGCTGATGCCGTTGGTCTTGCGGTTTTGCAGTGAAAGGACACTTTATATGGATACTGTAAGGTGTCACCGAGCCAAGTGGTCAGCCTGTGTTGTCTGGGCTGCGTTAAACACCGCAGGCCCAGGCTCAGGAGAGCGGCTGCCGCATGCCCATTGTTGTTTGTGTGTTTGCCAAATGGATTACTCAGCAGGATTTAGCTCTCTGTAATTCATACCTTCATTAATCCCATTTGTATATGCACCCCAACAAAAGATGGGGGAGTGTGTCGGAGGTGAGGGTGTGGAGTGAGTGGAGGGGAGGGACACGCTGCTGCTTTCAGTCTCTCTCAAGGACACGGCATTATTGTTTTCACCCAAGGATGCTACCCTGTCCTACGCCTTCGCCGGAGGACACCTCTTCCTCATAACGCCTCCTGCACGAGTGGCGGTGAGGGGGATTCCGCGGCGGCCGCGTCGCCGTGTGGCCGCTGCGGATGCTGCGGCCGCTGCGGCTAATGAACAACAAGATTATCATTCCGATCCACGGCGTTATTAAATGGGATTGGCTTTATCTACCTGTTTGTTCCCATTGGGCACGGTCATCCATCATTATCCGGAGTGGAGGTGTGTGTGACTGCAGCGCCCGGCTCTGCGTGCTGCTTAGAGAGGTGTGTGTGTGTGTGTGTGTGTAGGTGTGTGTGTGTGTGTGTGTGTGTGTATCTTTATGTGAAGAGCCACAGTGGGGCTTGTGAAGATAAGCAGAGGCAGAGAGAAGAGAATGACACAAACCAGCTGAAGCATTATTGTCTCCTTTACTCACGGCTAATTAGATTGAGCCAGGGCGCTGGGGAGGGCTTTATAGACACAAGCACCCAGACACAAGACCATAAAACCGTTGTGAGAGGGGGCCTGGATGCTGCTTGGAGGGCACCACTCCACTCCCTTATTTAAGAATGAGCAAAACAATAAACAACATTTCAGAGAAAGCAAAGGTCGTGGAGGGTGCAGAAAAGAAAGCGCAGAAAAGTTCTGCAACATTTTTTTGCAAAACGTTCTAAACAATGCAGGTTGTTTCACTGGTCACTGGTGAAATCAGGGATGCCTCCAGAGACTTTTCAAAAGGAGTGACTATATGGGGTTATATTATTATTATTATTATTATT